>NW_005841862.1:4864885-4910850 GCF_000455745.1 Alligator sinensis
GGAAAAGCAATGCCACTGCTGTTATTTCTGCCTTAACTGCTGTATTTGCCACCTGGCAACCTCCTCATGAGATTCAGTCTGATGGGGGACCCCCGTTTAACGCTCCAGACAAATTTGCTCGTCTTCACAATGTAGCATGGCATCTCCATCTGCCGTACCACCCGCAGTCCATTGGCGTTGTAGAAAGACACATAGGTTTGTACAAAGAACAACTTCATCTCAGAGGAGGGGGGATGTTTAAAAACTGGACTAAATTCAATCATGATGTTCTCATCTCACTGAACGCCTCAAAGCCGTTATGGGACGAAGCTAATGTCCAGAAACCCCTACCATGGGAATCAACCAGATGAATTAGTGTGGATCTCGATACCACACCCCCACCAGTCTCATCCGCAAGTTCACAAGGGAACAGTTCAACGGTCAGGACAGTATCCTAATACCTATTCTATCCAATTAGAGGAAAAGCCCAATCGTCCCCCTATTATCGTTCATCACAACTGGATGACTCGTCGTTCCGACGTTCACCTAGTATCCTTATAGTAAATTCAACTATGATTCTCTTTTGTTTTGTTCTGTTGTTGTTTCTTTTTTTACAGGTCCAACTTCAACAAAGCAGTAGTCCACAGCCGCTCGATCGTGAGATCCGTCGAGCACCCAACCGCGGTTCCCTTAAGTCAACGTAATAACGGCTATGGAGGGGGCACCGAGGCAGCGAATGTTTATCGGCCCAGAACTTGCTATGGCGCTGCTCCTCCCTATCTTTGCTAAGTATTTTAATTGGTATTGTCTGTTATGGGAGAAGATGGACGTCCTGCAGTGACTAATAAATGAGGGGAGTCCCAAACAGATGTTCTCCAATCAGATGATAACTAATAGTTGTTGTTATATGTTTAAGTTATTCTATTTTATAGTTTGTTAAAAGACTGGTCTGTAAAATTGTTTGTTTATATGTATGTATGTATGTATGTATGTATGTATGTTGGTTGCTTAAGCTCCGTCAGTCCAGTAAATCCTGAAACAAAAATTCTCTATAACGTACTCATGTGTCTAAAATTCCAGTTGTGCCGTTGGCAAGGGGGCATGTCACAACCCAATGGTTTTAGTGCCTCGGCACGATGGAATTTTCCCGCCACGTGAGAGTCTCTTGCACAGCAAAAGTTTTCTGCTGCAACAGAGAACTCCGGTGCAAGAGAGTTCCTGCCATTTTGCGTGCAAATTTGTGTCCCGCTATTGGCCAGTTCTAAATTATTCCTACATGGCGGCTAGTAATTGGCTTGCTGGCCGTATAAAATTTTGTGCAACTTCCGCCCAAGTCGGAGAACTTTGAGCACGCTGCAGAGTGCTAAAGATATCTGACTTGCGGCTAAGCTGATCGACAGACTGATCACCTATCGATTCTTCTCCCCGTCGCCGAGCGCAATCCTTTGACGTACCCTTTCCCTGCCAGCTTAATTTGTGGACGGATTAGCTGGCCTGAGCCTTGCCAGCTGGAGCAACTCATGGAGTTGTTTAAGCGACCGGACCACCTGCGTCGCGGCTAGTAGCGGCGTAAGTAAAGTTTTTGCAACCAATATGCTTTGTCTGCCTCTCCATTCACCAGCCCGCCCAAACGACCGAGCAGTTTGTATATCACCTCGAGTCGGCTCCGGCCGTCCGAGACAATTTTAAGCAGCTGTTAGTGGGTCTTTTTTGGCACTTGTCTATATCGCCCAATCTATACTTATGCTGTGGAGCCAAGTTGAACCAACACGCTGCTGCCTATTTTGGGCATATACTGGGAACAAAGTTTAAGGTAAATACAGTCTGTGCATAGCCAATGTTATTTCACTGATTCATTGAAAATTAGTTTTCATTTGGCTGAATTCTAAAGACTATTTTAAGACAGCGAGTGCTCTGGATTTTGTTATAACAAACTGTTTTGTACCTGTTGGGGCCAGAGCATAGCTGGTTGACCATACACTTATCAATGTGTTTCTAATGGCTGTGTGCCCCAGCTCACTTTCTCTCTGTCGAAGAAGCTCCGCAGAGTCTGGTATTGGGTTGTTTATAATTTAGAGAGTAGAACCAGATCCATTGGTCACTGGTGTGATTAGAGTGGTCCTGTCCCTCAAGAACTCATCATTTTGTTCAGCTGCTAGAACTAGAATGAGCCTTTTCTAACTTCCTTGCTACAAAACAGAAATTGAAACCATGAGGAGAACAAATAGTGTATGCATTTTAATGGTCTTCCTCCAGACATTACATTTGTTGTGGAATATATTATAGTTTCCAATGACAAACAGTAACATGCTAGATGTTAAAGGAATTTCTCCCTTGATAAAAATGGCCAATCCACCAAAAAATGGTGGATTCATGATAAAACTTATTGTTTTAAATGGCAAATTCTTCGTCACGTCAGGACAAACCTAACATCTGACCAGGTCTTATATTACACTACACCATGGTACTCTGTTTTCCCTTCCCTCTCCCACCGTGCAGGGGGGAAGAAAAGCTGGCTCCCTGGCATCCCATCTGTCAGGGAGGCTTATGGGTTGCCATGTCCCTGTTGCTGTTCGTTGACAATTGGGACAGGGCTGGTTTGGCTGGGTTTGCCCAGGTGGGGAAACTGGTGTTGTCTGCTCTTGTACAACCCAAGAGCTGAAGACTTGTAAAAACCTCCCAGGCTGCTCACATACTCTTTAAAGGCCCCAGCATCCGGGCAAGTGTCTGGAACAGCCTTGGTCCCTTTGGAGTGGTGGGTAGCAAGCAGAATTGTCCCCATTCTGCAGGAATTGTGGGAACAGCCTTGGCTGGTTGGCAAGGATATGGGGGTTCCCTGCAACCAGTGTAAGGTTCCTGGGAACTCTGTTGCCCTTGCTGCCTTGGAGCAATGGTGTTATGGATAAATGTGCACTAATATATTGGTGGCATATTGGTTTGGCACTGACAAAAGGAAAATTAACATTATCAGCCGTGCTGAGAGGGGTGGCTCTGGGGAATGTTGGGGAGGCTATATCCCACTCTGTAGCCACTCCTCCCAGCATAGCTGCTGCCTCCCCTGGAAGAGGCTAGCACAGCCCCTGGCCCTGAGCAGGCAGCCCACCCTTGCCCTGTGATCTCAGGGGGTGGGGGGCTCATGCCCCCCTTGCCTTCCCCTGGGGTGTGCACAGTGGTGGGAGCCACCCCCTGGACAAGCTGCCCGTGGCTCTGCCCCACTCCCAGGGCCCTGGCTGGGCAGCCCCTGCACCTACCCCACTCCCTCTCTCACTGTGGGGGCCTTGATCTGCCCCCCACACCCCTTCTGCACCCCACAGACTTACTGGCAGAGAGCTGCTCTCCATGCTGCCAGGCTGCATATAGGTTGTTGCCAGATCAGTATTAGCCGATATGGCTGGTTAAAAATTGGCCATTGGTATTGGCCAAAAAAATCTTTATTGGTGCACCTCTAGTTGTGGCTGCTGGTGCTCAAACATCAGCAGTTTGTTAAAGCACCAGGTGTTTTAAAGGGCTACCAGGCAGCATGAGACGGACTACAGCACGAGCCTGAGGCCAGTGAGCCTGAGGCTGTCTTCTTGTGGGAGGAGCTGTGAAGCAGTCCCTGTTTCACCTCTTAGCTGGAGACCTTTGCAGTGTAGCTAAGGACCTTGAACACATGGCTCTGTAGCACTCTAAAAATGTCTGGAAGCATCTGAGTTATGTAGCCTGAAGGGATGTTCCTTTTTGTATACTTTGTTGATACTTCTCGAAAAACAATTTTTAGCATCCTGCACCTTGTAAAACCAGTCGCCGTAGATGAGTGAATTGGATCATTTTCTAGTTTGCATAACAGTTGACACTTATTGATATGAGTTGAGTGGTATTTAAAATAGTGTTCTCGCTTCCTTCTTGTTGTGTGGAGATGTACACAAACTGAAGAAATAGGATTTACTCATTTTCACAGTGCTGTTAAGTGCACAAAGTAAACAAATGGCTTTTTTTGTTATGATAAAATCACTCCAAAGTACTGAAAGAAAGAAATTAGATATTTTTAAAAAATTCTTCATTATGTACAGACATTTCACTTTATATTCAATCTGTCATCTTCTAACTAGAAACTGAATGAGAACAATACAAGCAGGTATAATGGGGAGCCTGACAGTACGGAAAGGAACGACACTTCCCACAAAATCTTACAGGTACGAAAACAAAAAGCAGTGTGTTTGACCAGAGCAAATCACTAACTTTACTAGAAATAATCAGAAATGGACAACGTACAAATTAAGCAAAAAGAATTAGGAAGATAATGTAAAAACAAGAAATGGAACAGTGATTTTCTTTTAAATAAATGTTTTTGTCAAAGGAAAAGTCATCTTTTAGCTTAGTACCTGTGTGAATGGAGGACTAAAATGTAGAATTGAAATTGGGAAAGATGGAAACATAGCAAACAAGCTCAGGAGGGGAATTTAAGTGATCAGGGTGACACTGTCATAAGTAGAACATTTAAGGTGTTTCACGTGTCTTCCCTCCGATTCTTAATGACTGTATAAAATCTTTAGTGAAAAAATGCATAGTACCTCAGTTTAAATCAAGTTAATGACCTTTTTATTAAAAAAAAAAAAAAAAAAAAAGGTTTAGAATAACATATATTAATCACATTTCTATATATCACTCTTTACTAGCAAAAGGTTGATTTGGACCTAGAAATAGACCGTGTGCTTGATCAATACCGTGTGCGTTCAAGAAAAGAAGATAAGACAAAGGAGGAAACGTATTCAGAAAAACGAAGTTTTGAGGCAGCAAAAACTATTGAGAAAGCATCAGCACAGACAAAAGAGCTAGAATTTGGTGGAAGAATTGGTATGTATATTAAATCTAGTAATAACCGGAAATTATTAAGCACTAGTTTTTATTCGACACATTGTCATGGTCAAAGGTCCTTCTTTTTAATTATGACCATTCATTTGATGCAGCTGCGTTTTACTTATGGTGGTGATGTTAGATCCCATAACAAACAGAACAATCATAGCAGACTTCATCTTGGGTTTGAGTATTCGGAATTACTGGAGTAAGCTGTCATAGTCTCAACCATCTGGCTTTTCAAATTCAACTGTAATATAGTCTTGTAAAATACACTTTGGAGAGCTATTAGAGGCAAGTTGTTTACTTTGTATTAAATGGAATTACTGTTTAATTCAGTTTTATACCCAAAATGACTTAATTAAGTGTAAAGCTAGGAAATTCAAACAGTTTTTCTTTTCTTAATAATGGCAGAAGAAATTCCTGACTCTGTGATTGGATAAAGACTGGAAGAGTTTATGAAGAGGAATAGTGATAGTAATTAAGATGCCTATGAGATGGTCACTTCCCCCTGTAATAATCCCAGCAAGGCAGAGAGAAGGTGGGAGGGGACAATTATTAAATCTAGAGCGGACAAAACCTATAAAAACAGTTTGTGGCACTATGTTAGTCCAAGCCCTCTGCCAACTGTAAGACTGAGCTAAAACATCTTAGATTAGAAAGTAATTTATTTTTCTGTGAATATTTACAATCTGTAGTGAAAGACAAAGATTCTCACACTGCAAGTTGTGACCCAACTGCACGCATGGTTTTTTACTTGTAAATTGATGTCACATTCTGTATGCTAAGGAATACACAACTCAGTTTCATGGCCACTTGCAAGGTCCACTCTCCAATGGAGGAGAGCCACTAGAGAAGGGGTAGGCAATTATTTCAGCTGGAGGGCCGCTTTAATGCGTTTTGGTGAGCTGTCGAGGGTTGCACAGGTAGCCCTGTCCCCTGGTCACCATCTTGGGACTGGAAGTCCTGTCCCTAACCCCTGACTTTTGCCACCAGAAGTCCCTACCTTTGCCCCCAAAAGTACTCTGGGGTGGGGCGGGGGGTTCCATCTTGGAATAGAAAAAAACCAACAAAATCTTATACTAAAAATCAAACATCTACTATAACATTTTAATTTTATTTAAAAAAATATTCTTTTCCCGATTTGTGTTTGTGTTTGCGTAGTGTAGAGATGATTGCATAATAGCTCAAAAATAAAGCCTTACTCTTGTATATTGTGTGTGGGGTGTGTGTGTATGGTGGGTAGGTAGTGTGCATGGGGGGAGCTTTCCCCCCCAATGACTAAAGCCCTTGCTGCTGGCAGGAGCAGGTGACGGGCCCTCAGGACGCTAATGGCCTGCACAGGGGGAGGCCCCCCCACCCAGTGGTACTTGGCTCCAGCTAGTTCTGGGAGCTGTATGTAGTAGCAGGAAGTGAGGCCAGGTTTGCCCTGTTTCATCGTACCAAATAAACATTTATCATGGTTTTGAAATAAAGAATGGGTTTAGAACTGCTGTTCTAATGGGATAAAACACTTTTATTTTTCATATTCATCTCCTAATATTTTGTGCTCTCTATTTACAGGGACCTTCTGCATGATAGTTTTCATGCCTGCAACTGTGCTTTACTTGCTGTTGATGTGCAAACAGGAAGACCCCAGTATTATGAACTTTCCTCCACCTTTGCCTTCTTTTGATAGCTTGTGGGAAACTAGAGTGTTTGGTGTCTGGCTTGTATGGTTCTTTCTCCAAGCTCTGTTTTACTTGCTGCCAGTTGGAAAGGTAAACTTTTACTAGCAAATGCATTATGGCGAATGATTGTTTTGTAAGTTGGACTTACATTCTTGATACCGACATGAATTCTAATAATGGAAATTAACTAAACTGTAATGTAGATGCTGCAAATTATTCTAACTTGAAATAGCACAATTGTGATCTAGAAAACCCCTTGTTATGAAAACCCCTTATTTTCTGGCATTGTATTCCAGTCCCCACAAGAGAGTGTACGGTAAGCATTATTGTTTAGGGATCAAGTAGCAGAAGAGACCAATAGAATCATAAATTTCCTTGGAAATTGGTTCCAGATCCTAGCCGCCCTGACTGTGAAGTAGTTCTTATGGATATCTAATCTAAACCTACTCTCCAACAACTTGTGGCCGTTATTCCTTGTTATCCCTGGGGGCGCTAGGGGAAACAAGGTCTCCCTCAAACCCTTCTGGTCCCCCCTAGTGAGTTTATAGACAGTCACCAGATCCCCCCTCAGCCTTCTCTTGTGAAGGCTGAACAGGTTCAGGTCTCGTAACCTCTCATTGTAGGGTCTGCCCTGCTGTCCCCGGATCATGTGGGTGGCCCGCCTCTGGACCCTCTCAATGTTGTCTGCATCCCTCTTGAAGTGGGGTGCCCAGAACTGGACACAGTACTCCAGCTGTGGCCTGACCAGTGTAGCATAGATGGGGAGGATCACCTCCTTGGCCCTACTCGAGATGCATCTGTGGATGCACGATAGGGTCCGGTTAGCCCTGCCGACCGTGACCTCGCACTGTTGGCCCATGTTCATCTTGGAGTCAATAATGACTCCAAGATCCCTTTCTGCCTCCGTGCTCTCAAGAAGGGAGTTTCCCATCTTATAAGTGTGCTGCTGGTTACTGCTGCCCAAGTGCAGCACCCTGCACTTGTCAGTATTGAAACGCATTCTGTTTTTGTTAGCCCACCCCTGCAACCTGTCCAGGTCTTGCTGCATATAGATTTATAGAGTAATGTCTTATGGTAAGACCTGAGCAGGCAGACTGGATCTGCTGCTTTTCTAAGTTCCTGTTTGGTTCCACTTAGACATTAAATGACATGCTTCAGATTGTAAGCTTCATTGCTTGGGAAGTCATTCTTGGCTATCCTATCCATATGTATCACAGTACATTTGGACTTGTGTATTGTTCTTTCACCCTGAAGCATCAAATGAAAAAGAGTCGGATGGTTATTTTAGGTTTTTGTTTATAGCGGTTCCTGCATCAGTTGAAGACCATTTTGATTTGGCTAATAATACTCTGCTCTAGGAAACAGAAGTCGATATCATTTTAAACACAATGTCGTAATGCTAATTTGCATGCTTTTCTAGCATAAATTGCATTATAAGGCATTTTAAGTCCTGTCCCTGTTTTTACCTTCTGAGTCACTCTGTTTATAATAGCTGCCTCGTCACTTAGTATGTCCCTCTTGGAGAAATTTCTTTGCACTAAGCCCTCCTAATTAACTGGGAAGATCTACGTACCCTCTTCTGAGCATTCCAGTAGTCTTACCAGCACAGTGTCTTCAGATGCTTTAAAAACTTGTCCTGTAGCTGCTTCTGTATGAGGGTGCACAGACGTTATTCCATGGCTAGTTTAATGCACATTGAGAATTGTAGTTATACCTAGGGTTCATAAAACTAATTAATATGATGTATGGAAATAGGTAGTCCTATCAACACGATGCTGTTATCAGCTCAATCTAGTAAATTAATGAGAACTACTCCATATACTGCTCGTGGTTCCTTTTGTGAAATTTGTGACTTAAAAGTTTACAAAATGTGGCTGTTTACTGATTGGAAGCTTACAGGAGTAAAGTTGACTGCAGATAATACGAAGGAAACTAATTGGGTCACATGAAAGACTAGACTTGCTAGTTCTCATTAAAAAAAAAAACCCAACAACAAACATTTCATGTAACTATAGAAAGTACAGCATTTTTAGAAAGACAACATTATTTCTTTAATTGACTGTGCTCTAATTGACTATCATGATTTGAATTGTCTGCCATGTTAAGAAACAAAAATATTTTAACTATGCTTTTTTGTATCTGTATGCGGGGGGGGAAACTAGTATTTTTAATCTTGTCTCTTCAAAGGTTGTAGAAGGAACACCACTTTTGAATGGCAGGAAACTACAGTACAGGATAAATGGTATGTGTGTTCAGTTTTTTCCCCTTGGGAATTTGGTAATATTGTCTAACCAGTGTCACTCGATGTTGCAAGCTAAAAATGTATTTAAGTGAGAGTAACTGGAAAAATGCACTGAGTTAAAAGAGTTGAAACAAAAAAGCCAAATCTGTATGTAGTTATACCAGCTGGTCATTGTAAATTTAGCACAAGTCAATCTCCACTGCAACAGAAGGAAAGCTAGTAAATTATTAGGAAGGATTTTCTCCCCAGAATATGATGTTACACATCTGAGTATATGAAGTTTTAAAGCTTTGTCTTTGATCAGCTAGCATTCATCATTATTATAGTCATGGCAGTGAATTAGATGTTTCTGTTTCAATCTACAGTTAGGAATCTCTATAATTTAATCACTGTTCACTGGTCCAGTGTTACTTATGGGAGTACCTGTTGAGTCTCCATATTTTAGGTTAAGTTCCAGTTTGAACTTAAAGTGGTAACAAAATCTCTTTTATGAAAAATACAAGGCTGTACTTTTGAAGTACAGAGTGGGTTTCATGGAGTTTCATGCAGATTCTCCAAAAATTCAAACTTTGCTAAAACTGAAATTTAGCATCTGTAACAGCTCTTCCAGCATCTAGAATGATCTTTGTGATGAGGTAAGGCTGAGTTGAAATTAACATTGGCCATCTTGTACATAGGTTATATTTGATGACATTTTGTTGTATTTAAGATGTAGTATAATTTCAACTTCATCCAGTTATGAAAGACTCTAAGCTAAAGACAGGTCAATAAGTCATTTAAATCTATCTTTAAATATTTCTGTTGTGATACCATAGGTAGCTCAGCCAATTGCAGCCCTTCCTCTACAGTTAATTTACAACAGTTCTTTTCATTATAAAAGTATATGTGTAGCATATGGCTGACTGTGCATGTATTGAGCTCTTGTTAGATTACTTGGCGTAACTCTTGTTACTCTTAAAGTTTCTGTAGTTGTCTGTTAGCTTGCTATCCATGCCTCAGTAATAAAGTGACTTAGTAGAGACCAATATTAAGTCCCTCAGAGCGTCTCGTGTATCAGCATCCCCACCCTTCAGAATGGCGATGGGGGGCAGGCTATCTAAAGCTTGTTGAACAAGGTCTAGTTAAAGCACCCCTGCTACCATTTTGAAGTGCAGGGATGCTGATACATGAGATGCAGAGGCTGGCTGGAATGCAGTAATTACCACACTCCAGCAGACTATTAATTGAGTTTGCTCTGATGCGCTTTAATTGCACTATATTAGAGCAGCCTCCTAGCTCGTGTACAGGCACCCTAGGAGACCAGACTCCTAGTGTCCCTCCACCTTTACCATTTGAGCAAGTAGTGTATCCCTCGGGTTTCTTGACTGATTCTCTAGTCCAGTTCTCAACTTCTCCATTTCCCCTGTCCCTCTCCAGGACACAGTCTCAGAAGTGCCATCCTGTGTTTCTGCTAAAGGGTGCTACAGACTCAAGCACTCCATCCCATTCACTAGTGTTTGAATGATCCTTTTGAGCTTTTGGAGCATTGCAGTGTGTGTTTAGATGATAGCCAAAATAAATATTTTTCTTTCTATTGAGAACATGATACTGATGTCTAACCTTATATACTAGATACAGCATATTTTGGAATCTGATATTTGGATTTTGGGTAGGTGAGGATTGGTTGGGGTCATTCTGTGGTTCCTATTTGCTTGTCAGCATAAGGACCCTCAAGGAAAGGACTATGATCCCTAAAGAACACTTCCCCAAAAAATGAGTTCAGGTGCACAAAGCACAGGATGTCATTAATGGAATATGCAGAGAGAGCAGCCCTCAAAGAACCAGTTCTAGAAAGACAAATGTTTCTTGCTGAGGAGAGAGATCATTTAAGCACTTGCTTAAATGGCCAGCTGATTTGGGGCTCATTCAGTACATATTTAGTATAAAAGTAAAATGATTTAGGTATTTGGAGTATCTTTAAACCTGGATGCATTTTTCAAAACTCTAGAACCCTGCTAAGGTGGAATGATTGCTCCAAGCTCTCTGGGTTTTGATTTGATATTAGACTTACGTTTTGGTTTGTTTTTTTTCTTTTAGGATTCTATGCTTTTGCTCTAACTGCAGCAGTCGTAGGAATATCTTTGTATTTTGAATTAGAGCTTCATTATTTGTATGACCACTTCCTGCAGTTTGCAGTCTCAGCTATAGTTTTTTCTGTGGTGTTCAGCATTTATCTTTACATTCGATCTCTGAAAGCACCTGAGGAAAATCTGTCACCTGGTGGGAATTCTGGTAAGTCTGAGAAAATCAAATCTTTCCTTTATCATGATTTTTCGTTGTTTTTATTCCATGAACAAAACTTGTCTAAATCATATTTATGTTGATAGGCACCTAGCACATTGCAAGCAAGTCACCTCTTTGCCCCATCATGGACATTTACAAATATTTGTTTCCACATACACTCATCGGCCCCCCTGTCCTGTCATATTATCCCATAAACTTAATCAGTTCGGTTTTAAAACAATTCAGGCTCCTTGCCTCTATCACTTGGCTCAAAAGACGATACCAAAATTTCATTTCTCTGGTACTTAGTGTTCTTCTAATTTACAGTTTGATTTTTTTCATAACCAGTTCGTAGCCATTTTATCCTGTGCCCTTCTTGAATTTTTTTTGGCTAGAAAACTTCCCCCTCTAATTTTCATGATATAGTAGTAAAAAATAATCGCATCTCCTCCTGATGATCTTTGGTATTCTGCTACACGTCAGGCTCCTTGAATCTTCTTTCATACAAGAAGGTCTTTGTTTTCTTGGCCATCTTAATTACTTGTTCCAGTTTAACTTTTTTTCTGAACTTTGGTGACCCCAGTTGCAGGCAGTATTGTAAATGGAGGGGGAGAGGGGTCTTACCTGGGCTTTATGGAGCAATACTAGTACTTCCTTGTCTTTGTTTAATATACTGTGCTGTGACAAACTGCTGTGGGGATGATCAAAGCCCCTCCAGATCCCACTGTTCTGCTCTCTCTTTACAGAACAGACTAGATTTTGCCCCTGGGATAACTCCTTGCTCAAGCAGACTTCATTCTCTTCAGCCCCTGACATCTCACTGCTCCAGTAGGGGAAACTTGGCCAATTTATGAGATCTTTACCCTTGGTTTGCAAAATAAAACAGACCTGTCATTGCCATAGGAAAAACAAATACCCATAGTTGTTGATAATTCTGAAAAATCATTCTTTCCACAGACATGCTGTAAGGTATATAAAGCAAAACCCACCCCCATCTTTCTTATGTAAGAAAGATCATTGCAGTAATTTGGAGGCCAGATACAGAAATAAAATAGAAAAATCATGCACTTTGACCAGAAAACAGTCCCTCAGGGATTTTTTTGCATTTCTAGGGACCTGCTTCCCTGCTTGCTCTAACAGCAAGGACTTGGCACCAAGGTTTTTAAATGCACTTCTCGTCAGGCATCTCTTAAATATTTATCGTGCCTCCCACATAATACAAATACTAACACCAGCATACTACTTCACTAACCCTGGGTGAACAGGGACTGCTCCTTCCTCACCAAAGCACTCCCCCTCTAGTTCCCTTATGAGTTAGCTCTCACTGGTCTTGCCCCCCAGCAATGGAAGGAAAAGTTTTTCTTTTTCCAGTGTTTAATATTTTGTTTCATATAATCTTTCATGACTTTTGCCCTTGTTTTTTGTGGTACGAAAAAAAGAAATTGAAACAGTAGGTAATAGCAGTGGAAAGTCAAATGCAGAACATGATATTACATTAACTCAGTGTTTTATTTGGCAGTTAGTTTAATTTGGGTTTTGGAAGAAATGATTTTTTGTTGTTTTGCTTTGTTTTGTTTTTACTTGTTTGGGTCTACACATTTACATAAAGGTTTTACAGGGTTAGTAGGAAAAAATGGACTGACTGGCGACTGTATAAAGAAAAAATGGAATGATATTTTTTCCTTCCTAAACATTCAGTTATAGTAGTAGTAATATTGACATGTATCAATCAGTACAGGTGGTAGCTTCACCTGGCTAAATATATAGAAGCGGGTTTTCAATAGGACATTAAATTGAGAGCTGGTTTTTAGAATGGTAGTGTAAGAGGCAAAGATGAAATGAAGCAGAAGTAAAATTGAGGGATTGTGCTTACTGCTTTTCTAGTATGGTGTACTTCTCAAATATAGCTGTAGTCTTCAAAATGATGAATATTAAAAACTGGTTTAGTTACTGTCCAGAAGTCTTTTTAATAAGTAAGTGTTGGCTCAGCTTGGAATCTATGCAGTTGAGGCAATGTTCTTTCTTTGTCCCTCATAAAAAATTACTAACCAAGTTTATGCCCTGTGTTATGCCTACAGCATTATTCTCTCCTCTCTTACACAGAGCGGTCATACATTTTAAAGAGGCACAATTGCTTTTTTTGGTTTAAACCTGCTGTGTTGTGTTGGTATTGCCTTCTAGCAAAGAAAGTAAAGAAGGGAGGAAAAAACTAAGGACGGTTTTAATAACATATGCATGGGATTCGTAATGTCCCTTGATAACAGAAAGCAAAGTTCCTCAAGCCAGTAAGGATGAAGGGATATAGCCAAAAAGCAAACTTCAAGTAGGAAAGACTTGAAAATAACTTTTAAAGAAATTGGGAGAATGTAAACACATGTGCTAACATATGAGGTCTCTTAAATTTTTTGAAGAAACCGTTAGTGGTTACTTTTCACACTTCAAAATGGTGCCGATATTCATACGTGTTCGGTGATAAATTTTATTGTACACTTTCAGGCTTATAGCAGCATTTCTAATAACCATTAAAGTAACCATTTTATGGATAGTGGGAATGTGGGGAGAAACCAACCAAAAACCATTAATGGAAGAAAGTGCGTTTTGTTTGCAGGGCGCTTTATATACGACTTCTTTACTGGCCGTGAATTAAACCCTCGCATTGGAAATTTTGACCTCAAATACTTCTGCGAGTTACGTCCAAGCTTAATTGGCTGGGTGAGTCAGAGTATCTTTACCTATCTTGTTCCACTTGCTCAACTTTAATAAAGTTTTAATTGTGGTAGAAGGGCTATAACAGTTGGAGGATGGAAAAAGTATGCAAAACAAAGGTCTGCTGAAAGCCACGAGACTCTCTTTATCCTCATGGTTTTATAAACCTTGATCAATTAAAATTTACTGCTTTCCTTCAGGGAAGAGGTATTCTAACAGTTAAGGATAGACCATGCTTGCTTGCTTATTTATTTGTTTAAAACTAGGATAGCTACTAAGTAGCTTCTTAATAAAAAATGGATTTTTAATGTTATTTAAATTTTGGATCTAAATTGCTTGACTTTTAAGATGAATTACAGTGTAGTAGAAATAAGTGTTTTTAAGTGTATGTGAAAAACTCATAGTAAAGAAAATGACTGCTTTTTCAGGTGGTTGTGAACTTGGCAATGCTGTTGGCTGAGATGAAGATACATAATCAGAATGCGCCATCTTTGTCAATGATACTGGTTAATAGTTTTCAACTTCTGTATGTAATGGATGCTCTTTGGCATGAGGTAACTGCCAGACCTTTTCCAATCTGTAGCACTTTTGGTTAAATAGCTGACAGACAAGTATACTGATGCTCAGTGAACTGTACTTTTCTTCCCCAATCTGTCCAGGAAGCTATCTTGACGACTATGGACATTACCCATGATGGGTTTGGATTCATGCTAGCATTTGGAGATTTGGTATGGGTTCCGTTTATCTTCAGCTTACAGGCTTTCTATCTAGTCGGTCATCCAAATGAGATTACCTGGCTTGCTGCTTCTGCAATTATTATTCTAAATAGTAAGTCATGATTATTTTATTACTAATGTTTTATTTCCTTTTTTCTGAGCAAAGCAAATGGATGAAAGATTTTCCTGGCACTCAAGTAAACCTGTGTTCAATAACTTGGGAAGTTGTTCAGTCTCAGTTCCCCGTTTGCTATAACAAGGCTGGTTATATTACTTTCACTTGCATTTGTATACCCTACAAGTTGATGCCACTTACAGCAGTTAACAGGGGTAAGGTGTAATAGCTATCCATTTCTAGCATTTAGATTTGGATACATAAAAACAGGGGAAAAATGAATTACCTAGGATGTTGTTTGGCTAAGGAAGTAGTGCAAATACTAGAATAAACTCTCTCACATTATAAATTGGTGGTAAGCAATTTAGCCATTAGGTTAGTTAACTCTTTTAGCGTTGCCTTTTTAAAAAAAAAATTGCAGCTATACAATTCAAAAAATATATCCGCTGCTCTGCCCAAACCCTCCACAACCAATCCTGCACGTTCAAATCAGTCTGGAACAGAACATTCGTTCCTGTTTTTAATTTAATCTAAGAAAAAATTAATTGCTTGTTGAGTAATACATTTTTAAATACCCTTTTTAAAAACATGATATGCAGGGCCTGAGATTTACATTAAAGGGGGAGGGGGAAACAAAACCCAAACAGGGGCCTGGCATTGTGGCATGCAGATCATCCCTCCTCCCACTAATTATCAGCGGCTTTGTTTGTTTACTCTACATGGCCCACATGTAGTGGCATATGTTGGCATGTCATTTTGTTGCATCTTGTTTTCCCAAACAAAAACTTATTTGTAGGGCTGTCAAACAAAGGGAGGAGAGGCAGCCTTGGAAGCAAATTTAATGTGAATAAACTTGATATATCTACTTCTCAAGACCTGCAGCCTGCATTCTTTTTCCTTTTTCAATTTATAAGCTTCTCTCATTTTGGGGAGAGGCTGAAACTTTCTTCCACATTCCTTCCCTCACCTACCCCTCTTGGGGTGAGGGACAGACAACCCGTATGAAATCGTCCTTATACTTTCATGTATGCTTTGATTCTAAACACGAAAAGTGCTAGTTGTTGTTAACTGAATTAACTGTATTCAAGGAAGATTTAGCATCCCAGATGATAAAAAAATAAATAAAATTGTATGTTTGCAGCCATCAGACGGTATCCTCGATTGGGCTATGTGAGCAAATAGAGCATTGAGGCTATTCGTAGTGTACTGGGGGAGTGGGTGACTGTCATCATGTCTTGTAATTACACTGTGATAAGTGAGGGATTGGCAAGCTATTACTAATGGCAGGATGTGGTCTGTGACTTGGTTAGTACCATTGGCCACTGTTTCCTTCTGGCTGCTCTCTTGCCCCTCTGCAGCCTCAGCTGGAAACTTGTTGCTGACAAACCTGCTGTGCAAGAATTTTGGTGGCTATTTTGGCAGCGACAGTGACTAGAGGCCATAGTGAGAAGAGCAGCTATTTGGACAAAGCAGAAATGCTGTGCAGTGCAGTGCAGGGGTTTGGCGCATTGTTAGTAAAATGTGGAGCTTGAACATGGGCCAAATGGCACAGCTGGGGACCAGCATGTTGTTAATAAAACATGGGCTAGATTGCACCTTTGCTGGCTGGATCCAGTTTTTTGTGGGATAGATCCAGGCCAACTCCTATGATACATCATTGAACAGGTAATCTATCAGAATAAACGTACGTGCGCGCGCGCGCGCGCGTGTGTGTGTGTGTGTGTGTTGTAGGGGGGGGGAAAAGGTAGGATAGAAATTGGGAACCTGCTGTGGGTCACAATAGAAATTTCAAAACCCAGCCAGTGTTTTAGATGAGCAGTAAATCTGGAACATAAAGATTCCCAAAGTCTTAGATTTGTTAAGCGTAAATGCGCAAATACAGTATAGCACGCATGTAATATTTTGAAACCCATATTGCAAACAAGCTTCTGTTAGAAGGGGCTGGGAGTTGAAGAAGGATGACTTGTATACCTCAAGAAATGACTGTTATAATGAATGTAAAATTACGCAAGAAGGTGTTCTGTTGAAGAAAATGGGTTGCTTAGTTTTCTTTTTCAGAGTTTGCAAATATGAAATGAAAACAACTAATACATTATTTCTTTTCAGTGTCTGGGTATTACATTTTCCGTTGTGCAAACTCACAAAAAAATGCATTTCGGAAGAATCCAAAGGATCCCAGATTGGCCCGTGAGTACCTTTTTTAGTCATTTCCTATTTTATTTTCTTTAAGTTCTCTTGCATATGCTTTCAATGCAGTTTTAACATATGATACTTTGCATGCTGCTTTCTGTACACAGACTTGAAATGTATTCCTACTGCAACTGGAAAAAGTCTGCTAGTCTCAGATTGGTGGGGTTTCGTTCGTCACCCTAACTATCTAGGTGACGTCATTATGGCTCTGGCTTGGTCTCTACCATGTGGTAAGTTCCTGAAACTAAAGTGCTTGCTATCAGAAATGCATGTGTGCTAGCATCTGACTTCCATTCCTAATGGAAATGAATGATGATTCCAGAGGGCCTGGCATCTTAAACAGAATGTCAGACTTCACACTTACAAACCTGATTTGAAACCTGGCTCCCTACTACATAGCTTCTTCTCTTCCTCTTGGGATTCATCTCAGTTCTTGGCTTTACCTCTGATCCTTCTCTGCACCAGTGTTGTCTGGGGAGGGCAGATGGCTGATGACCTCATTCATTCATTCATGGCCTGCCAGCTACATTATGGCTACTTTCAGTGGTGTATCACCAATCATGGTTAGAAGTTTAAGTATAAAATATTGAACTGACTGCCCAGAGGAGTTTTCCATCTGTTGACTCCTCTGTGAAATCCTATGAAATATGAACTTTCATTTCTACTCAGGAGAACTATTACAATCTTTTCTCCAATGCCTGATGAAAGGGGTTTGTGCCTGAAAGCTTGCAATTAAAGACTTTTTTTTGCAAAAATCTTGTTGGTCTAATAAAAGGTATCATCTCTACCTCTAATAAAAGGTATCATCATTTTATACTAGGCCTGATTGCTAGTATAAAATATTCTAATTCAAATTCATCTGTCTGATCAAATGCAAATGGATGCAGTTGTATTGGAAATCTTATTACTGAGCATCTCTTAGTTCTTTTTATTTTAAACCTCATGAAATTTATACCTTGGTATTTCTTTTTCAAGTGGAATGGAAATTGAGGAAACGTATAACTTCTGTTTTCAGAAAACTATCAAACAAATTGAATTAAAAAAATCTAAGTCAAATATTTAGAAGCTGAAATTATGATAGTTTAAGTTAATTTAAACCTCACTACCCAAATTCTTTTCTAATTCTGAGTTTGGAGATAACATGTCCTGGTCACGATACAACTTTAACTCCACACTTCCTTGCTTTTGTATGCATCTCTCAGAGCCCTTTTTTGTCTCTGCTTTGGCTGAGTATCCTCATTAGTTGTTGTCAGTGAGTGCCAGTGCAAAATAATTTGTTTTAATATTTAAAAATGCCCCCCCCCCACTGCTTTCTGTGTTTTATAGATCAAATTGAACCATCCTTTTCTCCTGCATTCTTTGTGCCTATCACATTCACATACAAACATGTGAAAAACAATCCCCAAAACAGTTTAGTCCAAAATAGAGCCCAAGGGCTAGGATCTCAATGGAGATTGTCTCAGTGTTGTGATTCTTAACTTTTGGGCACCAAACTGAATTTCCATTTTGAAATCAGATAACCGAGAATGGGATTCCCAAAAGTCAGCACCCTGAGTGAGGAGCTGCCTAACCCAGCCAGTAGGGAAACACTGGAAAGGGGACTGTCCTAATCTTTCCCCTTTCAGGGACTTGTCTCCCTACAGTTGAAGTTCATAGCCCTGAACCCTCGTGTGAGGGAGCTGACAATTGGAAGTCCCACAGCATGTCATGTATTTCAAAGCTTTATATTTTGTACTCTATCCAAATAGCTAAATGGAAATGTTCAGTGACTCTCTAACTCTGTTTACAGGCTTTAATCACATTTTACCATATTTCTATGCGATTTACTTCACCTTGTTCATCATTCATCGAGAAGCTCGTGATGGACGTCAGTGTAAGAAAAAATATGGTTTAGCGTGGGACAGATACTGTCAGCGTGTACCATACCGCATAATTCCTTACATCTACTAAACACTCCAGGAACATGGTTTGCAAACTGCTACGAAATTACAGCTATTTTGCAAATAAAAGCATACCTCTTACCTTTGCACTTGGCCTATTTGGTAAATTATTTAGGCTTTTAAAGATGTGATTAAGCAGTCCAGTGTAGTAGCTGCATTTAACAAATAACCTCATGTGCATTAGTTATGTTAAATGGACTGTCTCATTGGTGACTTTTAGAAACAACTCTGAAAAGGAGGAAGAATTTAGTGCAAGGTCAATCAAAACTATGGAAATGTTTGTATCTGGGTTTTTTTTCTAATCTTGGAGTCCGGGGGGGGGTTGGTTGAGTTCAGGTTTAATTTCCTGAGTTTACATTTTAAAATTACATTTCATTGAACACTGTGATGTAAAATAGGTTTTTGTTTCTTCTAAAAGAATAACAGGATTTTCAGCCAGCTTGTTCTGGAATTGCTAGCTGGTTTCTGGACACGTGCAGCCAAAAACCGTAGTCCTGCATCCCATGAGAAATGAAAGGCAATTTAGAGTGTGGTGCAGGCTTGTGCTGCCTCTGAAATAAAATGGCAATAGTTGGCTTACACTGTGTTATGTAAAATATGTCTTAAATGTACCATAGCACCCCCTGATTGTATAATATAAACCTTCCCGGTTTTGCTGTACAGTGTTTGAATGTGAAATGCAATAACTTGTTTAGGAGCAGAAGAAGCTTTTTAACTAAAACCATTTCCAGTATTTTTTTAAAAATTGTCCTTTAATAAGGGTTTTTGTAAAGTAATGTATGGATTTAATTCCTGAAACAATTGAAGTGTTCATTTAAATATTGTATTGACAAATATACTATGAAAATATAGAAAATATGCTCTTCAATCCAAAGTTTGTGAATTTGGCAACGCTACCTCAAATGCAGGTTTGCCTTTTATACTGTTGCAAATAGGGAAAAATAGCTAGTTTTTCACTATCGCTATTTAATTTTTTTACATTAACCTGTGACTTAAGCTTACAACCACACTAGCTAATATATTTTTGTATATATTTTGACTTTTTAACTAATGTGAGTTTCTTAGCAACTTGAATTAGTTGTCTCAATATCTGTGAATCCTCCCCTATTGCAATAGTTTAATTTCTACTTAATAAATTGTAAGTGGATAAATTTGCATTTTAATACATGAAGTTTATAAGGCCAGAGAGATGCTAAAACATTTTTGTATTGATTAACTTTAGGAACTAGTTTTTATCCTTTTCTGTCTTTTTTTTTTTTAAATTGGTAGTTTTTTGGGTACTTCCAATAAGAGGATGTAGGGCACGAATTGCCCCCAAAAAGACTTACTAATAATGATTTTCTCATTTTAATTGTACTGTGAAGGGAAATTTAAGTACCTTCATGGTTATGATTTGTAGCGAGTTTTCTGTTTTGTTTTTAGGTTGAATAGTTAAGTGTGTTTTAAAATAGTGATGCAATTGAAATCTAGTGTGTGTTTAAAATGCTTTATTTTGTACATGAGCCATTTTAGTTACTATTGTACATTTGAAGTGTATATAGCAGAACTTGTTGAAGATGATCATGTCTGTTCTTCAGCAGGCTATGGCCTCAGAAGGTCCATGTAGCTGTTCTAGGGAAAATGTTCTAATCTGGACATTTTCATTCTTGGAACAAAAAACAAGTAGTGGTATTTGTAACAGCATTGAAGGAGGCTTATTAAATTTTGTCACCACATGATGAGAGCAAATGATTTAACATTCTGTGTACTCTTCCTTCAGAGACATGGCTCCTGGCTGATGTCGATTCTGTCCACTCTCGTGTGTTAGCTGTAAAATTGACTTGCAAGTAGAATGCTTAATACAAACACATTTGTAAGCTTCAATAAAGTTTTGTTTAAAAATGGCATCATGCGTAGTTGACTGCACATTTCTGTATCTAACTACATGTCTTCAATGAAGGATCAACTAGAATCATGTATTATTTGAGAAACTAGTTTTCAGGTGTCAGTGTTCACTTATACTTTTTTGGCCCTTCAGGCGCTTGCATCTGGGGGACTACAAAAATAAATGGTATTGCCTCTCCTATATCATCAACTGTATGGGAACCTCAAGACTTCTTACTGAAACAACAAACCCATGCTACCTCTCCTTCCTGCAGGGGGTTCCAGGGCTCATGCTTCATTCATGTTGTAGAGCAAAGGATCCTCCCCCAACCCCCTTACTACTTTTGCACTTTCAAACGTTCTTGTTCTGGGGTGAAAAGGGACTGGGATTGGGACAGAAGGAAGGCAGTGGCTTGAGAGATGGGAAGCCTAGGTTCTCTGTTCTGCCACATTGCCGGGGACAGTTTGCCCTTTGCAATGTCTTGGGACAAACTATCACCACACACTCTGTGGCAGCAGATTTTGGGCTTTGTCCTGGGACACTTGTGAAGGATGTCTGAACAGACAAATGTACTATGAAAATAGTATATTTTCCTGCCATAGCTTGTCCTGCCATAAACAGGATGCCTGTGTCTACCCCAGAGTGTCTAAACCTATTTGTAGAGAATTCATCAGCTAATTCAGGAGTTCTTAGGGTTGGCAGATTGATTGTTGTTACAAAGTTAGTGGATAGACCTGTCCATGACAGTATTTCAGCTCTTTGGGGAGTTTGGTAAAGTGGACATTCATAAAGCATTAGGTTGTTTTGTACTACTACTGGACATGTGTTAACCTAATTCAATATTTGTAGAGAACCAACACAAGAAGAAAGTGCACAATAGACTGAAAATACATGGTTTGATATACATAAGATTTATTTAAGCTAAGGAGTGGATTTTCACATTTTTTAAAGTACTTCCTTCTCCTTTTAAATAGCACTTATATTCTATAAAGAGCCCAGATGAACTGCTGATAGTTTCCACAGTATAACCATTCTTTCAAGAGACTAAAACACCTTTCCACCAGATGGAGTTTAGGAACTTTTGCTCCTCCTACCCAATCCCCCCGCCTTCCCCTTCCCCAATTTTAATGATCCAGTTGACATAACAATGCAACCCCTCTTGTTATCCAATAGCTTGGAGTTCTTAGGGTTGGCAGATTGATTGTAGTTACAAAGTTAGTGGACAGACCTGTTGATGACAGTATTCCAGCTCTTTGGGGAGTTCGGTAAAGTGGACATTCATAAAGTCTTAGGTTGTCTTGTTCTTCTGGACAAGTGTTAACCTAAAAATAAAATTATTTTAGGTTGCGTAGAAGTTGGTTAAATTCTTTTTATATTTTACAATTATGGTCAAGTATGTAGTTGTTCTTTTGGTTTATAAACTTAATCAAATGAAAATGAACTTTCATTAAGGCATCTGATCTCATTGGCTTAGAGAGAGTTATATCTAGCCTTTCCTGGAGGAAAAATGGTAGTTAAAGCCTAAAAAAAGAGGCCACTAGCATTTACAACAGCCAGTCAACTGATATGAAATTCACATTTGTTTGCTTAAATTGCATAGACCACTGCTAGCAAAACTTAATTAAGAAGCATAAGTTTTACCTTGTGTGGTATAAAAACCATTTTGGGGAATAGGTAAAATCTCTCCTGAAGCCAGGGCTCTTCCAGCAGATTGGTAGTTGTGTTCCATCGTGCACTATCTATATATAAGCCAAAAACTAGAACACCATTTTCAGGGGGGGCAGATCCCTATGATCAGACAGAAGAAAATGCTTTGCTGAGGGTGAGGACACGTCTTTCCCAGCATTCATAAGCTTTCAGAAAAGCTAAACTATATTAAAAAGTATTGAACTGTTTCAGTTCTGAAGTGCTTTTACATGTATTGGTAATGATTATTTTACATATTGTGATATAATAAAACACAAACTTGCCTTTTAAGTCACCACAATGTGCCCTAAAGCTAATTAATGCTTTTTCTGTAACCTCCTCCCATTAATTTTGTTGTATGGTTGTCAGGGCAGGAACTCCCCAGTGCCACAAGGGGTCCCATTGTTCTCCAGGGCAATACTTTGTATTGTCTAATTCTAATTCTCTACTAAACTATAAATGGACAGTTCTTACAAAGCAAAGGTACTGTATGGATACATTAACCCTTGGCACCAGCTACAAATGGACTTTCACTCGATGAGCTGTTGTGAGGTAGGTAGTTGTGTGTTACTCCGATATGCATTGCTACCAAAACCCACTCTCAAACCCTACGAGCACTATGGACAGAAATTAAATGGAGCAGTTAAGGAATAGCCTGCAGAAGGCACAAGTAGTACATAAAATAAAGCAACCTTCTGCTGTAGGCTTGACTTTGCCTGCTACATCTAGAGTTGCTGGCTTTAAATTATTGCATCCCCTACCTTAAAAGCAGCGAGAAGTATATTCTGTTTTCTCTTTGTATCTTTGAGATGACATTCTTCATCCTCAGCCACTGGGAGAACTCTATGGACAAATGTAAGAGTATCCACCGGTATGCCATTCTGGCGAGCATAATTCTGAAGCACGGCAGTAAGAAAGCCTAGAGGAATGAGAGAGACTAATCTGTTTGCTGGGTGTGACATGCAAGCATTCTGTACTCGAGAAGCAGGAAGAGAGGAAAAGGAAGAATCCTAGTTTGTATTTGAGATGGGCCTCAAATTAAACTGCATTTGCTTTACAGTCCTGAACTCAAAATGACTGGAGAACTGGCTTCATGCAGTCCCTCCAGCTCGATGGCTTTTAGATCAGTTTTGCCTTGTTCACAAATATTTTGTTTCCAAAGGCGATCAATGGACTCATTTACAACCCTTTATTTGACCTGTGAGTGATCATCCTTGACCATGAGCAATCACTGCCACTGCTGATTTGTTCAACAGTCCCATGGCACAGAAATATATAATGCTATTTTTCTGTTTTTCAGCATAATACTAGATAAACCAGCTAAAATATTAGACAGCACTGTTGTATAATCATGATTTGAGTTAATTTTACAGTAATGCTTTTTCAAAGAATGCATTAAACATTCAGTAAAATCAGGATGGGTATTGTCAGCCTTCCTCCCTCGGTTAATTTTGTGCTGCTCATTTTACACCTAACATGAACGTGAGTGGCGTATATGCAGTCTGGTTGTTATTACAGTTTAATAACCAATATGTCTGTCTTGTTTTCACTGAAATCAGTTGTGAATGCCAAAAAGTTTTGATTGTATAATTTGTAAAGTTGTATAATATCAGCCTGGTTGTATTTAAATACTTAAATAAAGGTAGAATAGTACTTGGGACGGATTGCCAGTACCATTGAATAAGCTGCAGCATTATTTTGTAACCTACAAAATGCTCAGTCTGAATTACCCTTAAAAAATTGCTGAAAAGTAAGTATCAACTGGCCAACTTTTTCCAAAAGAGTCCTCTCCATTTTGTTAAGTCAAATGAGTGTCTAAAACTTGGTCAGCCAGAAGTTATAATAAAATTATATCAAAGCTAATTATTAAGTGAATGTGTATTGGCAAAGTACAAGAACTGGTGTGATTTATTTTTGTAGCAGTGATTGAAGAGAACATGCCCTAACAGAGGGACCTTTGGCAGCCTTAATTACTTGAAAATTACATTAGGACAGAGCTAGGGGGTGGTGGGGTGGGGAGGTGGTGGAACAGAGCCTCCTTGCCTCAGACCCAGCCTGGATGGAAGTTGCTTGAGACAAAGCAGGGGTGGGCAAAATATGGGCCCTGGGCTGGATGCAGCTGGTGGACCGAATTTTATATTTTTATTTTTGTCCAGTAGTTCAGGCACGGTGGCAATAGGGGCAGGGCACGCCGCAGCCCAAGCCCTGTCACCTCCCCAAGATCCTGGTGTCTCCATGGAGACAGCCTGGGAGCTGCAACAGGATCTGGGATCTTGGGGTGGTGACAGTATGGGGTCTTGGTCAGGACAGAGCTATGATCTGTTTTCTGCATGCCCCTGCCCATGGAACCTGTGCCTGTTTCAGCGGTGTGTGGGCAGCAGGTTGCAACCCTGCCCCTCCCATTCCTGAACACTGCTCTCAGCCTGCCTGCCGCCCCATGCCACATAGGGTGTTTTGGTGAGTCGTTGCACAGAGTGGGAGGGTGCTCACTAGGGCTGTGCGAAGCTTCGGTCCCTGATTCAATTCGGTGGCCAAATCTCCAAATTGAATCAAAGGACCCTTTAATCTCTCCAAATTGAATCGGAACCCTCCAAATCGATTCAGAATGATTTGGCGACTCTAACATAGACACAGCCTTAAATGTTTTTTCTACATACCTCAAGGTAGCAGGCGGTTCATGAATGCTGAGATGTTGGGGCGCATGGAGCATCCCACAGGAGCGCATGGGGCTCCCCAATGCACTTAGCAGCAGACCCACAAGTGGACCAGAAGCCCTTATGGGTTCGCCAGGGACCGCGCAGGGGGGCCCCACCAGCTTGGTGACTGGTGCCTCCTGCATCTGGGGGGGGCCCCCGGGGTCCCCCGTGGCTGATTGCTGAGCAGGGTGGCCCCCCTGTGCTCCCCGACAAACCCGAAAATGGACT
Source organism: Alligator sinensis (assembly GCF_000455745.1). Classification (NCBI taxonomy): domain Eukaryota; kingdom Metazoa; phylum Chordata; order Crocodylia; family Alligatoridae; genus Alligator; species Alligator sinensis. Next base: position 4,890,016 of record NW_005841862.1, read on the forward strand.
GGAAGTACGTCCAATCCACTTCCGGGTTCACGGCCGAGCCCGTGGAGAGCCCCCCTGCATTCCTGTGAGACGCTCCATGCGCCCCAGCATCGCAGTGATCATAAGCTGCACTGGTACCTCGAGGCATGTAGAAAAAATTTAAAGCTGTGTCTGTATCCGAATCGCTGATTCTCTGACTCCGCATCGAATCTTCACATTCGGATTCGGCTGAATCAAGTTGGGGACAGTGATCCAAATCAACAAATCGAATCACTGTCCCTGATTCGGGCCAAATCAATCCAAATCAAATAGAGCCTGCTTCACACACCCCTAGTCCTTAGTTGGCCTTTGACATCTCAATAAAACTACCTTTGTGGCCTGTGGGCCAAATAATTGCCCAGCCCTGAAACAGAGGAGAACCTTGGTGGCAAACAGGCCTGCCAGTGGTTTTTCCCACTCGGTGGGAAATTAACTTGTTGACAGATTTCTGTACTGACCTCTCTTGGCAGTTGACAGCTTGCTCAGGAAACCTGCAAGCACATAGCTAATTTCTGGGAAAGCAGAGAGCTCCTGCAGTTATGCCATCTGATTGCCTTGCTACAAACAAAAGAACAGATGCCCCGTTGCTTATTTAGTGCAAGGCTGATATATTTCCAGGCTCCAGCTGTACCACTAACTGCACCTCTAGCCCTGATAGCTATCATTATTCAAGATTCCAAGCTTATGTGCAAGAAGCACGTGCGTGCCTATAGTTGGGTCCACACTTATATTTCCCCAACAAAATAGTGGCTATTTAGTGTTACTGAATGTCTATTATTACCATACCTTGTGGGAAGAAAAATCCTGGAAGCCAGAATTGATTAGGGGATCCTTGAACGCCGGTGTTAGGATTCTCACTTATTTGTGACAAAAATGGTATCCTGGATGCTTTGGCTTGCTTCTGCAACATCGTTAAATTGTTATACCTGTTTTTAAATAAAAGGTGCATTAGCTGCTTAAGTAGGGTGTTTAACATGAACACACACATGCACACACATGACCAACTTTGTCACTTATTTGGAAAGATATTTATTAGTTATTTAGAAAATGAACTAAATTTCCTAGTACATTTTCTAAAGATAGGTGAAGAAACTAAATATTTACAGACTGAATATCTGAAATCAAAGCAGTAAGATGGTAGCAAATCTAGCTATTGAATAAACTGAGTGAATGCATGATGTGAATTTTAAAGTGGCTCTTCAGTACGTCTGTGATTTATTATATTTATAAATTTGATACAACATATTCCGGATACACAGTTCAACGGTTATCTTCTTTTCTGTAGGTGAGCAGAATAGCTATATGACACTAGCATACAAGTTAGGAGCCAAATTTTGCTCCTCTTGTTTGCATGCATTTGTGCACAGCTGGTCATGTGATAAGTCAAGCAAGATGAAGATGCATTTTTCTAGCGACCTAAGAGCTGACATGCTTGTCATTCTTGGGCTCAGTATAAGGACTTTTAAGCTAATATTTATGGCAGGCTAAACATGTTGCCATGTTGTTTATTCTAGTCTAGATTTTTAAACCTATTCTTAAAAACAAAATAAACCCAAAGTCAGTGGTATGAATGATAGCATCTCTGCTCTAAACCAGGGGTGCTCAACCTCCAGCTCTGGAGCCAGCCTGTGTGTCTGTGTCAGCTGGCCTGTGAAGCTCCCCACAGGTCCAGAAATATGATGGTGGGAGAGCAGTGGCACACTTTCCCTGCTGCCCAATATCCAGCTCCATGGGGAGACCCAGAACACTGGGCTGGGAGGGGGTGGTACTGGGCCTGGGGGCCTCATACTGGGCGGGGAGGGGAAAATGCCAGAGCCCAATCTGGTCTGCAGATCGGCTCTGCGCCCCTCTAAATGTGCTTGTAAGCATGAAATCAAAGTTTTACTGACTTTAACAAAGCCAGGATTCCCTGCCGTGTACATTGACTGTTGAAGCAGGCATGCTTCTCCATTTACAACATCTGGCAGTGGTGTAACTACAGTGGGGTGAGGGGCAGCTGCTCTGGGTGCTGAGTTTTGGAGGGGGAGGGTGGGAAAAACTGGCTGCCTCCATGTGCTTGCACTGGTAGTGCAATGGCAACCAGATGTCGCTGCTTCTGAGAGTGTGGCAGCTGCCCCAGGATCTTGGCTGTTACACTTCTGATACATGAACTTTAACTTTTAAGTGTATGCAATGCATGGACTTTAACAATATATTACATATAAGTTACAGATTGTCTTATCACAAACTGGAGTTCAAATTTACCCAGTTTTGATTTAGATTATTTGATATGAATCCATTTGAACAATGACTCCAAGGATTATAATAACATTTAGTTACTTGGACAAGAATTCAATTTATATCCTTTCTACATAAACTGATCCAATAACATCATACTATTTACTCAGTTTAAGTCTCCTTGTTTTAACATGCTTTCTTGTGCTGCAGGCAATGCTGTGTTGCGTTTCTAAAGCCCTTTGTGGCTGTTCCATCCTGCAGGCTCTGACCCGACCTCTGATAAAGTGGTCTTGCCCTCAGTAATGCCTCTTATGCCAGGGCTTGTGAGAGGGTCCTCAAACAGAGAGTCTATGGGGCTGAGAATCTCATCCTAGCTCTTTGGTGCAGAGCTCCACTTTGTGCTTTGTTTTCATTAATAGTCGTCCCGCCCGGCACTTTGACTCTTTATTCTTTCATGTTCTACTTTACCTTAGTTGTATATAGCTGATGGCCTGGTGTGCCCAGGTTGCAAAGAAATTCACTCGCAAGATAAGGTCATCAATCCATGATCCCAAAGGTTTACAGGACTTATAGGAGTATTGCTGTCAAAAATAATTAAGAAGCATAATCTCACTGAAGCGGGAATAAATTCTAAGTGACTACATTATCAAATAGAGCCAGTTCATACACTGGAACCACCACCAGGCAGTGAGTCAACAGAAGGGGATCATGCTACGACATGAACAAAATAAAGGCTAAAAGCCCTTGAAAAAGCACTGAGAAACAACTCACAAGCTTTTAATAGTACTCTTAAGGAAATGCCTCTTAATCTCTTCAAAACAATGGTACTAAAGGAGCTGCTGAAGTTATCGAAAGAACTGAAGGTGAAGTGGGGGTGGAGGGGTGGATCTCAAGACAAAGCAACAATTCAGAAATCAGATGGTTAGAAAAAATAAACAGAATGCATTTAGCTTTTTTAAAATACATTTTCATGTTTGGATGTTATCAAATCTTGTTATAGTATATCAATGTGTATAAGCATGCCTAGCATGGTCGTCATCAGGATTACTTGGGGCTCTAGTTTATATATTAGAAATGACTAATTGCCACAAAAGGTTTGAAATTGGAAAATCAACTTTGTGGAAAAAAAAAGTTAACTCTTTAAAAAGTTATCTTGTTTCCATTTCTCAAGGCTGAACCCCCCCCCCCTTTTTAGGTTTTCAGTATTTTGCAAAACATGAACATTTTATTTCACCTTCCCTTTCTTAACCCTTCTTCCTTATATTTTTGCTATTGAAGGTAATAAAATGAACAATGTCAAGCGATTTTAGGTTTTCTTTTTTCCACTTCTATCTTTTCACAGCTTCTTCAACTTTGGAAAAATTGGCAAACAGAAAAAATTAAACCAACTCTGATGCTAGGCAACTTTTAACATTTTCTCCTACTTTTATAGTTACAGAGATTAAAACTTTTTTTTCCATAGGCCTTTCTGGGAATTTCCCAAAGTTGAAGAAGTTTTGAAAAGTTGGAGCACCAAAAGAAAAATGAAAGAATGAAAAATTGGGGGGAAAACGTCTTAAACAATATTTATTTTACTGTACAGAAAGGAAAAAAAGAGGGAAGTTAAAACAATATAAATGCGAATATTCAGAAAGTTTTGATTTGATAAAAAATGTTGGGAAAGATTTTCACACATCTTTTCTTCTTGTTTAAAGAAAAAAAGTAATTTGCAAACCAAAAAAAAATTTAATTCTAGTCAGAACTTGACTTCTGTCACTTTTCCTGAACTGAACCTTCTCTACTATAATAAGCCTGTTCTGAAGAGCCCTACACAAAACGTCTAGGGCTCTGAATTTACAGAGTAAGTTCAAAGTTTCCAGGATAATCACTCTCACCAGAGCACAATATGTGTGTGTGTGTGCGTGCGTGCGTGTGCGCGCACGCACACACAGATCTATGTATGAGAGATGCTGTACATGTCGCTTGTGAGGATTCAACCTTACCTGCCAAAGCTCAGGTACTCTGGATCTCAGCAATGAGTGATAAAGCTCTTCTAACCCTTGGGTGAGGACAATCTCCCCTTTAGTAGCACGTTGAAGTGATTGCAATGACAGAATTACTACAGCCAGTAAATGATTAAATCGGTCAATCTCTTGCCGGAGAACAGTTAACAAAGCTGAATTCATAAAGGGATCGTGTCCTGGCAGTGGAAAAATAAGTTATATTAGATAGGATTTTTTCTTCCATAGGACAGGAAATTAGCCATGTTTGTTTCTAAGGTGCCACCATGCCCGACCTTCTGAGAAGCATGAGCTTACCCTAAAGAAAAAAAAAAATCCAAAAAACCAGTGAGGATGAGGACCCACTCACCTTTTGAATGAACAGTTTTTCAGAAACTATTCAGGGTAAATAGGATTGCACTGAAGCACTTACATCCACATACACTCCAAATGGGTGGAATAGACTCTGCCCCTTATGTACAACAATATTCAAAAATAGAGAGGTGAGCATATAAGAATAACAAGCATGTCTAACATCTCAAACCTAAGAGAACGAATGATAGTACCTCAGTTTGGTTTTCTTCTGTATTTTGAGCCAGATCCCAAAAGTTTTTTAGACAAGACTACAACTGAAGTTACTGTGAAGTTTGTCTGTGTAAGGACTACTGTACAAGTGTCAGGTTTGACCTAGAAACCACTACACAAAGCCCAAGCAAAAGTCTCTGTTATGTAACTAATGCCCATCTGCAATGATAAGGAGGAGACAGTCTTAGATAAAGGAGGCTTGAAAACAAAAGCAGAATCAGTGGACTAGGGCAAAGAGCTGATTTAAATATTAAGATTCACACCCCTAGGTGGGGAGAAAGTATGCTAATGAAACATACATGTATGGAAATGAGATACATAGCTAAAACACAGGTATAGAGACATGCTCAGTAAAGAACTCCTTGCGTCACTCCCTTATAACCAATTAGCAAATGAATGCTTATGAAGGTCCAATACTCTTGTATAAAAGATGCTTAGAATTAAGAAGCTGTGTGCTTGTTACGTGAAATTATTCCGCTTGCACCTTGTATTGCTAGCAATAAATCTTTATACTTTCACCCCTGGTATCTTTATTGGCTTTTGCATACCGGGCACGATCCCAGACTTGAGCTGGGGCTCAACACAAGGAAGAAGTTTAGACTGCAGACCTTTTAAAGATATATTTTTTGTTGAAAAGACATGAACCTAATATTAATATAGCCTAGTAATACATTTACAATGTGTCATTTTGTCAGCTTCTGTGGGTCAAATCTTAGCAGCAGATCTATGGGGTGATCTTACATAACCATTTTAATCTTAAAATACTTCGGAACTGAAACGTAGTTAGTAAGATTCCCTGTTAGTCTCCTACATAGTAGTGAGATATGTGTCAGATCACTGTTTAAACACTAACCACATGTTTGAACAATTCATATTAGAAAACTTCCCAGATTACTATCAAATGCTGGGAAGGATTATGAGGTGTTTTTTGCACCTTACTGCATGAAGAATGGCAGAAACGTGTCAGGTGAATCATTCTCTGATATTATAATTTATCCCAAAGTATCCTAAAATCTGTTTGGGCTCATAACTGGCTACACTGAGTTGCTGTTTCTTATTACGCAGTCCTATGGATCTAATGTCTCTAGGAAAATTTGTTTACAAGGAAGTTGATAAACATTTTATGGGAGTATAGAAGGGGATATTTCTTACCTGATAACTAATTTCTCAGCTAGCTAGCACAGAACTAACTAATTTCTCAACAGCTTCTCTCTGCACTCATCACAGCTGACTAATGCCTCTCACCTTTGGAGCTCAAAGGTGCTTAATATTGTTGTTGAAGGATTGAGGATTAATATCTGTCCTTCAATTCAGGTACCCATAAAAGTTCTTCTAAAGATATGGAAAATTTCTGGCAACCTTAGTAGGATTGACACAACAATTCAAGTGTATCTTTGCTAATTTAAACTCTTATATGATTAAGATTTCCTTTTAAAGAAAAAAAAATCAGTTTGCATTCCAGTCATCTCTAAGATACTGAGGCCAACCTGAATGAGGAAGAAAACTGCTAAAAAATAAAAAAATAAATCAGAAAACAAAATTGCTCATTCTGTTTCAAAGCTGCTCTCCTCACCACTGCTGAAAAGTAGGAACCACTGATGTAGGAAAGAAAGGATAACGTATAATGCTAATTATTATTATAATAGAATAATACATAAAATGGTAATTACCTCCCACATAAAACTACTGAAAAATAGAAAGTTGCTTTGCAAATCTTCCCCCCGGGAAAAAACCCAGCCAGACATAGACAGCTGCATAATAGGAACTGAGATGGCTTCGGAGACCTAACAGACCTCTCTGCTAGCCCAGCCATGCTACAAGACTCTGGTAGTAGGCCAGTCAGCCCAATATGAAGCACTGGGTAGAGAAGAGGCTCCAAGAAACATTTGCCTAAGGTGAAAAGGCAAGGGGTTTGTACATTACTTGCTTATTTGCAATATAAATAGCTGCCTGAGAAAGGGGACAGTTGCTTTGGCTTCCTGGGACCTACAGTCTCTTGAATTGGTAAGGGATTGTCTTCTCTTTGGGGATCCTCGTACTCCTGGTCATCCTTGTACACTAGCCTTCGACACTCCTGGTCAAGCCTTCCACACAGTACCACAGGGTGGAGCTGAGCCTCTACAATAACTGGCTGGAGGTCTCTATACTATGGCAATGTGAGGTTATTAGCATGTGGCAGCAGGTAGAATGCCCTCTAAGGGTGCATCTACATGTTGCCCTACAGTGATGTAGCGACATGCTACATTGATGCATGGTGCGCTACAGCAACGTAGCAATCATGTAGGTCTACACGATAGGTAGCTATGTCGCCATAGTGGCGTGCTCCCCCATTTTAGCACGCTGCTATGATTACGTAGCAGCAAAATCCAACTGCACCATGTGCACGGTGCAGTATGGGCAGTTACTACGTCATGCCTTACTACTCCCAAAAGGAAGGGTACTGAATTGCAGAGGTGAGGAGCCTGTTATAAATGAAGAGAGAAACTGTGCAGCAGACTGTTAGAGAGCATTTTTAAAAGAAAAGAAAATGTTATTCCCCCAAATATAATCTTTTCTAGTTGAATAGTTTGACCCATTGTTCTGACCTTTAGTGGCTTTTGCAAGAGCAGCCCAAGTAGGTCCTGACATGAGGCGCTCCAGTGTAACTCTACTTTTGGAGGTGCTTTCACTTCTAGGTGTCAGTTCTGTATCTTGCTCCTCTACAGTCAGGGGCAGCTGCCTTAGAATGTCAGATGCTCTTTCCAGTACTAATTCATCCTGGCTCTTTCTACCACTGGTGAAAAACAAAAAAACAAGGTCTGTAATTCTGAAATTGCTCAAGCCAGAAGCTCTGATAGGAGAGGATCTAGTTTCGTTTCCTTTTGTGGTTCATTGTCATATTTATTGTCATATATTCCACCCATAAGGGGTTTTTTTCATCAAGTTATAGAGGACGTTTTCTGTAGTTAGCGTTAGATGAGGGGGTATGTACATAGTGCTACGCTGTGTGGGGGGCACTCCAAAAGATTGCTCCTTTCAGCCTGAGAGTGGGGAAAAGTCAATTGTCTACAGCAGCATTTCCCAACCTGTGGGTTGCGATCCAAAGGGTGTCTCAAGAATATATGAAATGGTCACAAACTTTAAAAATAGATTCTCCTTTAAAGGAGAAAAACATGGGAAATGGTGGCTTTTCCCTTCAAGCTGGCAGAGTTCCAGCTGTTGATGTTTGCAAATGGGTCCTGGTACAAAAAAGGTTGAGAACCACTGGTCTACAGGATACGGCAGATCCTTGACACAGCTGTTAACTATTTTAAACTTAGAATAACAGATAACTATTCCCTAAGCAAGTCAATTCTTGGGCATTGATAGCTTTTTAGTGTTTTTTTATATTTTGGGGGCTAGATATATTTGACATACACAATACACAAAAGTACTGCATACATGGAGCAACCTGGGGTTCAGTGGTAGAATTCTAGTCTGCCATGCAGAAGACCCGGGTTGAATTCCTGGCTGCTTATACAACTACAGCTGTGGAGACACCAAACATCTGGACTCAGTCTGGCCTTTGGTTTCTGTCTCAGCAGCCTAAAGGGAGAATGGAAGTTCTGGGCAGCCTCTACTCCTCCATACTGCTGCCTAGGCATATGCATTGAAGGTCTGGGTGATCTCTCGCACATACACGAGGACTGATGGTTGCCAAACCAAACACTGCATGCATATATCAGAAGCAATCTGGTGGAAGTTAGGTAATCATAAGAAATAGAAATCCTATGTACAACCAGGAAGACACCAATTACCTTTTAAAGTCAAAAACCCTTTTATTGTCTGGCATATTAAATTAAAGTTCTGTTGGCAAGGCTCCTGGAATTGTACAGTAAAGTTCAATGCTGAACTGGATGCTGAAATCTGAAGGGAGATGAGGATACTCTGCTGAAATCAGCACTGAAGGAAGAATTAGAAAATGAAAAGGGGAGGACAGAATTTCAGCAGGGGTGCACCGTTAGAGTGTACCCTCCCCTTCTATTTCTCCACTCCCTCAACTGCTGCTGTTGCTTTCCTCACTGTTGTGGTGGTTTGGAAAGAAAAAGAGCCCTTTCTGTTCTCCCCAGCCAGGCTGTATGTGGACTGGGCTCAGCTGGGGATGAGGAAAGTGGCAGTGGCAGTGGGCAGGGGGCATCTCCTTCCCCATGCCTGTTCCCAGGGCACAGGGCAGCGAGGGGGGACCTACTTTCCTTCCCTGCTGGTGCAGGTGCCCCTATCTTCAGATGAGCCCAGCCCTGGCACAGCTTGACTGGGTTGGGCAGGAACAGCTCTGGTGCTTCCCTTGCACCCAGAACAGCAGGGAAAGCAACAGTGGCAGGTGGAGGAGGTGGGAGGAAAAGTGAAGGAGAGAGGAGTGCTTTAGAGACTCTGCTTTAGGGACTTTAAAAAGTCCCTGGAGGCTCTTGAGAGCAGTCTGCCCACATTGGTGGGGATGGAGGAAAGTGGGAGCTAGGGGTGTACCCACCCCTACAGTGGGGGGGTTGCTGCTCCTGCACCCCACATTGAGAAATCCTGGATCAGGTGCTGGAGGAAGAGACTAGGTAGGAAACCTCAGGGTTAATACAGACAAAGAATGAGATGGGTGAGAAGAAAGGAAAAAGAAGAGTGAAGGAGGGAAGTTCCAGTATATCTGTCTTGCCAATACATTTTTTTTGGAAAATAAAATTCTCTGGGGTAACAGAGAAGAAAACTTGGCAAAATTACACGCATCATTAAACACATGAAGGCATTTATATGACATTCACAGAGCAGTTCCCTTCTTGCTGAGCTGTTCAAAATGTACCTTCCAATATCATTGCAAAGAAGAGGGATGTTTTTAGTTAACAATATGCTGTATGCCCTTACTCTTAATGACATGGTAAATTAGGCTTAAGTGCATGAAAATAATAATTGAAATTGTGGATCAGCACAAGTAACTTCTAGTTTTGTGCACTAGATTTTGCTTAGGCTCCTTTTTAGAATACTGACCTGATTATCAGGGTGTCCATCATGACTCCTGGCTGCAAACTGGCAAGGGTATCAACAAGGGCTTGTGCCTGAGACTCCAGAAAGGCTCTTTCAGCACAGGCATGCATTCCAAATAGTTCTGGTGAATCTGTGTCTGGTAGAGACTCTAGATATATTCTGCAATCCTCTAAGCTGTCTGTTTCAGATATCGGTCTATATACCTGCAAAACAATTGACAAAGGGTTATTTCTCTACTTAAGCCCCATGTGAATTAAACATTTTTAAAAGTGATTTATATACTGCTGCATTCCAAAATTTTTAAACTAGTAATCCAATTGGTTTTGCATTGGTATTAACATTTCTTTATTTGTCCCACCAGGGGCAGATTCAGGGTGGGAGGTGCAGCTGCACCACCCTTCATTAGTGATTTGCTGCTCAGAGCTCCAGTCTCAGCTTCCAGGTACATGTGCAGTAACCTCACTGCATACACAGTCCACTTTTTCACCATTCTGGATCCATTACTGACTAAAAGAGGCAGAAGAATAAAAGATTTTTCTATGGCTTCAACGACTGTGGGAAAGGAGGGTCACTTACTAATAACACTTGACTCTGTGTCACTTGACTCTGTGTATTCACAGGGATTTTGGTTGTAGCCGTGTTGGTCTAAGGACATAGGCAGGCAAGGTTCTTTGGGTAGATGTGATATCTTTCTAATAAAATAATCTTTATTAGCAAAATACCCAAAGGACCTTGCTTTCACAGGGATTTAGCACCTCTAAGTGCATAAAAAAACTATGTCCTACTGTATGGGAATTCTCTAACAGCATTATCTTGGGCCAGACAGCATGGGTGGTGGGGTGCATGCCACATGTTTTTAGAGAAAATCTTGATACTTCTGAAGGAGGATTTTCTTGGTTTGGTTGAAGGCTTAAGGAAGCCACCTGTGTCTGCAGTCTTAGCTATCTGTCCTTCCCCATCTAAGGGGTGAAGGTGTGGCAAGCTGTACACTAGTGTTTCTTCTGGACACACTAGGCAGTTGACAGCAAGAATAGAGGAGGAGATAAGCAGCCTAGCATAGTGGCAGAACACATTAGGGATTACTTTGAGGAGCTGGGTGTTTTCAGGTTGACAGGGCTGGAGGGGATGTGCCATAAAGTACTGAAGGAATTGGCTGGGGTCATCATCAGCAAACCCTTGATTTGAAGATGGTCTTTACTATGGCTCACTGATGGGTCTTGAGGTGATTTAAGAGTCCAGTCCTGGAGCCAGAGATCCATCTGCAGAAGTTGCAGGTCTTTCTGCAGGGCAGAGTAAGCTGCAGGCTGGGATTCCTCTTCTTTTCATTCCTCTATGCTTTCTTCTCTGCTTCCAGGGCAAGACACTTTCCCTCAAAATGGGCTGCCACTTGGTTGAGGCTGCAGTACCATTGAGGTTGGTCAGCAACCAGCTCCTCTCAACTCTTGATGTCAGCATCTGTTTTCTTGGGCTATGCCTACAATGTGTCCTTGCAATGTTTGCTCTGGCCACCATAAGACCTCAGACTGTTACTATGCTGGGAGAAGAGCACTTGTTTTGGGAGTCAAGCATCTGCAGTGTCCAGTTCAGCGACGTTCGTGCTTGAGGATCACCAACTCAATGCTGGTGACATTGGCTTCAGCAAGGATGCTGGTATTTGTGTGGCAATTTTCCCATTTCATATGGAGGATTTTCCAGAGGCATCATTGGTGATACCTCTTTAGGCTCTTGAGATGACGATGGAAGGTCATCCATGTTTCACATCCATAAAAGAGAGTGGGGATGATTGCATTGTAGATCTGGATCTTTGTATTTTTCCAGAGATCATGATGAATAAAGACATGCCAAAGCTATTTCCCAAAGGGGGCACTTGCACACTGGATCCTGTGTTGGGTCTCCTTATCAATGTTCACTCTCTGAAAGAAGTGGCCTTTGAGGTAGTGCTTGACTACCTCCAGGGTCTTTCCCTTGATGGTAATTTGGAGAGGGAGATCACACTCATGGCCCAGGACAGACTGGTAGAGCACTTTAGTTTTCTTAATGGTGAGATGGAAGCCCAAAGTTAGGTGTGTTTCCCCAAAGAGATCCAGCATGTTCTGGAGGTTTTCCTCTGTGCGCAAGGATGGTGCAGTTGTCAGCATATTAAAAGCTAGGCACGGTTGTTTTGAGCACTTTGGTCTTTGAGTGAAAATGACTCAGGCTGAACACTGAATGGATGGAGGACTCTTCAAGGTCAATTCAGGAAGGAAGGAGGTCCTTAATGAGAACCAGGATGACTGTCAAAAAAACCCCTAAGAACAGAGTTGATGCGATGATGCATCCTTACTTGACTCATATGGATGACAAATGGACCTGTCTTCAGTTCACTACAAAGGATAATCACAGTCACGATTGTAGAGAAGCCTCAGTACCTTGAGGTGCTTCTCAGGATATCCAAATCTGGCCTGCATCTTCCACAAGGCTTCACAATTGATGGAATCAAAGACTTTAGTAAGGTCAGTGAAAGTTATATATAGGTCCTGATGTTGTTCCCAACACTTTTTTTGGACCTGGAGGGCAACAAAGATCATATCAGTTGTAGCAAGAAACCCTTTTGTCTGCCCCCCCTCAAATGTGAAGCTCTTCCATATGGCAAAAGCCCCCCTTTTAGTATTTGCCCCTTTTGGGGCTGCTTTCTCTTTTCTACCTTTTCTTCCTTCCTCTCTTTTTTTTTTAATTTTATCATCATTATTTTTATATAAGGTGTATTTGTAGTGAAAATAGAGCTTGTAGATGCTTTTACAAATGTACTTTAAGTTTAAAAGTAAGTTGTACCATGTAACAATGTTAGCAAGAGCAGGAATCTCTGTATGGAGAATCCGAATGAATCATGGTTGATTCTGTAGCACAGTAGCTAGTCTGGATAAGCATGTTAATGAGCGGCAATTAACACCTACAAAATCCGAGACCAAGGAGAAAAAAGAATCAATAAAGAGCCAGGAATTCCTGGAAACTTCATTGTTAAAGGTACAGAAGCCCCTGTTTGAACTAATCAATGCTGGAAACAGATCCTTGGGGCTGAAATACCCCCTGATCAACCACTTCCAGAGCTCTATTCATCATGGCAGTGAATCAATCAAAATTCATCAATGGACTCCTGAGACTGCAAGTATGTGCGGACATGACCCATGGGGCTGACAGCTGCCATCCAGCAGGGACATTTCTTGAGGTCAATGACCCCTGGATTGGGTAAGCCTGAGAATTGGGGAGTCACCAAAGTCTGCCAGAGAGGCATAAAAGGCAGTGAAGAATGACTCCTAAAGGCACCCTCTTTGACCTGACCAGCACCCTGCCTGTCCAGCCAGAAGGACCAGCCAGTGACCCCCTTCTGCAGCAACATTGCACTGAAAGAAGCCTCGACTGGTCATTGACGGCAGACTCCAGTGCTTGGGGATAGGTATATCTTGACACCAGTGCTTAGTGTTCAAAGCTAGCTACTGTGAATGTGCGTGTGTGTGCGTGAATGTGTGTGTGTTTGAGGGGATCAGCACCAAGGTTTATGGTCTGACTTTTGCATCCATCCAATAAACTATAATTTTATGATGATCCTGTGAGTTGGTGCTTTGTAGCCAACAGTTACCCCATGGGATGGTCTGAAGCCACACTGAGATTCTGGCAGGACTTCCTCAGCAAGAGCTGGAAGACAAGTCAGGAGGCTGCAGGAGAAGATTTTCCCTGCTGTGGAAAGGAGGGCAATACTTTGATAGTTCCCACATACAGTCTTATTTCCTGTCTTGAAGAGAGTTATGATGTTGACATTCCTCAGGTCCTCTGGGATCTCATCGTTGCTCCAAATTCAGGGAATAAATTCATGGCATCTCAGTACCAGTTCCTTGCCAACAGCCCTGTAGGTTTTAGCAGGTATGCCATCTGGTCCAGTAGACTTGTTCTTCATTTCCTTGATGGCACACCAGACTTCTTCTAGGATAGGGTTAGCAAGGGATCCCATTTCAGGGTGTTAGGGGGTGGTTCAGAATGCCTTAAACTGTTCTTTCCGTATGGCATGGATAGATTCATTGTCTTTGAGGAGGGTTGAGCCATCCTGCGATCACAAAAAAAAAGGCCATGGGAAGTTGAGGCATGGATGGTTTTTGTTGCCTGGAAAAAGCTATGCATGTCATGTTTGTCAGCATAGATCTGGATCTCCTTGGCTTTACCTTGCTACCACTGATTTTTTTATTTCCCAGATCCTCCTTTGAGCTTCAGCTTTGAGGAGCTGATACATCTCCTTCTTCTGCTGGGATAGTGTTATTGACAAGCAGAAAAAGCCCTTCTGTTCCAGCTGAGGAGGGCTTGGATTTCAGCATTGCTGTCATCGAACCAGTCTTGGTGTTGATGGGTGGTATAGCCAATGGATTCAGCACAGGCTACATGCATGGCAGTTTTAAACCCCTTCCAGAGTTCCTCAGTGTTGCCTTCATTTGTGGACAAGGCGGAGAGCTTTTCATGGAGACACTGTTGAAAATCCTTACAGACCTTCAGGCCTTGAAGAGATTTGGTGTTGAGTCATTTGCAGTGTTTTTGGCTGTTTTCAGTATTTCAGAGCAAGCTAGATGTTCATAATGAAGCTGACAATCCAGTGATCTGTCTAGCTGTCATGGGCTCCTTGTATGGCTCATACGGACATCCATTCAATCACAGGCTCTAACAATAACATAGTTGAGGGAAGTGCCAGTGGTTAGAGCAAGGGTGTCTCCAGGTAGTCTTGTATTTATCGCTCTGTCAGAAGATGGTGTTTATGATGACAATACTGGGCTTTGTGCATTTACTCAGAAAGATGCTATTGGAGTTGGCCTTCCCTACTCCTTTCCCAATGGTGTCACTCTAGAGTTCCAGGTCACATCTGACTTGGTGTTGAAGTCACTAAGGAGAATGATCTCGTCCTCCCTGCAAGTATGAGACAGAACATGGTCAAGATTGGAATAGAACTGTTCTTTGAAATCACTGTCAGCATCAAGTGTTGGAACATGCACTGATGATGGTGGTGTACTGATTGTGGCTGAGCTTAAGACATCAGTAAGATAGAGACTAGACAAAAGTATCATCCATGTCCTGGCTGAGATTCCCTTTGATAATGTGAAAGCAATTTCCATGATGTGAAAATCATTTCAGAGTCTGCATGTCATCAACATATATATATTTCTCAGCCTGTGCTTCAGGAATGTCATAGATGCATATAAAAAAAGAGCTAAAAATTTTCAAAGAAATCAGGTGGCTGATTTTCTCCCAAATTTCAGAGTAGCTTGTTGGTTGCCTATCACTTCTAGGAAGAGCCATACCAGCAGCCATGCTCACAAGGAATAACTTTCAGCAGTTTAGCAATCAGTCAGTCAATCTGACATGGCACACCATTCATTTGCTGAAATCAGATCTGTACCAATCTTCTTTCCTGACTCAAGTGAGCTCTGTATACCTTTGGTAAAAAGAAGTATGGGATGTTAGGTGCAATGTCTCCTACTGAATTCAGCCTGAACACGAGGCATTTGAGGCTCGATAACTTTACTGATCTGCAGAAGGATTAGTCAGTTGTATGTGGTCGCTTCCTCAACTATGTTATTGTTAGAGCCTGTTATTGAATGGATGTCCGTATGAGCCATATGAGGAGCCCATGACAGCTAGACAGATCACTGGATTGTCAGCTTCTTTATGAATGTCTGGCTTGCTCCAAAACACTGAAAACAGCCAAAAACACTGCAAATGACTCAACACCAAATCTCTTCAAGGCCTGAAGGTCTGTAAGGATTAGTCAGTGGTATGTGGACACCATAAAGAGGTAGTGATGCAGTTTACAGACAAAGATGCATGATAGACACTTACCATAGTTTTTTAAATCAAGAAAGAGGAAATTCACCTTACAAGTGCTGTTATCAAAGCATGCCACTAAAATTCAGGTCAGTGCAACTAAATATAACATCGTTCACATTTTCAGAAGATATAGATTAATGTAATATAAAAAATGAGAGCTTTTTGTGCCACAGTAAAATTTACCAATTAATTGCTGTTCAAAGTTTAGATGCAGATACCATAAATTGAAGTTCAATCAGTAATAAGACTGAAAATGTATTATGTAAATTGTTTAAAGATGCAACTAGTTAAATAGTTGGAGAATACTGATTGAAAAGGAAGTTTTTCATACCCGATCACAAGAATAAGCAAAACCTTCCTGCAGAACGGCAGGGTTATAGAAATTGTCCAGAATACTGAGCAAGCAACGTCGGTCCCAGTGATCAGTCACACGACCTCCATAGGTTACTTCTCCAGTCAAATAACGCAATGCTGGCCAAGGAACCTTTTCTTGGCTCTTCAAAAGCATTCTCAGCATCTGTATGGAAATCTTTGGAAGAAAAGGCTTAAATAAGGCAGTGGTGTTGTTATTTTTGGGGTTAGGATATTATTTTTAGAGCTCTGTGATGCATAGGAATCCCCTAACTGCTTCATTAGCCATATACTGTAAAAGCTGAAACATAAGAAGGTGTGATTTCTTGTAGATAGCTGTGAGCTACCATGCTTCAGAAACAATCAATAGATTCTGATTACATTGTAGTAATTGAAAGAGCTGATATTCACGTGATCTTTAAGAAAAATGTAAAACAACAGAACAAGAATGAGAAAATACATATGACACTCATACAGCAAGGTACCCTAGAAAAGAGAGAGACATTTAAATGGCCGTGTTTAAGATCACCTATTTAAGACTCTTACCCTCCCCCGACACCCATACACAGTGGGTCTCAACTGAATTTTACAATATTGAGGGGTTTTGTATTAATGGGAATGCAGCTAATGTCTAGACCAAGGGAGGCCAAAATATGGCCTGTGGACCAGATCCGGACCACCAATTGATTTTTTTCTGGCCAATTGGTGGGTGGCATGGGCAGTGGTACCACACAGCAGGCTCTGGATAAGCAGCGCTCAGGCTCCAGCAGCTCTGGCTCCAGCCACTGCATGGCACTGGGTGGCTGGGGCTGCTTCTGCCTAGCAGCTGCTGGGGCTGGAGTGTGACTCCATCCTGCCCATGGGGGATGGAGCCCCTGTGCTGTCTCATCCCACCCGACCATCAGGGCTCCTGGGAGTTGCAGGGTGCAGTGTGTGCATGCGCGTCAGGAGCCCTGACAGCAGGGCAGGATAGGACAGCACAGGAGACCCATGGCCAGGCTCCAAACCCCACCCCCTCCCAGCTGTGGATGTGGCCAGCAGGTGTCAGCTCTGGGCACTGGGGGGGGGAGGTGCGCGCACGTGTGTACACATGTACAGGCGTGTGTACATGTGTGTGTGTGTGTGTATCCATGTGAGGTCCTCAACAGCTCACCAAAACTTGTTAAGTGGCCTTCCAACCCAAGTAATTGCCCACCCCCGGTCTAGAGTAGGAGATAATGCATGCAGGTACAGAACTTGCGCAGATTCAGCTGGGAGAAATGAACTGTTGTATAGAATTTAGCTTTTTCTAGATTTACCAGCCTTGCCACCAATCACAGAATGATGGGTTGCATATTATGTGGCTATCTGCTAGGTTACTATTTTATCCTTCTCCAAAGCAGAGGGGATAGGATTGGGAATGTGTACCTGGACAAAATATTGTGAAGAATTCTAGTTATTGTGAAGTAAATATTTTCACTCTTTACCTTTGAGTGACTGTTTATATGTACATCCCAACTATTAATGACTCAAAAGAAGTATATCAGTTTAGCTGAAGGCAGTTTTTTTGAGGTCCAAGGGTGGTGTACCATCAGCACCGTCAATAGAATGGCGATGGGCAGCAGTAGCAATCTGGGTCTCTGCAAAATGTGCATGTCCACTGGTACTGTAAACATCATTAGTGATGCAAAACCATCTGTGGCAGGAAAACACAGACAACACTTGTTCCCCTGTGGGGCTATACCAATATATGGGTTGGTGCGGTAGGAAATGCTGTTAATATGAATGCTTTGCTGCTGAATGTTGTGGCCTCCGCAGAATGTTGTGGAGTGGGAGGTTGATCAGGCACCATGACAAAGAGGGGGCATTTTGTAGTGCTATTGGTATTTGGTCCTCAGTACACTATTTGGTGCTGAATCACTGGCCTTATAGGGCATGTAAAGTTTGTCAGGAAAACCTCAGGGCCACAAAAGCCCAGTGAGAGTGTGGGGCAGGAGATTTCATTCTGGAGGAGGTTTTTTGAGGGACTCTACACCCACAACTGCCTCTGCCCCATTCCTTATTCAAAGAGATTTTTCTTGTGTTGGTTGGAGTAGGTGCAGCCACATGCTATCAAATTCAGGTAATTCTCTCGTACAAGTTTTAAATCAAGTAAAACTCTAACACTGCTCCATAGAATATTTAAGCACAATGATGTGCTGGTGTCAGGACTATGGACTATTGCTTTCTCCTCACAATGTTCATGACCTTCCACGTCAACAGAAGTGAAAAAAAGATAAGAGACTTCCTGTGTAGTAGGAAAAATTATGCATTTTGGTTTTTCATGTTCTTCTCTTCTTCATACATATTATTAAAAATTTAGTGATTATTAGGTTCTTCCCAGGCCTAAATTTGGACTGCTTACTTTTTATTTCCAATTTACTGGGGTTTTATCTTCTAGGTTGTGGGAGACAAAGATAGTATCAAAATTAAGCTACCACCACAACATTAAGTGTGTTGTGGACCTGAGCCATTTGACTTCTTGGGTATCTGATTTGGGTGCTCCTGCTTGGTTCTACTGTATTCAACCTAAGTATTAATGAACCTGAGAATCAAAATCCCAGTTTACTTTGCAATTTCTTAACAGATATTACCTCTAAATCTGAAGAGTTAAATTCATATGGGATATTCCAGCCCAGAGCTCCATACTTCTTTCTTTCTTGGACAACAGCATTAAAGAAACACAAACTGAAAAGCAGCTTTTTCCATGATGGCCCAAATGCAGCCTTGTTGAAGATATTTTCAGTTACCTCTCCACTGCCACTGTACCCAAATGTTTGAAGTAATTTTCCTTTCAAACCTTGAGGTGGTTCTACAGCCATCTTTAAAAAAGGAAATAGGGGAAACAAGGTAACTATTATCCAACATATTTTTCTGCATATCATAATTTTGCAGGATACACTGTGCCAGAGTCAAGTTGCACATTTTTTCTAGCCAGCAGTGTCCACTGTGGCATCATGCCTCTCACATGCCCTGAGCCCCAGAATATAAAAGGAGTGGACTCAACTGCCCTTTGGATCTTTCACACAGAAGGATCCAAAACCTAACACTTTGCATACTGGTACTGTACACTGCTGAATAGCACCAACATATTAGCACCACAAGACTAAGATAACCTAGCGTGTTGTGAGATTTTTTTAATGCTACAGTATAGTGGGTACCAGACCCTTTCATCAACCACAGTCTATAATTCTGGATTACAGGCAATGGCCCCAGTTGACCTAGATAGATCCAGAGGATGTACATGGTATTGGAACTCAGCCCTCAAATAGGTCAACCTGAAAGGACACAAGTACATTGGCATCATGCCACTGCTGCTGCAATATCAACAACAAATTACATCAACCTAGAAGTGCCTGGGAACCTAGGCATTGAGTTGATGCTGGGTTGTCAGTACACAATTCAGCTAATCTAGTGGGACAGAAGAACTTTAGCTATATGTTGACCATGCTGGGCCCTTCACCTAAGGATGGGTGAACCTTGGCAACAAATCAGATTGACTCTAAAAGTTCCTAAGACCTTGGCTCTAACCAATGGTGTTAGATGTCAGTGCAGAATTAGATTAATCTGGAGGAGGTGGCCAGGACTGTTGGGTCTGCATTGAAAATGTTGGGACCTGATTATCACACAGGTCAACCTGGAAGAATCTGGTACCTCAGCACTGTCACCAATATCAAGACTTCTGCCCTGAATTAGTTCAACCCAGAGGAATCTGGGGACTTAGGTGTTGATGGCATCAAATATTCTTCTCAGAACTCTTCCTATATAAGACTAGCACAAATAATATTGCTCAAGTTGGACACAGAGCAAATTAAGGATAATGAATATCCAAAGCTGATGCAGGATTTCCAGATTTCCAGGCCTAAGAAGCTGCCTCTATCCAAAGTAGTATATGAGACAACATCCTTCTGTTCCTGAAGATCAAAACATGATCAACCTGCAGTACATACACCACAAATATTATGGCAGCCACTGTGGTTGTAGTATGTTTCATTTTTAACTTTCTTCCTGCTATTGCAGGACTACTCTTTGGATCCTTAAGAGGGAACTAAAGCTTCATTAGCTAGAGAGGTTTTACAAAGCAATCCATTCTTTATAAATATTTTATTTTCCTTATGTATAGAAATAAAGCCCTCTGTCTTAGCTTGGAATTGGTGAACTTCACACCAACCTTGGGAGCATGCTGGAGCTAGATTTTGGCTTGATTTTAGTTCTTATTAAGACAATATCAATAATGGGATAAGATATCTGAAACACACAAACTGAGTATTTACAACTGAATCATAGTAACTTGTTGATTTTGGTGTACTGGGTTGTGACGGCCAGAACCAAAGAGATTAATAAACAATAAATATGTGCTTCTTGGAGGCATTTGGAATTTTTGCCTAATATAAAGCTTTTAAGTTTGTAACCCGCAAATGTAACTTGCCTGTCATAAGTTTAACCAAAATCATAAAACTAACTGTTTGTAGAACTAACTGGGCCCCAAAGGCGAAGCTGTAGCTGCAAGATTAGCTGACCTAATCGTTTTTGCTCAGGGTTCAGCCTTGATGATAAAAACTGGATCCAACTGCCTGGCACACCCAACACATTCTAGAAAAGCACGTCCCAAGAAAACATATTCAGGAAAATCTAAAAGGGTTGAGTAATGTTAATTTCAAATCTAAAAATGCTGCATTGTAATTTTGCTTATTGGATAAACCTGAGTCTGGGTAGTAACCTTTTATAATAATTTTTAACACCTTTCAATCCCATAGGATAACAGCTATAGGACAAGATTGTGAGTGGCTCTAAAGCCAACAGATTAGCATAAGACTAGGTACAAAAAGTGTGTGCATCA
>NW_005841862.1:4910860-4942407 GCF_000455745.1 Alligator sinensis
ACGGTCATTACTGTTCCAAGCCTGGACTCTGATCTCCCGGTGTGAGTGAGGATCGGATCCTGATCAAGGGGGCTTCCCCGGTAATCCCTCCGACAGCATTGATTGGGGACGCCTGACTTCTCTGGAATCACTTGGTGCACACCTAGCATCAATAAGCTGCCAACCCATGTCTGTCTATCTGTTGTTCTGAACAGTCCAGTGGCTGATACCCTCACAGTGCTCAGTTGGACTGCGACAGATTTAATCCATCTATCTGTTGTTATTATTTACTATTAGCTCTTTAATACTGCATTATCTGCTTATTGCATTTATCTTTCTGTTAACTGTTGTGTGTGTAAGCTATAATAAATTTGCATTTGCTTCACTCCCAACTCTGCCTCCTTGATCCCGAACCAAACAGCGCAGTGGCTGATAGAGTTGCAGCACACAGACAGCCTGCAACTAAACTGATACTCTCACAGTGCCCAGCTGGCCTATGACAAAATTGGCGTCACGAACAGGGTCGAGGATGGAAAGTTCGGAGGGGAAGAATGTAACAGAATGGGCAGAGGGATGGGACCCGCTGATTGCTTTAATAGAAAAGGTTACGGGTATTAAGAATCCAGGGTGGGATAAAGAGAGGTTGAGACCCACCTGGAGTGATCCCACCACAGTACCCTGTCAGTGGGCTGTGTTCACTGCCATGCAGAAGGGCAGACCTAAGAAAGGATGCCTGTCCTGGCTGCTGGCAACCTGCCTAAGACTGGGAGCAGAGGAAGCCACTCAGCTCCATCAAGAGAACCAATCCCTAAAAAACCAAGTAATCCAGCTTGAGAGGGAATTAAGGGAAGAAAAAGATTTTAACAGTGTGGCATGCAAGGCTGTGTGAGCTACACAGATCCATTTAGAGACTTTAGAACGGAGGGAAGAAAAAATTATGATCGTGCGCATGGCTGCTTCCCTCCAGAAGGGAGTGCAGTTAGCACAGGCTGTGGAGCCATCCTTCTACAAGCGTCTGTACAGAGATAAACCAGAAGTTGCGCTCTGGAAAAATCAAAAAGATAAGATGGATAACGAGCTTAGTGCTAAAACACCCCTGTATGTTCCTGCCCAGAGGGAGGAACCTAGCCAGGCCTTCCCCATCCTGAGGGACAAATTCAGCCAAGTTTTTCCCATAGTAATAACTCATTCAAGGCCGCAAGGATAGAATCCCCGAACAGAGATGAATTCCTTTACCCGTGCAGAAATTAAAAATATTCAAAAGCAGCAGGAGTTCAAGCCAAAAGAGCCAGTAATAGTGAAGGGGCATTTGCAATTTCAGTGAATAGAGTGAATAGAGCCGAAGCCACAAAAATGGTTCTGCGCCCTGAGCTCCAGTTAAATCAGTTTGCAGAAGGTGATAAAAATGTTACTTTGTTTTCTGCTGCACTCCAAGCCACTGCAGCCAGTTATGGTAATACAGAAGAAGAGCTTAACCCTGCCCCTCAGGCATGGGACAATTTAGAGGAGGCTGTCCGCTGCTTGTATCAATTAGCACTAACTAAAATAATTCGTGCAGCAGTTTGGACTCGCACGCCAGATGCAGAAATCATGACAGCACTGTTGTGGAAGAGGTTTTGCTGACGAGCACCCACAAAGTGCACCTCAGCCCTGTTGGCCTTGGAGCCAGAGGCAGTGAATTACCCAGTAAGAAATGCAATCTGGCAATTAGTGCAGCTTTTACCCGTTTTGCAGAAGCCAAGGCTTACCAAGCCAACGAAAACTACCAAGGCCATGGCACTGGCCTCAGTAAAAGATAAACCCCCTGACCCCCCCGAATTATTGAAAAAAGCTGAGAAAGGCCGGCCCAAGACTCCTCAAGCAAAAATGTGGAAAGACTTGTTAGCTGCCTGTTTCAATAAGATGCAAATCAATAAACTGCCCACCAATGTCTTGCAAGGGCTGTGGGCTAAACACTCTACCAAGAGGACAAGCCGAAAAGCGGAGCCTTCTGTGCCACCAACAGTGTCACTGGAGAGATTCTCTGCCCTGAGGGCAAAACTGGTAACATTTTCCCAGGCACATGCGGGGCCGCCAGCCTTTACCTCGCCTAATCACGTGGCCTAGGGAGTCTGGCTGGCCCAACCCCCAAAGAAAGGGCCAAAATTCCGGCAGTAGCAAGCCAGAGACTGGTATCTAAAGTTAATATTGTCGAGGATCAGAGCAGCTGCCGGCAGCTGTGTTCTGATTCCCACCGGAGCAGTAAAACTTTCGCCTTGACAGGCGGGTAATTAATGGATGGGGTGAAATTAACCAGGCACAGACGCGTGTTGGTTATAGGAGATTGTTTACTTACGTCGCCCAGATAGTGACGTGCGACGCAGGCAGAAGGCTTGCGTTGTTTATATTCGAGCGTGTCTCAGGTTACAATCGACCGTGTATGACGAGCGAGATACCGTGAACGACCGGACGAGCCTGCAGGTGGGTTAGGGTACGTCGGGACCGCGATGACGGGGCGTGATTGATGGGTGATCAAACCACCAAGTTACTCTGATGATGGGCTCAGGTTTCTCCTCAGAGATTTCCCCCCCGAGTTCTCCGATTTGGCGGAAGTGCAAGCTGGTTTTGTTTACACAGTGACCAATTGATTTAAGCCACGTCATCTGGTTTGTGTTAGAATCGCCAATTATACAGCAGTTTTCGCTAGGGATTTATGGCAGGGATATCCCCTTTCACCCTGACCAGTCTTAAGTTTCGTTTCTTGTTTGTGATGTGGGCATAAATTATATATAGCTCTCCGCCAGGATTTTGTTTTAGGAGTTTCTGGCAAAGATTTCTTTTAACCCTTAGTTGACTACTGTGTGCAAAATGAGGATGGTCTGAATGGTATCTCTTGCTAGTAGCATGGGCACTGATTAATGGTTGTGACAAATATTAGCTCCTTAATTCGGATACCTATACAGATTCAATTAAATAAAAGAAAAAAATCAATTAACATGCTACTAGACACTGGTGCCCAGCTATGTGTTTTGGACTGTGCAAAATGGAAAGAGGCACAGGGAACCCCCTACCAGGTAGTTGGAGTGGGAGGCATCAAACGACCAGGACGTCTGGTCTGACCCATGTTCACCTTGCCTAATGGTTCCGTAGTAACAGCAGCCGCTGCAATACTCCGGGGAGGGCCGAATTTGCTGGGTCTGAACGTGTTGCAGGGGCAGCAGTTTATCTTTAAGCAGGAAACCTAGAAGTTTGGCTGCGCCATGACCCAAGAAAGCAAGCAAGAAAATGTGATGACAGTAGTAGCCCAATGTTCTATAACCCCCGCTCACCCTGCCAGCCATGAAGGGGGTACTCAATACCGCACACCTCCCGAAGCAACACAACCCATTCAAGACATTATAAACCGGCAGCTGGAGGATGGAACCATCATTCAAACTCCCGGTGTGGCCGGTATGTAAACCAAATGGGGATTAGTGATTAACTGTTGATTTTAAAGCTTTAAATGCCAACACCGACCATCTGACGGCCGCGGTCCCATCCATGCCTGCACTGACAGAAAGCATTAGGTGCCATGGCCCCCAGTGGATGGAATCCATAGACATTAAAGATATGTTCTTTGCTATCCCCATCCATAAAAATCACTGGCCTTTGTTTGCTTTCACGTGGCTGGGACAGCAGTACACCTACACAGTCCTACCCCAGGGCTGGGTGCACAGCCCCACCCTGGCCCCTGGAGTGCTAACCGCAGAATGGCTGCATCGGCAGCACAGGCACCCTGGCCACGATGGCACTACTGCCCTAGCAGCCACCTGGGGCATTCACCTAACTAAAAGGGAAGCACAGAAATTAGTCAACTCCTGCATCACCTGCCAGGATATCAAAGCACAACTAACCCCTGCCTTGACTACCTCTTTGTCGCTGCACGATGAAAAGGTAATATGGCAAGTTTAGCAATGTAACTTTAGAGACCCACTTCCCTGCACCCCCAGAAAGCGACAGTATGTGTTTGTAGCAGTGGAAGCAGTCACCAAAATAATATTCGCCTGGGCCTCTGCCAAGGCCACTGAACAGGACACCTGTGCAGCACTGGAAAACCTGTTAGCCACCTCCCACAGAGCTGCAAAGTGGCAATGGTTCACATTTTCACAACAGTCTTGTCTACGAGTGGGCTGTGAAACATCATGTGCTGTGGACCGATCACATTCCCTATCACCCGCAATCTAATAGACTGGTAGAATGAGCCAATGGTATCTTAAAGTGCAACCTATAAATGGCTGCTGGTTTGGCCCTCAAGAACTAGGACCTGCACCTGAATTGTTCAGTCAACTGGGCCAACAATCGGCCCCGTGCCGGAGGAAGTTTCGTGCAGCAAGCCTTTGATCAAATTGGGCCCTGTAAGCCAGCAATGAAACGGCCAAGGAGTGGCTGGGGGAAACTCCAGGCAAGAGACCAGGTAGTAGTTAGGTATCCACAGGGGGACAAATGGAAAGGGGTGCTAATGGCACGGGACATACATAATTCATGGTGGGTTTCAAGGTTAGAGCCATCTAACGGGAGCCAAACTCCATTTTTCCTTGCTCCTGCAGATTGGGTACTTCTGCGGGCACAACCATAGCGGCCCCAAGGTGGCCTGGAATCATCACCCTGCTCCAGAGCGACGCCACCACCCTCACCTAACAATGAAGAGGTGGAATGCCATTATGATGGGACTGCTGGTCATTTACTACTGTTTAATTACTGTGGGGCATTCCCATGCTCCCACACCCCAGATCGCACCCACTGCCAAAGCCTCAGACACACTGGAATACTGGGAGCACCCAGCTGCAATCGAAGAAGTGTGAAATTGGCTTTTCAGTCTCTGGCAGTGAATTGTGGACTGACAAGGGGGAATCTGTCAACGTTACTGTGGGACAGAGTGGTTGCTCAGTTTCCTCCCATATGCCAGGATCGGGAAAAACGAGTGTAGAACAGGGGAAGATTGTTATGGTTTCTTCCAATGGCCCTGGTGCTGTTATATTCTGCCTGCAGGTATGCTGCCCACCCCGGGTCCTGACGTAACCACTGCCGCAACCCCACCTGCAGCTCAAAATTCTACAGCCACCCAGAGCCCCAAAAGGCGACCAAAACCTCCGACCCCACCTCCATGGGAAACAATAGCTCCAGCAGTTCCCCTGCCTGATAATACTTTGGCACAATGGTGTACAGCTCACCAAATACACCGGTCCTCCAGGTATAGCAAGGTACTACGGTAGTTTAAAAATGGCTCTTATGCTATTAAGTAGTAGTCCACGGAATAAGAGGCCAACACGTCCCATGTTCCGGGTATTTTGTGGTTCCTCCATATGAATCAAGGGGGGCATGCTCACGGAATTAAATACACAACAGCTGCATATCGCCAATCAGTCTTGAAAAATCTGCAGGACACAGCCCTGGTCAACCCAAAACAACTGGCCGAGCCCATGGGGGGCACTGTGCCAAAATAATTTCTGCAAGATACCCATGCCAAAGTAAATGTTGTTGCTTCTGCCAACCATGTATATGCCACCTGGCAGAAATCATATTTGTAAGCCTTACCAAATGCTCCAAAGAAGCAAGGGGTAGATTGTGATGGCCAGAACCAAAGAGATTAATAAGCAATAAATATATGCATCTTGGAGGCATTTGGAATTTTTGCCTAATATAAAGCTTGTAAGTTTGTAACCTGCAAATGTAACTTGCCTGTCATAAGTTTAACCAAAATCATAAAACTAACTGTTTATGGAACTAACTAGACCCCCAAAGGTGAAGCTGTAGCTGCAAGATTAGCTGACCTAACCATTTTTACTTAGGGTTCAGCCTTAATAATAAAAACTAGATCCAACTGCCTGACACACCCAACACATTCCAGGAAAGCACGTCTCAAGAAAACATATTCAAAAAAATCTAAAAAGGTTAAGTAATGTTAATTTCAAATTTAAAAATGCTGTGTTATAATTTACTTATTAAATAAACACAAGTCTAGGTAGTAACCTTTTTATAATAATTTTTAACACCTTTCAATCCCATAGAGTAACAACTATAAAACAAAATTATAAGTGGCAATAAAGCCAACAAATTAACATAAAACTAAATACAAAAAGCGCATGCATCAGGTGACCAGGAGGAAGGAGGGAACAGAACAGTCATTACTGTTTCAAGCTCAGACTCTGAACTCCCAGTATGAGTGAAAATCAAATCTGAATCAAGGGATCTTCCCCGGTAATCCCTCTGACAGCATTGTTCGGGGACGCTTGACTTCAGTGAAATCATTTAACGCACACCTGGCATCAAAAAACTATCGATAAGTTGCCAACCCATGTCTGTCTATCTATTTTTTTAAACAACCCAGTGGCTAATACCCTTGCAGTGCTCAGTTGGCCTGTGACAGAATTAATCCATCTATCTGTTGTTATTATCTGTTGTTATTATTTACTATTAACTCTTTAATATTGTATTATTTGCTTGTCGCATTTATCTTTCTATTAACTGTTGTGTGTATAAGCTATAATAAATTTGCCTTTGCTTCACTCCCAATTCTGCCTCCTCGATCCCAAACCAAACAGCCCAGTGGCTGATACAGTTGCAGCACCCAGTCAGCCTGCAACTAAATTAATACACTCACAGTGCCCAGCTGGCCTGTAACAACTGGCTAACTGTATTAACTCTTACCTTAAAACCTTTCTGCAGAATAGGAACAGGGAAAGAAGGATTGGGTGTGGAGCTTAACCAAAGTCTAAACTGAGGGTCCATGTTTATATTTGGTTGGGTAAATCTGTAAAATATGATTGCATATTTTATTTAGAAAAGAAAATATTGCAAGCCTGCTAATAAACCATAAACTGGCCAAGAGTACAAGATTTGTACATTATCTTTTCACAAACAGAAAATATAAGTTTCTTTCCTAATACAAATGTTTATTCACTACTCTTAAATTTTTCTTAGAGTTAGACCTCTCTGATGAGTTAGTTTAAAATACTAAAAGAGGAATAATTTGTATCACAGAAACAACAGCCAAAGAATAGTTAGGTATCCTGGTTAGTGATAACCCAAACTTTGCTGGTCAATGGCTAACTAGTCTATAATAACTATGATTAAGTGAGCAATAAATGTGTAAACTTGCCCGTTACTCAAAATAGACATTATATCTGTTATACAGTGGCAACAGTAACAAAATGTCTGATTAAATGAAATAATATTATCCAATAAATAAATCAGGCTGGACTAATACCCCTAAATGAAAATATTTCTTGATTTCTCTTCTCAGACTTTATTTTTATGTTGTCATAAAAAGATAGATACTATATTTACATTAATTGTTTCATATTTGAATTAAATTTTATAATACAATATATGTCCTGAATGTAAATAAACAGCACTTACGAATCAACAATAGTACAAAGCCTGGGCATAAATGATGTAGCAAGGTGGCAGTTTTGGAGGAACACCCATTGTCCGCTCACAATCTGTGCTTGATATATCAACTCTTCAGCCTTGCTCCCCTGCCCACGTCCCAAAGAAACCATTTTCACATGCTTTGTGTTTCCTTTTAGTTCCTGTGCAAGGCGTAGGAGATGAACAGTTGGGTCTGTTCCTGAATTAAAAAATATGGATTTGGTTTATTTACACTGCTATAGCAGTTAAACTAATGATGATTTCTAACACATTTGGAAGTTTTTCATCATTAATTATTTGACCTATGAGAATTGAACTTCAGGTATTATTATTATTATTTTTGTAGAACTGTACATTTCAATATATAAGAGTCAAAAGGTATGGAAAATGTGCGATATTATACTCTCAACAATGCACTGAAGAGTAATAAATAAGAAAAATTGTTTCCCTGGAAATCTCATTTTGGTATCGCAGCAAATTATACTGAACAAACACTAGTTATACCACTAATCAGGGAAATATATATGTTATTCCACTAATGTTTTTCTATAAACTGTTTAATATTATTTTAAAGCTTGCAAAATAGTATTGAGCCAGATCTCTTATATCCATATAAAAGCCCATGAGAGAGATGAATGGAAGACAGTGAGCCTTAGGTAATGCAGAGTTCTGAAGAAGAGGGGCATGAATTGTTAAGCAGGTTACAGACAGAAAGGCATGATGCACTCTGGCAATTTATCAGTAGCTCACCAGGAGAATGAATAAATATTAGGGGGCTGCTGGCACAGGAATCTTCATAAACTTCTTTCAGATTAATCCCTCTAGTCTGAAGAAACCTGGCTCCTAATTTCTCAGTGACAAATTCTTGTACTGCACCATTTAAACTTTCTGGTCTGAGAATTTTTATCTGACAATAGAATATAAATGATGAGAAAACAGCATGAATCACATAATTTACGTTAACACTAGCACAACAATGATCCCTTTGAAAGCTGAAATGAGGTTGTTCATACTGTTTAGTTCAGAAAGGTTCTGAGGTTTCTGTTTGTCTGGATTAGTATTAAAATCAGTAGGCCAATGTACACATCTCACTCTACATGAATCTAAATGCATACGGAGGCAAAGCAATTCAGTACATAGAAACATGGCAAGAAGTACAGTCTAATGAGGACTGAGGTAGGAAACGGGGTTAAAAAAGGTAGTAAAGAATTTTATATACAAAGAAATTGGTATAGACAGTTATTTAAGAGAATAACCTTACAAAACGAGTAGATGGTAAGTTTGTCTGCATGTGAGCGTGACTGTGTATGCATGCATATGCATGAGTGAAGGATGGTGGGAGTGACAGGAAGCAAGAGTGAGACTGTCTGTATGTGTATGAGAGGCAGCAGCGTATTGCTGCAGGAATTAATTATGGCACATCCTTAAAATTAATAAAGCTAGGAATTGAAAACTCTAGCCCACTATATGGTTGTAGGTGAGAACTTGAGTTTCTCAAAGTAAAAAAAACAACTCACTATTCAGAAAGCACAAACTATTTACATTTTAAATAGCTTGCTGTGAACTGACTCCATTTTATTTGCTATAAGATTTTGTGTAAAATGTATTTTGAAATATTAGTGCTAATAAATCCCTCTCAAACCTGTACCTAACCAAGCTATCATTTGTGACTAATGCTTGGTAAAAGAATGTTTCCAACTCATTTTGTTTTCTTACCAGTATAAGTCTTTGAAATGAAGAAAGACTCTCCCAGGGAAAATTTACCAAGGCACTATTGAGATCAGTGGTTTCTTCCATTACTTCTGATTGCAGATCTGTATCAGTTATAGAATAATTAAACCAAGGTTGTGGACATACAAAAGAAATTTAAAATCATAGTTTAGCAATCTTACTATATTTTCAGTGAATATATCATCACAGTATTCATTGACCAAACAGCATAAAGATAGCTTTAATTTATCTTGTACGTTTCAGTGGCTCTATTAACACTATAGATGTTCTGATGCTACATTGATAACCTTTACATTTCTTGCAAAAGAAACAAAACTATATAGAAAATTTCTAAAAGAGTCTTGTGTATGTGGCTTATGATGTCCAATGATGATTATATCCTCTGTGTATGAACTGATCTAGAGGTGCTCCTCAACCCCCTTTATATTCATTGATGATCAGTCTCTTGGTGTGGTTCTGGGCTGAAAATGATAATTCTCAATGGACATTATCCTTATCTGCTCACTGAAATAAGAACACAACCATCTGTAGGGCTCTTATTTATCAGCTTATACTGTGGATGCCTGGACAAGAAACTGATTTGATACACATCTAGAACTGTCCAACTTTCAACTCACAAAAGATATTATATAAGTATACGACACTGTGTCCCCAAAACCTGACACCTACTTTCACTACAAAACACCAATAGGTCTTCAGTGTCTGCAACTAGCTGGCTGACTGACAAAAAAAAAAACAACCAACCTCTGGAGAAGAAATGACCTTATTGCCTTGAAATCTAGAAGTACTCTTATGAAATCAATGGACTGAAAATTAACCTCGTAGTCATCAATGGTTCAATGTCTAATTGGGAGGAAGTATCAGCAGAGGTTACCCAGGAGTCTGTCCTGGGTCTGGTACTGTTTAATATCTTCACTAATGACTTGGAAGATGGGATTTTGTGCAGGCTTAGTAAATTTGCGGATGACACCAAACAGAGTGGAGGAGTAGACACTTTGGAGGACAGGATTAGGAATAAGAATGACTTGGATAAAATGGAGAAAATGGTTCAAAATTAATCAAATGAATTTCAACATTGACCTACATTTAGTGTGGAACAATCAAAAGCAAATTGGGAATGACTAGCTGTGCTTCGATACAATACAAAAGAATCCGAGGATTATAGTGGACACTAACTTTTGCAAAAAGCAATAGTTTACTGGGTTCTATTAACAGGATTGTCACCTACAAGTAAA
This sequence comes from Alligator sinensis, assembly GCF_000455745.1. NCBI lineage: Eukaryota > Metazoa > Chordata > Crocodylia > Alligatoridae > Alligator > Alligator sinensis. The sequence goes on from NW_005841862.1 coordinate 4,921,195, forward strand.
TGGAAGTGTTTCTTTCATTTTCAGGGGTAGATCTGAGGTGGGGTGAGGGGTGTACTAGAGCACTTGCATCCCTCTGATTCCTGCTTCACCCAAAGTTTAAAACCAACTGCCTGGAGTGGCAGCAGTATTTCTAATTGGGTAGTTCTGAGGGAGTTGATTGACTTCATAGTTCATTGTAATTTACCTGAACCCTTCACAACCCTGCATCCCAAAGGTGTTAATGATCATCTCTTCTTTTTAATGGTCTGGATGTCCTACCAATCCTTTGTTCTACAATTTTGCTTTGTTAGCTGTTCCTGGTAATGAAGTTCCCTCTTCACAATCCTGCAGCTTTAAACTCATTCCAATGAAGTTATATTTGTTTTTACTTCAATTTTAAACTGAATAATACAACCCTAGGCCCCTAGCATATTAGTAAAGTTTCTAGTTATTTTAACTGGATAAAAATGTGTGTTGTTTTATATGTGATGATGCACCTCACCATCTGCACTCCCTTTTCAAAATTTAGATCTGCACATGTTCACTTTATTTGGCACCAGTGAGGCCTCACTTGGAATACTCTGTCCAGTTTTGGGCACCACCTTTTAAGAAAGATGTGGATGAGATAGAAAGAGTCCAGCAGAGAGCAAGAAAAATAATAAAGGTCTAGGAAACATGACTAAAAAGCCAAGGTTGGAAGAATTGAGTGATTTAGTCTGGAGAAGAGAAGACTGAGGAGAGACTTAATAACAGCCTTCAAATACCTGAAGGTAATTATAAAAAGGAAGGTGATAGACTATTTTCTGTGATGGCAGGGGATGGGACAAGGAAAGCCAGCCTTAAATTTCAATAAGGGAAATGTAGGCTGGATATAAAAAAAATATTTCTGGCTGTGAGGATGGTTAAGCACTGGAACAGATTCCCTAGAGAGGTTGTGGAATCTCCATCCTTGAATGTGTTTATGAGTAGGATAAACAAACATTTGGATGAGATATTTTAAACAGCAATGATTCTGCCTTGAGCAGGTGCTGGACTAAATGACCTCCTTTCATTCCTGTTTTTCTGTGGTTTTATGGATTTAGCTAGGTTGATCTTTGGAACCAGATGGAAGAATAGGTAAAGTATTTTCTGAACTAGCTCTGTGATCCATTCTTTTGATCTTCCCCAAGTTAGCCAGTTATCTATGCGTGGGTATGACTGAACTCCCTGACAATGAAAGTAACTCCTAATAGGCACTTCATGAAAACTCAAGGTCAAACAGGATGATTTGAAATTGACAGTAATTTTTCCTGAGTGTTGGTTGTACTACCCCTTAGAAATAAGCATTTTGTAAATTGAGGATATAGAATTGGTATTAGTGATTTAATGAAGGCATAATGGAAATGAGAATTATCAGATGAAATCTTAGGTGATTTAAGTATATGTTAAAACATATGATAGCTAAATGGGTGTCTTTCCTTTCTCTTCTTGAATAAGGAAGCTTTCTCTGAATTTTGAAGAACTCTATTGTACCTAGTCCAATTAGAAAGTTCCTATCTTGCTGTATGAGGTTTTTGAGAGTGGTTTGTTTCTGAAAAGGAACTACATTGGGAGGTGATGTAGAGGCCCTCTTGAATGACCTGCAAGACCCATAGGTTTCTTGTAATCCAAGCCCATGCCTCCTTGAAAAAAGAAGAGTGGGAATAGGATTGTGAGAGGATGTTTAATAGACTGTTCCAGTATGCATGACCATCTCAAAACAATTCTTTTTTCTGAACCTGCGCAGGCTAGGAAGTGGCAGTAAAGGATGAAGCTGATTTTCTCTTCTGAAATTTAGAGCTTCTGGATTTTCATAATGCTTCTTGTAGTATGAAGGAGGACCCTACTGCAACCTTTGTTTAGAAGAAAACTGTAGTCTAAAAACTGTAGGGTTTTTTTTTTAAATATGACATTTTTATGCTGACAACCACAAAACTTTCCTAATATAAATCCATGTGACTACTAGCCATAAGACCTGTATCAGATGCATCTAATGCTACCTGCACAGATATCTTTGAAATCACATAATTCTCAAAATATAGAGATTTTAAACATCTTCTCTAAACTACATTGAAATCATGTCTGAAATCTAGTATTGTTCCATTCCAGGTAATTGTGCTTTGTCAGTATGGCCCACAAGTCTTTTGCAGATTTCAAAATCCCTTCATTAATGAGAAAGGACACCTTATTGGTTGAAGGAAAACTAAAAACTTTGATGTTTTCTCTGACTCTAAATGGTCCAAAAGGATTTTTTTAGGCACTGGGGTACCAAGTGTGAAGATGTGTCTACCTGCACCTGAAATACCCAAATTTGTACCATAAGTTAGTACTGCATAGGTCAACACTGTGTGATGACACACTTGCTTTGGTGCTGGGTAAGTTTACACTGAAGATTTACATATGGACAGAATTGCTGATTTAGTGGAAGGCAAGGAGATATACATTTTTGGTGCTGAAACAAAAGGATGATGTGGTATTGATTTCAATAGTGCCAACTAATCTCTCCTTGAATACTTCTCCTGTCATTGCTCACTCATTAATTGCAAGGGGGGACTGGTGCCAGGGCGGCTGGCTAACAGGTGTGCTCCCCTTTCCTGCAGGGTGTGGAAGTAGCTGCCATGATTGCAATTTACATGACTTACTTGAGGGGTCTGCAAATTTGTAGGAAACACAGTTTTTTCCTAGACTATGAAGTCATTTATCATATCAGTCAGGCAAAGGGAGTATCCCTCCAACCAGAGGAAATTACTTAAAGCCTGGCAATTCAGGCTCTCATATAAGACTGAATCTTGATAACGGCTTTTCTACCTAAGCTAATTTTTAACAACCTTTGTTAATTTTTTTTTTTTGGCCAATGGGCAAAAAAATCAATTGTAAAAAAATATGGTAATTGAGGGACACAACAGTAACAGAATATCCCAAAGTAGATGCATAACCTGATTTGTTCCAACGCTGTGCCAATGTCTGGTCATAAAAAGAACTGAATGGCAACTGGAGTTCTTTATGCTCTTGAGAGGAGAATGTTACAGTGTGCACAGCACATATGCAGCTGCTAACACAGTCTGTCAGTGAGAACGTCTCAGATTTCTGTACAGACAGTGAATGTGCAGCATGAATAAGACCACATGTACAAAAGAAGAATGTAGCTGTTCTCCAAAAAAGTGCAACCCCCTGCCACTTGAGCCAATGGAGAATCTCAATTTGTTTTTAGTAGCATAGCCCATTCACAGCACTACAGCATGCATGTAAGGTGAATTTGAAATACTTTATAGATTTATGTGAAAGGTTCAGCTTAAAAGTAAAACATATGATGTCTGTGTGAATCCTGAAAATGACTCCCTTCTTCCCATCACCAGGCTTCCTTCACTTTAATTTTACAGTCTTTAGTGGACAAGAGTGATAGCTCTCATCGTTCCCTGTCTATAATTGTTTAATGATGTTCTTCTGGCCCACAACCCTATGTGACATCTATGGATGGAAAGCGCTGATAGGTATAACAGCATTGTTGCTGTTATACCTATCTCTTGTCTTGCTCCATCCCCTGTAATCTACTGGAGCAGTTTGGAGGTTAGTTATATTTCAGGATCTTAAGACTCAGTTCAGGGAGACTGTGCATAAAATTAAATAGCTAAGTAGTCCTAATGACTTCAGTAGGATTACTCAAGTACTTAAGTCTTGGTCTAAACTAAACCAGTTAAGGATGTGAACTTTTACTTATACTCATATAATTGCACTGGAAAAAACCCCCAGTGTGGTTGCAGTTATACTGCTATAAAAGGTCCTATAAACTAGCTTATTCTTCTTACTGGGTGTGTCTACACATGCATTTGATCCAGGATCAGTTTACTTCTGAGTAAACTATGGCTGCAAACTGCTTCCTCTTCCAGGGGCCCTGTAATGGGCCCCTGCCACCACCCTGGGGAGCTCTAGGCTCCCTCTGGGTGCTAGCTCAGAGGCTGGCAGGGGGCACCTGGCCTGGACATTACACATTGCCCCTGAGGGCTGCCTGCTACTGGAGTGGGAACAATGTCCCCCTGCCCTGGCAGCAGGGAGCTCCTGGCCCTGTCTCCCCCATCAGAGGCAGGGGACTTGGAAAGAGCTGCAGGGGAGCTCACTGCTAGCTGCCCCACCGGCAGATAGGGGCAGGGGGCTGGAACCTACCCCAGCCCTGCAGCAATTTTCAAGCCCCATGTCTTGATCACCCAACTTGGGCAAGGAGCTGGAATCTGTCCCTGCTCAGGACAGTTCCCAGCCCCTGCCCCACACATGTGGTGGAGGCTGGGGAGCTTGCTCCATGGCCAGCTAGGTGCTTGAGGAGCCAAGTAGGGAACCAGCTCTCCAGCCTGTTCCCCATCCAGCTCCGCGCTCATGGAACTGGGTGGGAAACACACTCCCCAGCACCCACCAGCAAAGAGCTTCTAGCACCAGCTCCACACCATGGGGCCTGCGCTGGGAGACCCTTCTCTCCCAGTCCAAGCTCCATGGTCATGTAGTAGTATAAATGGTATTAGTAGTATAAATGGTATTTATACTACTAATTTATATTTTTTAGTTGTGATATAGTTAAAGTGATATAACTGTGTATCTACTCAAGTTCTAAGTATCTTGCTGAATAGGAGTCCTGTAAACTTCAGTCTCCTGGTGTGTAAAGTCACCACAAACCTTAGTTCTTGATGAACTTACTTCTTTGCTAAGCAAAGTTTGGGATACATAACTCTTTACACAAGGATAAAGTTTAAGTTTAAAACAAAATAGAGCAAAAGAGTACTTTCCTACCTTGCTGTGATGATGCTGACATGTAACAGGTGCTAAGTAAAGAATATAAATTATTGCTGTTTAGGAAGAAGCTCCACTGTTGGGAATTTGACACAAGGGATTCACACAAAAGACTGAAAGGCTGCAGATGAGCGCTCATGTATTGACATTCCTTCCACATAGATTCAGTCATCCACAAAAGATGAGGACTTTTATTAAACATATATGAACCTAAGCAACAAAGATTATTTAGATCTAATCAGAACACATTCATACTTTGCTTCTTAAATGTGACAATAGCCTGCTAAATTTAGTTTGATCATTAACTAATGATATAATTGAGAAAACACAACATTTTAGAAAGATTAATGTTTACACCTTTTAGATGTTAAAAAGAAAAAATATTTACCTTATAGTAACTGTGGCCCTTCAAGATAAGCTCTCCACAAGTATTCCAGTTCTAATATGCATGCATCCCATCAAGTAATTTTTAACAGTATCTACTACCTATCTGTGTTTTTCATACACTCTGGATCCCTCGCTATTTTAAAGGAGGTATTGTCAGAGATTATCTAGGTCCTTTGCTTTCATTGAATTCAAATGGAAGGGGTTCTATAGTGGGGAAGGAGATGGAAATTCATGTGAAGAATCATCGTGGCTCTAGGGTAAGTAACCTTTCTTTCTTTGAGTGATTTTCTACAAGTATTCCACTCCAGTGCTTTACAGAAACTTATGCCATGGAACAGGTTTTTGGAATCCACTGGAATAATGACTGGAGGATAGTGCTCCCAATGCAGCATCAGACCTTGAAGTTTTTGCCAAGGATTTCTGCTGAATGAAAGTGAGAACTAAGCTATAAGTAACAGCTTCACCAATCAACAAAATGGGAACACTTCTCAGAGATGTTTAGTTTCTGACTATATTAACCCTAAGCTGTTAGGCAGATCAAAGTGGGGTGCTTTATAGCAAGTCTTAGTACAACCCAAGGCTCATTTCAACAGCTTTTGAGAAGAAATAATCTGCTTCTTCATTCTATGGGCAAATAATAAAATAAAATCCAAAGAGTGGAGTTAAGCTGCTCTCGCTATAGAATGATGTTTTGGAAAGACAACAAATCACGGAGTTACTTGATTAAGGTGAAAGTCAAAAGACACTTTAGTAAGATCCTAATGTGAGGTCTGAGAATAAGTGTATCTTTATGAAATACTGTATGAGGAGACTGCACCATAAAAGCCTGACCATCTTCTAATTTTTTGGCCAATGTGATAATCATAATAGAATACTAATGGCTTAGAGCTGGGGCCCATTAAACCTGTTAAGATAAATGCTGATGTTTTGAGATGTTGGAGTCTCTCTGACCAGCAGAAAGGTATTAATAAAATCCTTGTAGATTTAAGGCAGAAGACAGTGTTGCCATCCAGTAGGGATGATGAGTGATGTAACTGCCCAGTATGGCAAAATAAATATAACAGATTCCAGAGCACTTTTGAAACTGGGCTAGGAGTTGAGGATAGTAGCAGGCAGGGCTTTTACAGTTATCTGATGTTTTGCAGATTGTAGGTAGTCTTAGTGGAATCCTTTCTGCTCAAGCAAGGGTTCTCAACTTTTTTAGACTCAGGGCATCCCTTGAAAAATACCAATTCTTAGCTTTCACTTTTTTTGACTACAGAAAAATAATAGAGCTATTCCCTTGCAAAGAACTCAGAAAGACCACAATAGGATTGAATGATTTTGACACTATGGATTCCTATTTGAAATCTCTGTGTTTTTCTTGAGAATCATGTGTAGCACTAATATTGTAACCCCCCCCGCCGGAGGATCTTGTGACACCCTAGGATGCCACAGTACCCTGGTTAAGAATCACTGCACTAAAGGCTAGAATGTTTTGAATCACCAGAAACAGGAATAATCAGATATCAAATCAATTCCCCAAACTTGGAAAAATAGACCCTTTGGTTCTGCACAGCTCTCAAGCACATCATTAATCTTGCTGCTGGGAGTTCAGTGGAGGACTTGTTTTAGAACATGAAGTGGCAGACTGTTTACTTCTCTGAAACATCTGCCTTTTCCTTGGATGATCAAATGATCTCCATTATCCATATGATTATAGACTGTTTCCATTGTCTCTGATACTGTTAAACTCTACATACTTCTTTTGGAGCCAAGGCACACAAGCTAAGGAAACATAAAATGGCCTTTGAATTCTTCACTGAGCATATAGCCTTTCTATTTCTATTAAATAGTTTACAGCCCTTGAAAAAGGAGGTTCTCAATGATCATTTAGACCTTCTCCAGCATTCCAAGACTGCGAACAAGAGGTATTGAGGGTTGGATGGTTCTAAAAAGATGCAAGACCCATGGAATGGACCTGGAAGCAAAAGCCAACTTTCTTGACTGAGGCCACAGAAGTTTGAGTCTGATAATAATCCCGACTTCTTTCAACAAACTTTTCTTTACCAGTCTACCAGGAACTGAGGAGTACAAGTTGTCAAGACGTTTGTGAGAGTCATTATATACTACTTTTATTGGGATTTTAGCGGGGTTGACAATTAAGCTCTTGGAAGACTCAGTAGTCATTGGATTGATTTGGGACCATGGGAATCAGAGCTTTATCTCAGTAAGACAGAAAGTTCCTAGAAATGGCTACGGGTCTGGGTCCTGCTAGTTTTTCTATTCACACAGACCTTGTGGTTTAAGGGAGAACAGGGATTGCAGTCTGGGGGCTTAGATTGCTGGAAACTTGTGAGTGGATAAGATCTCCTGTCTCATGCAACCAAGGAGCCAAGCTCAGCATAGGATTCTGAAGGGGTGGGTTGCCAGGGAGGGTACCAAGCAGGAGAAGATTCATGGGAGTCCTTATGCTCTGTCTGGTGGAGATACTTCTGTAGGTCAGGGGTGGGCAAAATATGGCCCATGGGCCAGATGCAGCCCGTAAGGACATTCTATCCGGCCTGTGGGGCCCCTAAAAAATGTAGACAATTAATATTTATCTGCCCTTGGTTCCTGTCAAAAATGACAGGAATGAGTGGCTGCAGCATGTGGCACTGGGCATGGGGGGGGGGGGGGCGGGTTTCCCCCCCCCCCCCCCCATGCTCAGCACCACCTTGTAACCTGGCCCCACTGCCAGCCTGGGCCCCGCGCTGGCTCCAGGCTTGCCACTGTTTGCCATTGTCGCCTCTGGGCTGCCCAGTGTGTGAGCTGTGGGCAGGCAGCAGCAGCCAACACTGCCCAGCACGGCATGCGGGGGGGGCTGCAGCTGCTGCCACTGATGGGTGAGCCCAGAGCTGGTGGGGCCCAGGCTGGCAGCGGGGCAGTTTACAAGCTGGTGCTGAGCAAAGGGAAAAGCAGTCCCTTGCTTGCCCCATGGCCAACGCCCTGAACTGTAGCCTCTTGCAGCCCACATGGGGCTGCCTGTGCCTGCTCCAGATGGCCCTGCATGGGCTGCGAGCACCTGCAGCAGGGAGTGCCAGTCATGGGGCGGGTAAGGGGCCACTTTTCCCCATGCTCAGCAGCAGCTTCTTCCCTGCTGGCGAGCAGGGGATTGGGGCTGTGCGCTGCCCCCCACCTGTACCGTGGGGCTGGGGGGTATTGGGTGTGAGTTGGTGCAGGAGCTAGCAGGAGCACGGGGCCCACACCAGTGTCCCGGGGCCAGTGCCGGTGAGGCCCAGAGCAGGGTGGCAGGAGTGCGGGGTCCCAGCTGGCAGGGGCTCTATGGAGCCAGGCCAGCTCCCCCCTCTCCCTGCTGGTGCAGCCCCGCCTGGCTCCCTGGACCCCTGCCAGCCTGCACCCCACCCTGGGATATTGGTCCCAAGACATTGGGACATTGGTCCCAAGATGGTGACCAGGGGGCGTGGCACGTGTCAAGGGGCAGGGCTACCTATGTTGCCCTCAACAGACTGCTAAAACTGGGTAAGCAGCCCTCCACCCAAAATAATTGCCCGCCCCTGCTGTAGGTTGTCTCCAAATAGGCGCACACATAGGGATCTGAAGAATCAGGAATCCCTGAGCCTGAGGGAGATGAGTAATATTCTTCCTCCAATGAATGAGTAAATCTTTCATGTTATCTAGGAGGGCCAAAAAGGTTGTGGATTTGTGGCAGTGACCCTGCATCCAGTTTCTTGGGGCTGAAGAACAGTAGCAGAAAATCAGATGGATTTCATGATGCCGAGGCTGGAAACAGACTTTTTCAGTGAAACCTGATCAGCTGTGCTGCGAGATAATGTGATACAGCTATTAACACTCCAGGGTCATCTATAGGTGTCCCAAGTTGCTGGGCTCTGACTTGCGGAGTGTCTGTAAGCAAGGGGAAACCCCCCACTCGAAGACAGCCCCCTGTACTGGGGAGCGGGGGAATCCCCTGCAGGGAATTTCCCTGTGGCGGTATCTGCAAGAGAGTTCTCCTTCTCCTGCTTGCAGATATCCCGGTGGGAGAAATCCCTCTGCTGGGGATTCCCCCACACACACAGGCACCCTGAAGCCCCAACTTCCCCTGCTTACCCATCCCTGAAGGGACATCTGTGAGTAAGCACGGAAAGCGAGGAAGGCACTCCCAAGGCTTGAGGGAACCAATCCTGACTGGGAATTCTTGGGGTGTGCAGGACTGCACCCCTCAATCCTGTGGAGCCCTTGACCCAGGGAGGTTGGAGGGCCCAGGCAGCTTCGTGCTGCCCAAGTTCTTCTGCCATAAGCAAACAGCTGGCCAATGTTAATGGCTCAATTTAATACTACCTGGTGTCACAGATACAAATTTGAGCATTTGTGATATAGCAGAAGGTATGGAAGTCAGTCTGCTTTCACTTTGTGATGTCATAAAAAAAACTTATGGTGACCCAAAGGTCATGTCTCTTTCTATCACAGGAGACCTGCCTTTGAACAGATACTGCAAACAGAAGATCGGGCAATGGAATTTCTGCAATAAGAATTTCCAGTTGCAAAGACAGATTGCTAGCAGTTGTGCTGATGCTTTTGGTACTGAAGATCGGTCCCTATGATCTTTCAGTGCTGGGATCTTCAAAGGCAGAGATGAAGCAGTATGTTCATGCACTAAGGGACCTATTGCCAAGGGCTTTCATACTAGTTGCTTTGGTGCCAGCTCAGTCTGTACTGAGTACTTCAGACCACAGTTGCTGGTATTGGTCTTCTCAGGCTATGGACACATTCAAAAAGCCTGAGTCTGAATTGATTCAATCTCTGCAGGTTAGTCTAATCTGGCCAGACTGAACTGGTTTGTAATTGGACAGACATTCTCTCTGAACTGAGTAGATTCAGGCACATGCTTGCAGTGGTTCAGACTGGGGGATGCTAGAGCAGCTCTCCCTTCCTTTATACAGTGCTGAGCTGAGGGGAGTGTGGCCAGGCTCCGGCCGGACCTCTTATTAGGGAGATCTGCCTGCACTGTCCAAGGCTTTTCTCCGCTAGCTGCTCAAGGGGCGGGAGTGTTGCCAGACACCAGCCCCCTGCTAGCACTCTGAGGCAAGGGCGGGGGTGCAGTGCATGCATCTGTTGATGATACGGAGCTTTTCATTCTTCCTCCCTGCTTCTTTATACTGTCTGCAGCAAACTGACAAGCAAGCAAGTCAGCAGGGGGCTGATAACAGTGTTTATCACTTCATCAGCATAACAATAGCTTCTCTCTATTAGTTCAAACTCCTCTTAAACAGCTTACCAGCTGACCTGTTGATTAGCTCCAAAAAGCCGTAAGCGGTCACTGTTCTGTCTGCCTGTTTCAGTGAAATTGGAGAGAGAGACACACACAGACACCTTTCAGCATTAGCTAGCATACCACATGCCTAGGGTCTGTGAGGCAAGGGTCTGTGCTGTGGGAGATAGGAGGGAGGGAGGTGGGGATGCCTGCTTGTCCAGCAAGCAAGGGGGAGGTAGGGCAGGAGGAAGCCAGGCAGAAGCCTGCAGTCTCTGCCGAGCTCCAGCCACAGAGCAGTGTGGAGGGGCCAGCTCTGTTGGGGAACAGAGAGCACTGCCCAGCCCACAGAGCATGCCAGGATGCTGGGGGAGTCTGGTTTACTTGCTGGTAAACCAGCAAGGGTCTGGGACAGACATTGCATAAACCGGTTTGAGCCGAATCAGTTAAGTCTGATACTACATTCAACCAGGTTTATCTCAAACCAGTTTCAGCCATTTTCAAAATGGTTTATGTACACTGGATATCTGTTCTGTTACAGATTTAAACCAGTTTCTGATCACTTAAACCCTTTTATGGGTAATGTCTGTCCCTAACCCCAGAGGTGAACAGCAGTTGAACAGGCTTATACAGTAACAACTTGCTTCCAAGTTATCAGTGGGATTTATTCAAGAGCCTGAGCTGTCTCCTGTGTTGGTTCTGCTTGGCCCCTCATGAGGCTCTGAAGTAAGAGTTTTAAGCAGGATTTCCTAGACTTTTGGGTCCTTTTGGAAAAAAAGCAGTATTCAGATTATTTATGCAGCATGTTCATTTCCCCTAAACAGAAAAGGCACTTAGAATATCCCTCATTGATAAAATGATTCCCTCACAAGTGAGGCAAGGAGGGACTGGATAGCTGTCACACCCATTACACCTTCAGCTATAGAGTGCATTGGGTGCACAGGCCACAAGCATGGCCCAGTAGACACTGCTACAGAAAATATTCTGATACTGTGTGCATGGGACACAAGCAGACCAGGAATAGAATACAAAGGAATAATAAGCAGAAGCATAACTGCATTGTTACATGTTCATTACATGGTTCTTCCAATGACAATCATAGTTTCATTAGAAATGTTATTATAGAAAGAATATACCATGTCATTGAAGCCCAAATATTGTATCCTAAAAGAAAAGAGTTAGCTGCTATAGAATCATGATGATAAAATATTTTCTTGGCTTAAAATATTCATTAAAAAAAAAAAGCATATTCAATGTTATCACACAATCTAATATACAGTTCAATTATTTTAGTGTTGGACAACTCAAAACTGAATGTGGATATAAGCAGACTAGCCAACTGCCTGTCAAGAATGAGGGGGGTGTGGGTGGGGACAGAGGCCTGCGTCCGATCCCTCCTTCCCCCCACCTTCAGGGCTGGGCCCACTCCCCCTTTCCTCCCCTCTGCTGCGGGGCCGAGCCTGCCTCCCTCTCCCTGCTGCCGTTGTGGGGCTGGGCTGGGCCCAGCTGCCCCCTCTGTCCACTGCCATTTTGGGGCTAGACCTGCCCCCCCACCCCCTGCACTGCAGAGCTGGGCCCAGTGCCCCCCCTCCCTGCCTGCTGCCATTCTGGGGCCAGGCCCGGCTGGGCCCAGCTCTTCTCCCCCACCCTCCCCACCACCAATGTGGGGCTGGGCTGGGCCCAGTGCACCCCCCCACCCTGTCCATTGCTGTTTCAGGTCCAGGCCCACCCCCACCCACCCTGCTCCTTCCCCTCTGTCCCCACTGTCATGGTGGCATCAGGGCCTGCTCTTCCCCTCCACCACAGCAGGCCTGGGCCCATTCCCCCCTCCCTTGCGCTGCTGCTACAGGTCCAACACTTTCTTTACTCCCCTTGCGCCACGGTCACTGGCTGTAGCCTTGGCCCCACGCCATCCTCTCTATCCCTGTTGTCATGGCAGCGGTCTGCCACAGCACCGCCACCACCTGCAGTCCAAATGCTCTTGGACTGGCAAGACAGCCAATCAGAATGCGAATAAAGCATTACAGACAGACAGACAAATAGATTACAGCTTTTGTAATATTAGAATTAGTCAAAGTTTGCTCTCCAAACCATGGGAAACACTCAAATAATGTTTTAAATATATGTTTGTCACTTCAGCTCTTTCTTTAAGACAGGGGTGTCAATCTCATCCCATGCGAGGGGTTTGATCCAGAATGTGGAGCTCCTCCTAGGCCAGATCTGAGAGGCAAGTGGTGGTGGAGGCAGCGATAGTGGAGAAGGAGCTGGCACTTCAGGGGATGGGGCAAGTGGCTGGAGGCTGAGCAAGGCTGTATTGACACAGCCCTTGCTTGTCCCCCTGCTGCTGAGGGCCATGTCTAACAGAGCCATGGAGCTCCAGAGTCTGCATCAGCCTGCCCCCCCCAATTTTCTTGCTAGCTATTTTGGATCTGGTTTACATTAAACTTATGAGGCCCCCCTGACTTTACTGAAGTTGTGTATATGTTTAACATACACATCCATATATGTATAGTATATAAATGTTGCTGAAGGGAATAGTTGAGACATAACTTATACTGTTTACTTTCTGAGGCACATTTGCATCATTTACCTTTATCTTCAGACTCTGATTGTGTGGCAAATATCGTAGATAATGTGTGAGAGTAGAGGAAGGTTTTCCATTCATTTTCAGGTAGGAATCCAAGTTCATCATGGACTTGATTTTCACTATAGTTATTTTGCATGATTGTAGCACAGAGCAGAAAAGAGAAGCAAAGTTGGGCTTCAGTGAAGAGGGCAGAAGAAACTATCTGTGGAGGGGAAAATGTTCCAATACAGATACAGAAATAAGCTTAGGAAGTACAAAAACATTAAAACATTTCTTATAGTATTGTAAAAGGTTTATGTGTAACTAGATTTACTGTGACCTCTCACCTTATAAACATTACTTGTCAACAGGTCAATTATATTTTTAAGATGTCTATTAAAGTTGTCTTTCTCATCCTCGTATTTTTCACAGTCCTTCTGAATGAACTCCCTTCTGCTTAGCCTACTAGGGGCTTGTACTGTTCCAGATACAGAAGAAGTTGAATCTGACATTGAAATCTGCCTCTGAAGTTTATTTACAGACTCCACAGATTCTACAAAGATTTTATGGAACCATTCCAGTGAAAACTGATACATATAGTTGATTTTAACAAGATCTGCTACCACAAAGTAGAGTACAGCACCTCGAGTTGCAACAGGGAGATAGCTTTTGCGTGCTTTTTCAATGGTGGCCTCTGTTTTTGCTGATGCTTCAATGCGTTCAGAGATCTCTTTTGAAGTAACTTTTGTTCTTTCTAAGTTGTCAAGGAGGTCTTGGTCATCTAGTATGTGCCCTAAAATTAAAGTTTTATTTATATTGAAAATTGACGATACAAAGGAAGATGCATGTAATTTAAAAATAATCTAGCTAGTTTCATGGAACTAACTTCATAAGGCTTGTCTGTGGTCAGACCTTTAGTAAAAATTTAGCTTCAAGATGCATGTTAATATCAAAACTACTTCATATTTGTTATCTTATTTTCTTGGCCACAACTCACACCTTTCCCCCAAAAATCAGCTCCCTGAAATTGGGGTACATGTATTAAGCAGGGAAGCAGTCTTTTTTGATTCCTGCTCTGTAGTGAAGCAGCTATAGCATTACTATTCAGGCAGCTGTGGGAGTCAATTGACTTAGTGGCTCATTGTTCTTCACTCCAGAGGGGTTAACAACTGTCTCTCCTTTTAAATGGTCTTGATGTTCCACTAATCAAGCTAATAATTATTAGGGTAATTTTGCTGTCTGCTAGGTTTTCCTTATCTCTACCCTTTTATTTCATAGTCCTGGAGACTCTTCAGCTCTTTTCAAAATCATAGATCCAACCCTGGAAACCAGTCTTCAGCAGCAGCAAGGGTTTCAGCTTTAGTTAAGCAGAAAAGGGAAGGTAAATCAGTTGAAGATTAGGCTCTGTGCCTATTCTGTGCAGTCATAGCTCTGGAAATTTATTTTTTTTCATTCTGCCTTTCAAAAACAAGGTGCATATAATATCCTGGCATGCAAGTATGTGAGAAAATATGGTACTTGTATTTTAGAAGATGAAAATGTACTTGTATTTTTATATGGAGTTTATATCTCTACCTTGAATTTGAATCTATTTGTATTATGCAAATACTTATAATTCAGATTTATCTGCATGCCATAGATCAATTCTAATCCAGGGTTGTCAAAGATGCAGCTTGCAGGGTTGCTCTATGGGCCAAGTCAAATCTGCAGACCAGCCCTGCACTCCTCATCCAGCCCGTGGGGCAGCATGAGTTCAGTACCTCTGCTCTAATCAATCTGAATTTACAGAGATAATCCAGGCTACTGAGAACTTCATACAAAAGAGCTAGTAAAAGAAACTGAGACAAAGACTTATACAAAACATGCATTAAAAATAATCTATATCACTATACTAAAGGAAAGCTCATATAATTACATATAATATTTTTTCTAAATTTTCTTTAAACAGACGTACATGCTTTCTTTAAACTTTTTGTTTACCTTCTGCTTTCTGTAGCAGTGTCAGAGACTTTTGTTCCAAGTCTCGCAGCATGACTAGGTCAGCAGAGATACTCTCAAATAACTGATAATGTTGTTGCTCTAATTGGGGTGTCTCATGAATTACTACAGTAGACAAGAGATGGTCTTGCAAGCTTTGGAATGTTACATTGAAGCTGATCATTGTGACCAGGTTACAAACCGCTGGGAGGAAATGGGGGTTGGCTTTTTGTGTTGTCATGTATAATCTGAAAAACATGTTAAGTGTTAAAGGAATATGCAAGTAATGCAGCAAATCAAAATTTTCTCAAAATATACATTTTATTGTTTTGAAATTCAGGTAAGAGATTACACACATTAGGCAAGGTAAGGAGAATGACCATACTTGGCATGGAATTCTATTTCTTCCTGGTCATTACTAGGGCTAAAACATGGGAAGGCCCTCTTCCATTTTGTTGCCTGTGCATGTACTCAGGTATGTACATAGTTGTTGTCTATATGTCCAGATAGTCTCATCCAGGAACAGAACGGCTATTTGTGTGCCAGTCCAAAAACGCCATATAGATGATAAAAACATGGCCACTTGGATGACCAAGAAGAAAGAGAATTCCATCCTTTGCCTGTTCTATGAACGAATGAACTTATGACTTCACTCCATCTCATGTAATGTATGTCTGTGTAGGGAGACCATACATTCCATTTTCACTGGGACATTCCTGTTTTTAACATCTGTCCTAGGCATCATTTGAACAGGTTTGTTTAAATGAATGCTTTCATCCAGTTTTTAGAAATCTCTAAACTTCCCAGGGCATGCTCTGATGTGTATTTGAAGCAATTCAAGTTCCTCTAAAATCAGAATTGCTTCAAAACCAAGAACAATTCCAGTGTACAGTTACTCCCTCACCCACTTGCACTTCAACATACTGCAGCAGCACTCTCTAGAGCTCCTATCTCCCTCCTGCTCTCCCATTCTCCTTTGCTCCACAAGACTTTTCAGGCTGTCCTATTTTGAGACTCAGGAAATATGTTGACCCTATGTCTAGGACACCCATTGACAGGATTGAGCCATTTTTTTTCTGGTAGCACTGGCTATCCTTTTTCATTATTACCATGTTAATGCCCCTCACCCCTGGAATTTTTGCTGGAGGCTTCAGGAGTAAGTCCTGTCTTTTAGCTCTGGTCACTGGAACAGGTCTTCCACTATGCAGAAACCCTCCAGCAAATGTCTGTTAGCATTAAAACAACCACTTGGTAGCATACATCAATCAATTTGTAAGTTTAAGTCTCCATTTTAAAGGACAAAAATCAAATTTGAATTTTAGTAATTTACGAGACTACTAGGATGGGTTGAATGAGCAGAGACATTGCTAACAGAAAGAAAATGATCAGATAAGAAATTTCTTGAGCTGTTGCAAAGCTTCTCTGCTGTTATAAAGAAATTTATCAGATATGAAATGTCTCATTCTGTTGAACAGTTTCTCTCCTCATTCATCTAATGGGAAATAGTGAGAAGTCAATAACAGAAGCAAAGACGCTGCCATGAGGTCCTTTTAAGGGTGTTGCAGGGTGCCAGACAACATTAGCATTGTTGGGTGTGTAAGCACTAAGCACCTACACTGATTAATCATATTCACCAACAGTTAAATACCAAACGGGATTCACAGTGTCAAAAACATTCTGATCTGCTGTAGTCTTTCTGAGTTTTTTCCAACAGATGTTATTTTTCCATAGTCAAAAATAAGTGAAAACTAAGGGTTAGTATTTTCTGAGGGGTGCTTTGAGCCTAAAAAGTTTGAGAACCATTAGTCTAAACATTCTTTGGGAAATCTAGCAAATACTGTAGCAAGGAAATCCATTGGCTAAGTTGTGCATCTTAACCCTTGCTAGAAGAGGGTCCAAATAAAGGATAGCAAGAGATGTTTGTTATCTACTCATGACCTAAATGGGTGTCAATGTTGTGCCTTATGACAGTATTTCTGGAGTTTTTTCAATTTGTTTTTTCAGATTATCTACTAAAATATTTATTATATATTTTTAAGTTGTTACATACTTAAAGTTCTGGAAATGCCAGAATTGTAATTGTCCATGTAACCTTACTTTGCCCCTATGTTAATATGCCTTATAATATAGTCTTTCATTAAATGATCAAGTTCTATTCAGATCTCTGCCTTATTCAGTTCACAGGATGGTCTATACTCTGGGAATCAATAAGGGGTGTCTAATGAAGGAAGCTGCTTTCTGCTGCATCTGTTGCAGAAATTTGAAGGTTTGTAATAGGGAAGGCACAATAACATGCAATAACTAATATATAATTCTATAATTAAAAAAATAAATTATCATGTATATGCACAAGATAATTAAGGTTGCCCAGGCAAAACTAATAGTGGCGTTTCCTAACTTCTAAACTTTTTACATTGCAACTTTAGCATTCTTCTAATACAGCTTTTCTGTATGCAAGCACAGGTAGAACTGATAATAAGTTATTATTTCCTACCTTCTGGTGCCTGTTGTTCTCTAAATGTAGGCCTCTTGTAATATGTAATATATAGTTCAATCTAATAAGTTAGTAGCTAGAAAAATGCTGCTATTGAGGACAGTTACCTGAAGTTGTGGTTGTATTCAATTTCAGAACCTGCAATTCTGATGTAATCTTTACCTACTTTATTGTAGACTTCCTTTTTTAAGATTGGCTCCAAACTTGAATCCAATGTTTCAGCAAGATCCTAAAATCAATTAATATGTTGTCCATGTTGCAATAGTTATGGTACTTAATATGCCTAAATAATCTAAAATAGACTTCTGGAGTTTTATTGTTGAATTTAATTGATGGAAATTCACTTTTAAAAAGAAGCAATGCAGTCACTGTTTTATTCTAGTGGAAAAAAATATCCAGAATTAATGGGTACCATACAAGTGCTCCAACATGTTCCAATTAGAACAGGGGTGGGCAATTACTTTGGGCAGAGGGCCGCTTACTGAGTTTCGGCAAGCCATCGAGGGCTGCATGACAGGCAGCCCAGGGCAGATTAATATTCATTTTCTAAGTTTTTTAGGGGCCCCCCGGGCTGGATAGAATGGCCTGGCGAGCCGCATCTGGGCCCCGAGCCGCATTTTGCCCACCCCTGGATTAAAACATGTCAGAGCTGACTCAATTAAATGTGTCTGCTAGACCATTCTAATTAGAATGCTTCAGCATGATGCAGCATCACATGTATTCTGTGTCCTGCATTTCAAAATGGCAGTGGGAGTGCTTTAACTAAAACTACTTGGACGAGCTTTAGTTAAAGTACTCCTGTGGCCATTTTGAAACATAGGACACTGAATACACATGATGCTGTGGTGTTTTAATTAGAGCAGCTGTCTGGGAGTCGCTCTAATTAAACGCCCCCCCTGCGCACCTCCGAGTACATGTATAGAGACCCAATAACTCTAGGAATAACAGTATTCACAATGCTGTGACAATAACAGGAAACCCTTTTATTCAAAAATCTTTTGTAAAAATGTTTATAACTTTTTTTTTTTTTAACAAAAATATTTTTGTGGGCTGAAATCTTTTATTCTTGTTCTTACCACAAAGAAGCATACTGGAAAGATCAGTAACATAGTGAGTTAACTAAATGGGACCTTTTGTCAATTAAGAAATAATTTGTGGTAAGATAAGTCAAGCCAAGTTTATTTTTATAACTTCAAGACAGCTATGGCTCTAGTCTCAAAGAAAGCATTCAAGCATTTAAAATGTTTGAAAAAACCTGACATTGGAAATAATTATGGACTTAATCAGATGCCCAAGATTTGTGTGGCAGGGATCTTCTCCAAGTAGCTGTTCCCACCAAATTCAGGTAGGGCTGGTGGGATAAGCTAGGTACCAGCAGCAACAAGAGCTCCTGGGGATAAGGATCCAAGCAATGAAAGGGGACAAACATCATTTGGCCAAGGAAAGGCCCATTGTTACTCTACGGTTCTTTCAAAAATTGTCCTGTAACTTCCCACATGCCCTGTCCCTACCTACCTGGGAACTAACAAATGCACATAGGCAATGGCTACCTGCAGACATCCTATTAGAAAGACTCCTTTGGTATCCAATGCTGGGGAGTTGGAGTGGGGTGTTTGGGACCCAGAACCACTGGATAATCTCAGGTCTTCTGAGAAGAAGTTTTCTTCTGATTCACTAGAAATTCATGTGGCTGACTGATGGTTTCATGTATGCAAATGTTATCCATTACCTATCAGAGCCTCTGGTCTGATTTACAACACAAGTTTTATCTCAAAGTAACTGCACTGACATGGGTGAGGTTGCTTCAGACTTATACCATTGTGTGGGAGAAAAGAATCAAATTTCTAAGGTTTTAGACTGGTATTATGTATTAAATGTAAATGAAGAATATTAAAGCAAGTAAAGCTACAAACTATCTGATCTTCCATCACTTTCCTATTCTTATATTTTGGGTGATTATTTAAACTCCCTTTATTCTTATAAGAATTTCATTTTTCTAGTTTTTCCTTTTGTTCTTCACATAGAACTCATCAGACATTAAAGCCAAGCTACCTTAAGTAAAACAGATTCTCCAACTTGCACTGCATTTTCAAGAGTTCTTAAGTAACTGGAATCCGAAGCATGAATTTGTCGCAACTTGCTCCCTGCCATTTGACATATCCATTTACAAGCCCGTCTCTGTGGATCAATTAGTAAAGGCCATCGCCACCCATTCTTGACAAGAATAGCATTTTCAGTGGAGTACTGGTCCTGTGGTAAACCTTCATTTTGCCATTTTCTGACCTAGAAGAGTTTTGAGTTTCCATGTTTATTTTTGACAATCCTTATTATTTTATGAATAAATTAGTTACAAATAACTAGGCATAAAGATTTAAATCAAGGACACATAATAATCATAAACAGCTTCATTAAAATACTTGGCTCTTTGAATTTTACCCTCACTTGGAATCAGGTTGAGTTCTCAAAAGGGAAAGCTATCAACCACCTGAAAAATCTTGTAATGTGCTTAGTGTAAGAAATCAAGAACAAAATAAAACAAACCACTTCTCTTACTCTCTTATTCACTGCCCATATTATTACCTCATTCTTTTCTGTCATAGCTGCTATTAGAGAATAATTTGGTGACATGGGAATCATGTTCTCATTACACAATCTCAGACATTCATTCGCTAGCTGCTGACGATATTCTGATGTTAACACTCCACTGTAGACTAGAGATGCTGCTGAAATAAGGGCATCACCCATGATACCATGTAGCTTTTGGTCTAAATTATTAACTGCTTTCTTCCATCGCTCCTAACACACACAAATAAAAAAAAGATTACAACCCCCCCTACACACAACTAAATTACTTTAAATTTATGTTAATATGTACCATTTAATTAGTATCAAAGTTTACATATTTCAACTAAGCAAAATAGGAACTGTAATAGGGTCTGTATCTAGTTATCAGCCCACATCAGAAAAATATAAAAAAGTAAAAAAACTTTTGAGACTAAAATCTTGTATGTTCTGAGACCAAAAAGTAAGCCTATCAATAAATGAAAAGCAATAATACCATTTCATCCTCCAGAGCAGTGCTTAATACAGATGCTCTATTCAGGCGCTGAGTTGCTAGTTCTTTTCGAGTTGCTAGCATCGCTTTCTCAGCTGCACTCTCTTCATATCTTGCCTCTAAATTCCGCTGATGTTCTTCAATCTAAAAAACAATTAGCAGAATACAGATCAAAATTGTTATTGTATAGTTTGGCTAATGATTTTTGCTTGCCTGATTTACATCAGACAACTTTATCTGAATCATGAGAACATCTAGCAAGATCTTGTAGAAGATTAAATAGTTGGTCATATTACAGATAGCTGGCCAGTTGGTCAGGAATTTTTCAAAGAAACAGTTTCTTTCACTAGAAAAAGGCCAATTTCTCAAAACTGATTTTACGGGAAGGGTCAATTGCAACACATTTCTTAATCTATAACCTGGAAAAAAGTTTTGAAATTATTAAAGCATCATATTTTGATATTTAGAAACAAAAATTAATTTTTATTAGGTCAAAATGACTTTTTATTATGAACTTAAAGCTGATTATAGTAAAAAGAAATAAAAGGATCAAAATCAAAATTAAATATTTAAGAAATATTGAAACGAAATGTTCTGACTGACCTAAACTGAAATTTTTTTTGGATCATTGATAAATAAATATATGATATTTTTGTTTTTCATCCTACTTTGTAAAGGGGAAGCTTTTAGAATATTAAAAATTTTCTCAGAACAGGCAAAAGCTTTCCTGC
>NW_005841862.1:4942438-4978500 GCF_000455745.1 Alligator sinensis
CATTTTAACAATAGTTTTTTTCCATGCTGTGTTGCTCTAAAACAGGTGTGGCCAGCCCTCAACATGCATGCCACAAGTGGGACATGTGACACATAAGGGAGTGGGCAGGCAGCACAGTGAAAGATAGGGCAGGGGGCAGAAGGGAGAGCAGCAGATCAGACAGGGTTAGGGGACTGAAGTGGCACTGTCAGGCGCAGGACTTTCAGTTCTGGCTGCCTGTATGGTACAGTTGGGACCAAGAACCCTGTCAGGCATGGGACTCAGTTCTGGCTGTGTCCCACAGGCTGCTGGGATCATGTGCCCCATCAGTTGTTGGCCTCTTGGTTTTGGCTGTGCCCCAAGGGCAGCAAGGACTGAGAGACCCATCAGCTGCAGGCCTCTTAGCTCCTACAGCCATGGGCCACTGCTGCAAACTTTCAGCTGTGGGGGTGAATGGAGTGCCCTATGGCTGGAGATCACAATGTCTGGGAGACTGCAGCAGCTGCATTCTCCCAGTGGCAGACTGCCTACACATGCAAATTAAAGCTGGATAAAACCAGCTATAAAGTTATTATGCATTTTCAAGCATAATAACTTTATAGCTTATGAAACAGGGAATCCTTATCCTGTTATGGAAAAGCAGAATGGCCCCTTTTAAGGGAAGGGGTTTTGTGAATTGTACAAAGGCATTTGGCTAGGCTGGGGTTAATAAGCAGCCTTGCCAGCAGGTCAGCTGATAGGGGACATGACCAGAAGGTGGCAGGGCTCTAAGCATATAAGCAACGGCCAGGCAATTATTTTGGCTGGAGGGCCACTTAACAAGTTCTGGTGAGCTGTTGAGGGCCTCAAGGGTAGACCTGCCCCTTGACAGGTGCCCCGACCCCTGATCACCATCTTGGAACCAGAAGTCCTGTCCCCTAACCCTTGACCTTTGCCACTGGAAGTCCCTCCCCTTGCCCTCAGAAGTATTCCTTTTGGCTAGAGGGGATGCCATCTTGGAACCAGAAAAAAAAAATTATATTTAAAAAATCAACCAACATACATTAATTTGATTTAAAAAAATATTTTTGTCTTGATTTATATGCGTTTTGTGTAGTGTACATTAGGGTTGTACTAAACGGGCCATATTTAAGTTGGCTTTGGCCAAAATCGGGGACAGTGATTTGATGAATTGATTCAGATTGCTGCCCCCTATTCAATTTGGCCAAATCCAAAGATTCAATGCTGATTCGGAGAATCAGCGATTCAACCATAAATGGCTTTAAATGTTTTTTCTACATACCTCAAGGTGCCAGGCACAGCTCGTGAATGCTGCAATGCTGGAGTGGATGGAGTATCCCACAGGAGTGTAGGGGGGGCCCCTGCGTGCTTGGTGGTGAAACCAGAAGTGGACTGGAAGTACCCCTTCCAGGTCCCCCAGGGAGCATGCAGGGGCGCCCCCTGTGCTCGCCTGGCTTGGTGATCGGTTGCAGGGGGACCCCGGGTGCCCCCCCCAGACCCAGGAGGCACCAGTCGCCAAGCAGGGGGTGGGGGCAGCACGCTTGCCAGTGGATCCAGAAGTGGACCAGAAGTGCTTTTGGTCCACTTCCGGGTCTGCTGCCAAGTGCACTGGGGAGCCTCCATCTGCCCCAGCATCACAGCATCGATGAGCCGCCTGGTACCTTGAGGTATGCAGAAAAATAATTTAAAGCTATGTTAATGTCTGAATCGCCAAATCTTTCCAAATCTCTCCAAATCATTTCAGAGGGTTCCAATTCAATTCAGAGAGATTACAGGGTCTCTTGATTTAAATTCAGATTTGGGGGTTTGGCCACAGAATTGGACCGAATCTCCACTGAATCGAATCAGAGACCAAAGTTTCGCACAGCCCTAGTGTACATAGAGGTGACTGCATAATAGCTTAAAATGAAATTTTATTTTTGTATATTGTGGGGAGGGGGGTGTATGGAGGGGTATGGGTGGGTGGGCACAGGGTTTGTGGGGGCCTGTGGGTGTGTGTGTGGGCTTTGTGTGGGGATGTGTGGGTAGGTAGGCGGTTTGTGGGGGGCTGTGTGTGGGAGGGAGGATGGCTGAGGGTTGTGGCATGCATGGTGAGGGAGGCTGGCTGGGGTGTGTGAGAGGGTGGAGGTATGGGCGTGTGGGTATGGCGGTCACAGCCTGCGGCATATGGAGAGCCCCAGCAGTGTGCGGTCCCTGCAAGCCCCAGGAATGCATGTGGCCTGGCTGCCAACAGGGAGAGTGGTGGAGTTGGCTTGGCTCCATAGAGCTCTTGCCAGCCACACTCCACACTCCTGCTGTCCCATCCTGGGCCCCTGCTGACCCTGGTCCCAGGGCACCGGTGTGAGCCCTGCACTTCTTGGCTTGGAAATGCCATTAGTGACCTAGGGCACATGCTGGGGGAGTGCTGGGGGAGAGCCCTGCTAGGGGAAGGCTTAAGGCATAGTCAGGTACCTGAGAGGCAGTAAGACCAAAGAGGGGCAGAGCCTGGGGCCAGAAGGTCCAGTGCCTAAGAAAGGCAGAGACATGGGCCAGGGGCCAAATGCACACCTGAGAGGTGCAGAGACTGTAGCCAGTGGCCCTAAGCCTGGGAAGGAGTAAGCCCAAGCCCAACAGGGCATGGCTAAGGCTGGATTCCAGACACCAGGTCTGATGCAATGGATCCTGAGCTAACTGGCTCAGCAAGAGAAAAGAGGCAGAGGCCAGGTTGGTTGAGACCCCGTACAAGGGGTTGATTGGACAAACAACACCTGCAAGGCATGGATGTGGTATAAGGGGCAGTTTGGAGCCACATAATAAGCCCCTAAGGCAATGGGTGCCTCAAGGCACACGCGGGCTGGGATGGCCCAACTATGGACAGAACCAGTTTGGGCTAGTGGGTTCTGAGAGGGGACCCACTGGCAAAAGAAGGACAATGACTTGTTCTAGGACTAAAAGGCAGCTTCCCTTTCACAATTTAATAATTACATCAAGGCATAGTGGAGGGTACCTAGAATCAGGATAAGGTAGTGGTAATTTGGCCACCAGGGGGTAGCACGGTCACCCCTGGGTCCTGTTTCTGCTACACTGGTTGGACACTTCTTAAGCCATGATAGTTAATTAGCACATGCAGCCGGTCTTAATTTAACAAGGTAATTGTGCAATAGATTTAATGTGTAGAGAAGGCCTATGGTTGTGCTCCAATGCTCCAGTAAATAAGTGTTTTCCCTTCTGATGTCTTTGAAATAAAAATAACTTTTAAATGTTCATGTAGAGCCAAAGGACATGCAAAAACTTACATACTTCAAATAATAACAGTTGGCATGGAATAATGAGAAATGTCTCACCAGGGCTAAACTTCTTTGTTTTTCTGCTAGTTTTTGATGAGCTAGCCTCAGTACTTCCTGAGCTTCTGTCACACGGACTTGTTTTGGATGCACTACCTAGATAAAAAATATGTACCATAGGATGCAGAATGAGGAGAACATGAACAACTTGTTAAACATATTTATAATCTTGGAAGTTATTCAGAAAGAGGAGTCATAATCTTCCTTGACATACAACTTTCCCACTGGTAGATTTTCAAAATGAAATGTCCAAAATTATAGTCCTAAATTCTGATATAGTTAATCTAAATATGTAGTCTGGTTTTCAAAAATAGTGGATACCTCTCCCTGAAATTAGTGAGAATTGTTGGGTACTCACCACATTTGAAATTCAGGTAACTTATTTAGATAGCTAAATATAGATGTAGGAACCTAACTTTATATATTAATATGTTTATTGAGTTGGTTACTTAGAACAATAATCTATTCTAAGAAATCCCCTGAGCTACAGAAGCAGGTGGATTCATAGATTCATAGATGCTAGGGTTGGAAAGGACCTCAATAGATCATCGAGTCTGACCCCCTGCATAGGCAGGAAAGTATGGCCATTATTTCTTGTAACCCTCAGGGGTGCCTTGGTGAGTAAAGCTTCACCAATTCCCTTCTGTGCCCCCATGATGAACTTATAGGCAGCCACAAGGTCGCCTCTCAACCTTCTCTTCCAGAGGCTGAAGAGGTCCAGGTGCCCCAGTCTCTCCACATAGGGCTTGGCCTGCAAGCCCTTAACCATACGAGTGGCCCTTCTCTGGACCCTCTCCAGGTTATCCACATCCCTCTTGAAGTGCGGCGCCCAAAACTGCACGCAGTATTCCAACTGTGGTCTGACCAGCGCCCGATAGAGGGGAAGTATCACCTCCTTGGATCTGTTCATCATGCATCTGCTGATGCACGATAAAGTGCCATTAGCTTTTCTGATGGCTTTGTCACACTGACGACTCATGTTCATCTTGGAGTCCACTAGGACTCCAAGATCCCTTTCCACTTCTGTGCCACCAAGCAGGTCATTTCCTAGGCAGTAGGTATGCTGGACATTTTTCCTCCCTAGGTTTAGCACTTTGCATTTCTCCTTTTTGAATTGCATTCTGTTGTTTTTTGCCCATATGTCCAACCTGTCCACGTCTGCTTGTAGTTGTTCCCTGCCCTCCAGCATGTCTACTTCTCCCCACAGTTTTGTGTCAGGATGTTTGATTAGGTGGTAGAAACTCATGAGTATTTCTTTCAATTAGAGATCAAGTCTAATGAATTACTTTTGTAATCATTTGTAAGGAGTTGAGAGCTTGGATTCTTTTAAAATTCTGTATTAAACAAAATTTACTTGAAATTGAATGTAGACTCATACTATATGGAGAATATGATCAATGTAAAATTCTAACTGTTATACTGTATTAGTTACTGTACATATACTTGTCTGAGTAAAAAAAAATCTGCTAGTCACATTATTTCCTGCTACAAACCCAGACAAGTGTAAATTACATGTTTCCTGTTTCTTCACTGTACCTTCTTTGTTTAGTTGGCAGACATAAGCAAATACCTCCCTTGACTTCACAGGGCCATGTTTATTAACCTAGGTGCATATTATTGAAAAAAGACTCCAAAAACTAAACTTCAGTTTCTTCAGTACAGTTATATAATGGCATATTTAGCTCAAGTTGCAGAACATGTAATAGTTATACTGTTTAACAGGGCTGAAAAGTCAATACTAAAGTCAGCCAAAGACAGCCAGATCAAACAAACCACTGCCCAAATGTTTAATTTATGCATAAATTATAATATGTTCATTGCAACTTTGTGCTGTAGTTGCATATGCTCTTTCACAGGTAAATGTCTCCTTCTGATATGTGTTATTACTGGCTGTATTTGCTTGTTTTTCCTGCCTCTCTGGGACTCTCAAACACAAACAGTACATTTGAGCAAAACCCTTGCACAGGTTAACATTCTCCTTCAGTCTGTAAAATGCCAATTTTTACTGTAATAAAGAACCTTTACTAGAAATTGCTGATTAACCAAAACACCTGTTTGACTTCTATTTCAGATATTTTAAGGTAAGCATAATTGTTTCGCTAAGAATGTCAAACATTTCTCATAATATTTTAAGACAAATACTACCAAAACAAATTAAATTTGATATACGTGTAGATGTGTGTATATATAGTATATATGTATGAATACATATTATGAAGTACCTAGTTTATTGCATACTATGTTTTCATTTGTTGTTATAGTAGAAAATTATGTATTTATACTTTTTCCTACAGTGTCTATATAGTTTATGGTGTGTGTGTGTATATATGACTTCAGTTGACTGCCCTCAAATGACAACATTTCTTAAATCAATTGCAGCTCAGTTTTAGTTAGAAGTATCAAATTATAACTAAGTTGAGGAACCTTAAAATATTATTGCATAATGTATTATTTTGCCTTTAAGAAAATTATAGTGTATAACCAGAATGTTATTTACATTTTAAAAGTTCACATACACATTTTTCCTATATCAATAACAATTTTATGTGTTTCTTTAGCTGCACCTCGGATCACCTGTAAAATATTAATTATCAGGTCACGTGTTTGAAAGTTGTCAACATCTATTATACTAGACATGGAACTACATTTACTCCTCTCATATCTGTTTGGTATATTCTGTGCATCACATGTGGTACAAGCATGCCCTGAAGAGTGCAACTGTACCCAGAGACCACATCTTTACCATACTGAGGTGGACTGTTATCAGAAAGGACTGACGGAGGTTCCACAAAAGTTGCCTCTGAATACATGGGTCCTAAGATTTGGTAAGCACAGTAACATCTGCTTCCTCTTGTAAGTATTTGTGATACGTTTTGTGATATTTAGGACAGTTAAGGTAAAATAAATGAGTAAAACATGTTAATGACTGTATAAATATTATAAAGCCACAATTACCTGGAATAGGTAACCATCGATCACGTGGGGTTTTTTTTGCAAAAGCTCTGTTTAAAGTTAATAAAAGCTTTCAAAACATTACTGAAAGTTTTTAATAAGAATTAGAGACAGAAGGTGCATCCTAATCCACTAGCTAAGACAGGAGACGTGGGTTCTAGTCCTCACTGTGTCATAGACTTATGTGACCTGAGAGAATCCATTTAAACTTTCGGCATTGCAATTTTCCCACCCTTAAGGTAAAAACAATACTTGTTTTATCTTTATGCAAAGAGATTTGATCATTAGGGGAGAAAATGTATGTGATGCCTAAACAATAAGATGCAAGTATGCCCTCTGTGGAAACTTCGGTGTTTATATGTTAAATAAATGTGTTTCAATATATGCATTTACCTCTCGTTTTTAAAAATGCTTCAATACACAAATTTAACATAAATATATAAAATGCAAAATAAGACACATTCTGAGTGACTAAAATAAACTCCTATAAATAGAAGAAAGCAGAAAGATGCTGAAATAAGGTAAGATTTTAGTGCAGAATCATTACATTGTTTAAGATGCAGTAAACAGGCTTGTTATATAAATTACTGGTATACTTCACTCTTGAGAAAAATAAAACATATGTAGTCAAACTGTTTATTTATGTACACGGCCTGCAGAAGACCCTCCACATAATCTCAGCCTTGTGGGTAAGTGTGTGCAATTAAAAGCACTGCAGTAAAGCAGCCACGAAAGGGTGACTCTGCAGCTTTCAGAGTGGACTTAAGAGCAGAATGTAGAATTCTTTGCTGCACAGAGCTGTTGAGCCCTACCATACAGTGCAGATAGTGTATAGCTGCTATACCAGATCATAAAGTAACAGCCACAGGACATTTGGGCCCATACCCTATTTCATCTTTAGGTGTCAAAATATTACCTAGCTATCTGAAGTAGATACATAAGTGTCAGTAACAGGATTTTAGATTTTATTTCTACTTACGCAATTAGACTTGTCCCCCTGAGCACGATCAGGAGGAAGCTAGTACAGCCACTTTTTCTTCTTAAAATCCTATTTTACCTGGGAAGTGCAGAAGTCTGTGTAAATCCCCAAAAATTTAAATGGAGGAGAAACAGGCTAAACAACTGTTTAATCGAGGAGGCTAATGAGCAGGGCACTTGCCTAGAGGCTGAAAGATCCAGGTTCTAGGTCACCCTCAGCCAGAGAAAGTTTGAGTCATCCTATACTTAGAGCTCCAACACATGATAGTACAAGTAGCTATAGCAGATTGCTTCTGAGCATTCTCAGAAGGACAAGTCTAAACATTCAGATGGAAATAGGATACTAAAGGTGAAGTAGAACTTGGGTTGTGGTGTCTGCACAGGAGAGCTGTGCACTACTTTCAGAACGGAGGTGGATTTTGTTACTCTAATCCATAATAAAGTCTGAATGCTCTGTTTTTATAGGTAGAGAGTAAAATGAACCCTATTAGGATTAATACAATGTAGTTATATGCCAATGCATAAGCTTTAGACTAATACTGAAGAGCACCTAAACTTAAAGTAACGATTTATTTTCTTTCGAAGGGGCCAATACATTACAAGAACTTCCAGATAAATTCCTGTCTACAGTTCGGAACATTGAAAGCATCAACCTGGAACACAATTCCATAAAATTGATACATCCTCAGGCCTTTCACAGAGTTAGAAAATTGAAACTAATTAATCTTTATGGAAATCAGATCACTAAAATTCCACCCAAAGCATTCCAAAAATTGACAGATTTGCGTTTTCTTATGCTTGGTCAAAATCATTTAGTAGAAATTAAGCCTGACACTTTTCATGGCCTTCTGAACCTCTCTGATTTAGATATGCCTTTAAACAGAATTACTGCTTTGCCCTCCAATGCGTTTCAGACATTAAGTGCACTAAAGACACTCAATTTGGCCTTTAATATAATTTCTAAGATTTCAACAAGATCCTTCATTGGCCTTAGCCAATTGCACCTCCTCAATCTTGAGCAAAATAAACTAAAAAGCCTTCCTGTGCGAGTCTTCAAGCCTCTGATTAAAATGGAGGTCATAATATTGGACAGCAACTTGCTGAAGACAGTAAATGCAGCTGTATTTGAAGGTCTCTCAAATCTACAACAATTGTATATGAGAAATAATCATATTGAAAGGCTTCCCCGAGACGTTTTCAAAAATACCCCAAGACTAATGCAACTTGCTCTAAGTGGAAACAAGCTTAAGTATATTGATGGAAACATTTTGAGCCATCTTCCAGGTAAGAACATAGTATTATTCCTCTTTCCATTGTTCTTATTATTATTTTGGTTTAGGAATTAAGGCTATTCTAACATTTTTTTCATAAGTGACAGCATTTGGTATCAAAGCTGCCAGGATTAAGAACTACATCACATGGTCCCACCTGAACCTAAGTCTGTTCCAATTTTTTTTTTTTTTTTTGGTCTGCAAAATACATTTTTAGAGCTGTGATGGAAGATACAAATTCCCTGATTTCCTGCCCTGCCAATGGGCTCCTCAGTCAGGACTAGAAATCTCTGATTTCCTGACCTGCCAATGGGCTCCTCAGTCAGGACTAGAGAAAACGAACTGATATTTTATTTAACAGCCTCCATTTTTCCCCTCATATTCAGATGAATCCTACCATGTTGAGGTATGTTATGTCCAGTTATTAAGTTTTTCACAGCTTGCTATTGTTTGGGGACATTGTAATGTATAACAGGGGTATCAAACTCTGCTGACCAGTTGAGTCATGTGGAGCCAGTCTGTGGGCTGGATGAGTGTCATGAGGCTGGTCTGAGTACTGGATTGAGCCCACAGACTGGGCCCATGTGCCACACACATGCTGGACCTAGTACCATGCACCATATGCAGCATGCAAGGGTGGTAGCATGCACAGTATGCAGCATAAAGGTCCAGTCTGAGACCCACCGACCAAATAATAAGTCTCTGTGGGCCATATCTTTGACATTGCTAGTATATAGGAAACAATACTGTAAAAATATATTATTTAAGTTTTAAATGCACTATTCTATGTTTGACATTGATATCTTTTCTTTGCAACTGTCTTCTGTAAACATCATACTTGGCAAATGACTGAAAATGCAAATCTTGCTACTTTTACAAGTTTTTTTTTCCCCGTGGATCCTCCATTAATAAGAATACAACACAAGGGAAAACACAATATAGGATTTTGTAAGCTTAATTATATGCTAAAATCTATAATTATCTTACAATATTTTCCAGAATATGCTAAAAGTAATACAGACAGAGGAAAACCCTATTTTATTCAGTCAATTTCTTCAGTCCCTGCTTTAAATGCTTTAAAATCAAAATGCATACAAAATAAATGAATGGCAGATAAAAGGAATGCAATGTGGTCTCAATGATGATGACTGGCATACGTCATGTAAACTTAATGATTTACTTTTTTAGTGTAAGGAGGAAGAAATACATACACAAAATGCCAACCTGAAGCAGTCAAAACACACGAGTCAGGATGCCAGCAACTCATGAGATTGTCTTTAAAAAGTCATGAGATTTTCAAATATATTCTTTCTTTCTTTCTCTTGAACCTTTCTTCTCTGTTACCATAAGAGCTAGAAACTTACATCTATTAATTTAAAACTGAGATGCTCAGGTAATTAAATCACTTCAGGAGAGTCATTTAGGAAAAACACCAAGAATTGCTGGTCCCATTGTGAAATCACAAAAGTCATTATCAGTGTACACTGCTGAATCATAGACATCATGATAGAAAAGGACTTGGAAGAGATTTGAAAAAGGCTCTTGAAGGTACAGGTGAGTGAATGAATTTAAAGATGTGGCTATGAAAAGGATCAAACTCTAGGTGGGGAAGAGAGTGTGGAGGACTTCAGTTTTAGACATGTTAGGTTGAATTGATTGTAAGACATTTGAGGAGGAAATAAGAGAGAGAGGCAATGACATAGATTTGGAAGGAGAGAAGGTCAAGAATGGAGCAGCAGATTTAAGAATAAGCTGCAAAGCAATGGCATATAAAGCCATGTAAGAGGATAAACCCACTACCAAACTGAGGATGCAGAGGAAGAAGAATGGAGGGCTGAAAAAAACTGGGAAATATATAGTGGGTACAAGAGAAAGTACCCACAGAAAGAGATGCTGAATGAGCAGTAGGGTTGACATGCAAAGAACCTAGAGATGGCAACAATGTAAATGACAAAGGAAGATACAGTGTCAAATATGAGGCATTGATTATAGTTTCAAGTTCAGGTGAGGGTTCAAGATTAAGGGTGAAGTGCTATTTTAAACTCTTGGGCAGCAACAAGTTATTGAAAACTTGGATGGAGAAGAACTTGATGCATATTTGTATATGGTAACAAAGATGCAAAGAATTGACAACAGACAAGAAAAAAGAGAGAGAAGTGTGCTTAAAAGAGAAGTAAGGAATATTGCTAGATTGTAGGCATTACAAGGCTCAGATCAGTAAGAGTGGGGGCTATAAAGCTGAGTAGCATTGACATAGATGAGGTCAAAAAGTATCAATTTGATGATGAGAGGAGAAAGAGCAATTCTTAGTGAAACAAAGCAAAGGTAGCAATATTTCTTTTTTTGTATCTGAGAGACTGACTGAACTGTGAGGCTAAGGGGTTAGATGAGATGAAATTGTTTAGGGTGGGGAAACTGAGATCAGAAAGACACTCAGATAATGAAGTCAGAGGAAGAAGAACAATTTGGGGGGTAGAACAGATTATTTGACAAATAATTCAAATATGTTTTCAAACCATAAAAAAGCAAATTATACTTGATATATGTAAATTACTGAGTTCTATTCACCATTTTTCTATTTCAGCTATTAAAGATGTTTTCTTGCACAATAATCCATGGGCATGTGACTGCAACATGAAATCATTCATTCACTGGCTCTCACAAACCAAGGCCAATGTATTTCCTTTTGAAGATCTAAGGTGCAACTTTCCAGTAGAAAATAAAGACAAAGCAATTCACACACTCATGAAAAAGGATTTCAAATGCAAAGCAAGATCCTGAATTGAGAGCCAGGTTGAGAAGATGCTACAGTTGAAATATCAGTGTGTAATTTTAATACAGATTCTTCCTAATTAATATAATTTAATTCCTGGACATCTTTCATTTAAATGAAGGTCTCAGATAGGACGGCTGAAGTGTTCTGTTAGTGACAGTTATTTGTGCAACTTTTGCTCTTCTACACTGAATTCTTCCTCTTAGTTCCTCCTTCTCCTTGGCTCCTTTCTTTCATGGGAAACCTAGATCCTTTGTGCAGCTTTCTTTCTCTAGTACCCGTTTCTCTCATCTCACCTTCCTTGCTTCCAAACTTTCATCATCTACTATAAACATACATTTCGCTTAATTCCTCAACCAGACCTTCTACTGGGTTCCAGGTTGTTCCTACCAAACAGCAGTTCCCTCCCACTGAGACACTTGGATGCATTTTTCGTCTACCTGCCCCCTACACCGTACTCCACCCAAACCTCTGCATAATTTGGCTCTTCCTCCCATTTCTGCTCACTCTACTCTAATCTCACTCTGTCACTGGATGCTGCTCCACATCCTGGCTCCATTTGATTTCTTGTCTCAAGTCCCTACCGACAAACCAAATAGAATCCTGGTGAAATTTCATCTCCTGCAAATGAATTGAGGAATGAAAGGGTAAGGTAAAGAGTGACTTCTTATATTACTGAAGTATTAAAGTATGAAAAAAGTCCAAAAAACATAATTGACAACCTCTCTTTACTCACTTACAGTACTTCTTTGCACACAGCCAGTATTAATGGGAGGAAGAATTCATGAGGTCCACATAATACTCCTTTGAAATTGTTTCCACAGTAACAGTTTGAATTTTTCTGGAACAGGCCATTTTTCTGGCCTAGAGAATAGGCAGACTTTGTGCTTCCCAAACCATCTAAGTAGGTGGCTCTGTTGTCAGAAGTTCCTCTGGGCTGACCTGAAGCCCCGTTTAAAGGCAATATTACATTTAGAATAGGCCTAGTGTAAGCAGACAGTGTACATCCCCCCAACCCTGGCCTACAGAGTTGACCACCATTTCACCTCCCATGTTATGCAATCGAAATGAAGACTAAAGCTGCATTCAGCCTGGGCATGGGGGATTCTCACATAATCCAAGGGACAAGACTTATTTTTATTACATTTCATCATTGTATCTATTTGTATAGCTATGTATGGCACAGAAAAGTAAATATACAGAGAATATATTGTATTTTGTGTGTGATTATCATTAATATATTGAATGCCAAAGAATATACTGTAGTTCTGTAGTGCCTTGTAATGTTTGTTTCTTTGACATGAAAATGTTATAACCTCATCCTCAAACTTACTGAGTTTAACCAAAGCAAAAAAGCTGTAGCAAATGAAATTACCACGATCTGCTAATTAATAATTTCTTATTCATGTCAATTCATGCTAATTAATAATTTCTTAGCCAGGAATTGGAAACAAGATTCTGACAGCCAATTCAATTCTCAGATTGTGCACAAGCACAGAGACAGAAGGTAGAATTTTTGTATCTGATGCACCAATGCCTACAAAACTCACACAACACCAATCTACTGCAGCTATAACTGCAAAGAGAAATATTCTAGTGTTACTTTGAGACTGTGTAGCTCAGGAATATATTTCTGCATGTCTGCTCTTTGACATGTTCTTGTTTTGTTTTTCTTTAGATGAAAAAAAATAATAAAAAGACTTCTGATGTTGCAACACATCAAATACCTGGCACTTCTGGCAGACTGCTCATATACTTCTTCAGAAGTAAAGCTTCTGCATATAGGAATGAATAGATATATGTTATAACTGCTCTGAAAATAAGTTCATTTACCTGCCTACAGGTACTTAGGATCTGAATCTAGCCCTTATAATTATACAATGTTAAATTCCTATTTCTTCTTTCCATAAAACCTATTTAGTATCTATTTTCTATGTTCCAATTTTTAAAGAAATCTATTTTTAAAAGTGAATTTACTTGTTGTGAATTGTCAGATTGATCATAGGATGGTCCTAAGTAAGGAAAGGAGAAAAGTTAGACTCTTTATCCACAGTATAGAAACAGCATGGTTTTACCAAATGTGTCTGAATCCCAATTCAGTGAGAACTTCAGAAGGACATAAAATGGGTATTCCTGGCTCTTAAGTTTCAGATTTCAGTGCTGAGACTCTCATTATGGATTACTTAGAGAAGCTAGATAGTTTCAAGTCAGCAGGGCTAGATGGGATGCATTCAAAGGTACTGAAGGAATTGTCTGAGGTAATTTCAGAATCATTAGATATCCCCTTTGAGGACTCGTGGATGTCAGGTGAGGTCCCACATGATTAGAAAAGGGAAAATATAGTGCCCATCTTTAAGATTTTTGTTTTGTCTTAAGACCAAATTCCAAATCAACTGAGCTGAGCAAAATCATTCTAGTTTGTGTGGCTTTACCACTGGGCAATCTCATCCCTCCCAGACACATCTGTCCAGCACTTCAGATACTCCCCAAATCCATGGCAGGTATCCTATGTGCAGGCCTCAAGCCAAAAGGCACTGGAGTTTGGATGCCCCCTAGTCATGCTTGCTCCTTGCCAAAAGGCCGAAGGAGCAAGCCAAGGGGAAAAGTGCAAACATGGTCCCCCATTACCACAAAATTGTGCAGTTGAGTTTCCTGCATTTGGGAAACTCACAGTGGTCAGCCTGCCTGGCGTGCAAGGGACAGGCCTCACCTGGGGAAAGCCTGTTGATCATGGTATCTCCCTGCTCATCTTTAAGAAAGGGAAGAAGGAGGATCCAAGGAATTGCAGACCAAATCAGCCTGACTCGATACCTGGAAAGTTCATGGAGCAGGTCATCAAAAAATCTATTATTAAGCACCTAGAAGAGAACAAGGGAATCAAGAACAGCCAACATGGGTTCACCAAGAGAAAGTCATACTTGACCAACCTGATTTCCTTCTATGTTAAGGTGACAGGCTCTGTGGATGGGGGGAGAGCAATGGATGTGATATACCTTGACTTTAGCAAAGCTTTGGACAGGCTCCCATGATATTCTCAGTAACAAAATCACAAAATACAGACTAGTTAAAAGCACTTTAAGGTGAATATATGTAATAGTATCAGTATGACAACCTCCCTGTGGGGCTTATTTGCATACTACCATTGCTATGCAAGGTTGCTATAGAGCAGGGGTGGGCAAAATGGCCGATTCAGCCAGCAGCCAGACTCCATTTCCCATTTCCTGGCTTGGGCCAGTCTCCATGGCGACCCCAGCTGCACCTGTGTGGGAAAACTCAGGCTGGGGAGACCAGCTGCAGCTGCACTGGCAGTGGGCACAGCAGAGAAGTGCAGGGGGTTGCTCTGGAGCCACTGGGAACTTGCAATGGGGCCATCTTGCTCCAGAGCCAGGGCAGAGCCACAGTCTGTAGCCTGCACACTTCAGGCAAGGACACATAAGCAGGGGATCGTGGCTCTGCCCCAGCTCTTTGCCATGCAGGCAGGGGTGGCTGGGAAGTGGAGTCCACGGCCAACTGATTCCGGCCCACAGGCTGGACTTTGCCCATCCCTGTTACAGAGGGACTGAGTCTCTTATCTCCATATCCCTTATTGGTATGCATGGGTGAGGGAGTGAAAAACTCTTTTGTGCTTGTTTTCACTGTGATAACATGTTTTAACTGTTTTTAACCTTTTGAATATACGAGTCCAGGGAAGTTAGGTTTGGGTGCATTGGCCCTGCCTTCTAAAACTATTAAGTTCCTAAGGGTGTTGATACTGTAAGAGAAAGTAGAATAATGAAGCTGAGGGATCAATTCTCACTATGACTTCTATGGTACTCTAAGGTAAAGTGATTCTGTCCCCGCCACAAGCTCAGGAATCACAAGGGGAGGAGGAAAGGCTCTAGACTGGAGGTCTTGATGCCTAGATTTGGGAGCATCTGAAAAACGTGGGCTGTTTCTCAGCCTCTTGTGGGATAAGATCAAGTGTAGGAAGAATCTGAAATCCCAGACTTAAGAGACGGGGGTGGAGGATGCTTGCCTTTAGCATCTGGGGGCATCTGAATGCCAGACTTCCAGGCTTGGGCCTGCATGTAGGTTATACCTGCCAATGGATTTGGGAGTATCTGAAGTCCCAAGGTGATAGGTCTGGGATGGAAGATATTCACCGGTTGCAGTGCCATACATGGTGTTTCGAATGATTGAGTTCTGTCTGTTCAATTAATATAATTTTTGGAACGATTGAGTTCTGCTTAATCAATATGATTTGGAACTGATTTGACTAATTTGACCTGGACCACAAAATATATTATAAAAAAAATCTGAAAAGTCTGAAAAGTCTGGAAGGCTGGTGGTAATGCCACACAGACTTGAATGACTGAACCCTGTTCAGTTCATAGAATTCGGAACTGATTTGGCTGATTTGTCCCAAAACATGAAATAAAAAACAAAAAAATAAACCCTAGGGGAATAATATTGCATTTCACCATCCAACCAGAAAGGAATGGTGAGGTATAAATCTCTTTAGTGGGTCCAGTCTCAGTCTGTTACCCACTGGGTCCTAAAGAGCTGAACTCAGGGTGCTACCAGGTCAGGTAGAAGTCTGTATTAGCTAGATCCTGAAAGAGCTGAATCTGCATCTAAAAGAGCTGGGTTGTCTTTACGACCCAAAGAGGAGCAGCCCTCTCCAGCAGCAGTGGGCAGTGACAAGGAACAGCACTCCCTTGAAGTGGTAAGGAGCCACAGAGAGCAGTGCTCCTGCAGTGGTGAGGCAAGGGAAACCTTGGGCTAAGAGCTGCACTAGCTCTTCTGACCACACTGTTCAACCCTGTGTGGGACTAAGCAAGAATTCTGAACCTATGGGCTAGGGACAGACATTCAAAAAGCCCAAACCTGAATTGATTCAATCTTTACAGGTTAGTCTAACCTGAAGAGATTAAACTGATTTGCAAGTGGATAGACATTCACTTTCGAATCAGGAAATGCAGACACATGCCTGCAGTGGCTCAGGCTAGAAGTCGGGGGGCGGGGGGGGAGGAGTGCTAGAGTGAGCCCTCCCTTCCCTTCCACAGTGCTAAATTGAGAGGTGTGTGGCTAGGGCCTGCCAGGATGCTAGGATTAGGGAGTGGTTTAAATCCCTACCCTGGCCTGCACAGTCCCCAGCCACGGTGTGCCTGGAGGGGGAGGGGGAAACAGTCCTTGCCAGGCTTTTCCCCTGCTTGCCACTCAAAGCAGGGGTGGGGGGGGGGGGAGTTTTGCCAGACCCTGGCCCCCGGCTAGCACTCTGAGGCAAGGAGGTGGGGGAGGGAGTGTAGACTGCATACATCTGTTGATGATACTGAGCTTCTCAATCTCCCTCTCCCTGCTTTTTCATGCTGTCTGTAGAAAACTGAGGTTACTCACAGGTCGCATTTGTTGCAAACCAGTCATTTCTCACACCTCTTTCTGTCCCCTGTTGAACACTGACAGATTGCAGACTTTGAAGATTGGATGGGAGATTTGTGTGAGAGAGAGGGGAGATTAGGAGGAACTTTCTGATTAAGAGGGTGGTTAAGCATTGAAACAAGCTGCCTAGAAAAGTTGTGGAATCTCCATCCATGGAAGATTTCAAGGTTGGATGGAAAATTAGCTGGGATGGCCTAATCAGGGATGATCCTGCCTTGAGCAGGGGCCTAGACTAGATAACCTTGTGGGGTCCCTTCCAGCACTACTTTCTTAGAATCCTATGATCAATACAAGCCTGAAAAGATTTTAGGAAGGACACCAAGGAAAGTCATAGATGTAGAAAGTTTTATATATGATGAGCAATAGTAAGTACTAGCCTGGTAGGGCTGTGCAAAGCTTCTGGTGCTGATTTGATTCGGAAGAGATTTGGCCTGATTCGGTGGCCAAATCTCCAAATCCAAATTGAATCAGGGGACCAATTAAATGTCCAAATTGATTAAAAGCTCTCCGAATCAATTTCAAAAAGATCTTGAGAGATTCACCGATTTGGGCAGTCCCTGACCGCTGCAGCAGGGAACTGGAGCTGGACTCGCAGCTGGTAAGTAGGAGGTGGGGGAGGACGGGCTGGAGGAGCGGGGAGGGGGACCGTGGGGGAAGGTGCTGCTGGGCAGGGGATGATCCCCCACTGCCCTCCACTGCCCCACACCACATAGAGGGCTCTGTCATGAGCCCTGAAACATTCTCCTGCTCCCCCAGGCTTCCCATGGCTGCCCTGCCTGCCACAGCTTTGGCCCTTTAAGAAAAAAAAAACACAACCCCCCCCCAGACTCATCAGGTCCTGCAGCAGCCTCAGGGCTTTGGAGGGCTCATACAGAGCCCCCCATGCAGCACAGGGCAGTGGGGGATCATCCCCTGCCAGGCAGGAACCAATGAGTCCAGGGTTTTGGGTTTTATTTTTTCTTAAAGAGCCAGAGCTGGGGTGGGCAGGGTGGCCATGGGGAAGGCTGGGGTAGTGGATGGGGGTTGGGGGGATCATGTAGAGCCCCCCACACAATGTAGGGCAGTGTGGGACAGTGGGGATTGCCACCCTGCGGACAGCACCCAGTGAGTGTGGGCTTTTTTTTCCCAAGGTGCTGGGAGCTGGGATGGGCAGGGCAGCCATTGCCGAGGCTGGGAGAGGGGGGTGGGCCTGTGTGATTAGGAGATTTGACAGGAGCTGAATCTCTAAATCAGATTTGGCTGAATTGATTCGGGACAGTGATTCGAATCATCGAATCAAATCACTGCCTCCCGAATCAGCCAAATCCAAAGTGAATACTAGCCTCTTCGCACAGGCCTATAGCCTAGTAAACATTTTATTTGGCTTTTCAGCCATGCCTAGTCTCTATGACCTCACGTAACAAGGAAATCAGAACAATTCAGGACAAAACCTATCCTTAGTATTTCTGGTTTTCATTTCATATCCTCTATGAAATTTAGCTGAGGTTTGAGAAATTGAGCTGAGGAATATATACTCAGACTGAGTTCTACAAACTAATTTTTACTGTTTCTGTTATGAAGCTACTGACTTCAGTTGGATTAGATGCCCATAATTGAGAACAGAATTTGGTCTGTAAGTTTTACTATGATTATTCATTTATCTAGAAACTAATTACTGTAAGAAGTGTGTTCCAGTTTTGTATGATGATCCCTACTAACTCAGACATATATTCATTCAGTTTTGGTTGAAATCTCTTTTTAAATCAAGATTCATTTTGTAAGTTTAGAACATCATCTTTTACCAACTATATTCTTATAAGAACTTATATTTTGTCTGAAATATTAAATAGGTCTTTAGAAATACAGAAAAAATTATAAAATTAGATACCTTTTGAACTTCATGGTAGTTGTCTAAAGCTAAAATCCATTGACACATAGAGCAACAGGCAATGGACACAAATCCAAGTTTTGATGGACTAAAATCAGGTGATTTTATGTAGCTTTTCAACTGCAGAAATACCTAACAAGAAAACAATTTTAAGATTATCAATAATTTTGAATTTTCATATGCCCCAGGGAATCTATGAGGTGCACTTTAAGTCCCAGCAGGACCACTGGCACAACCCAGGTATAATCCCCAGCCTTGGCTGCAGCCAACACTCAATGCCCCTGAGGAAGGCTTAAAAAAAACAAACCCAACTGGACACAAGCAATGGTGTGGGTGGGGGGAGGGAGGTATTCCCTTTCAGCTCCATGTGGTAGGGTGCTGAAATAGCTAGCCACACTTCGGGCCTTGAATTTTTTAGTGTATGAAGGGTCTTGTCAGTTCTGGGATGAAAGCGCTTCATGTCCCCAAATGATAGGTCTAGTATAGTTTGTATGTTCTTGCAGAAAATTGATCAATGCAGCCATAACGACAGGTACATGACTACTGCCAATGCTATGGACACAACAGAGATGTCGGGTGTCAAAAGCAGCCTGTAGGTGTGTCTTGGTTGCTAGTTGCCCTTCTGAAATTAAGGATATCAGGTCTTCTGTTCTGAGTAACAGAGTCTGTCAAGTCTGTTAGCTTTTCATAGACCCACAATTTATAGTGAGCTATAAGTCTGGGAGGTGGCTATTTAAAACTAGGCTAGCTGATGACTAGGTTCTCTTGTCAAACTGGTTCAGCCTCTTGGGTCTGCCCATTCTCTGTCAACCTGGCCTTCTTTCACAATTGTGACAACCAGGGAGGATGAGAGTAAAGATAGGTATTTCTAAATGGCACACTATTTTGTGTCTGGTTGCTGAGCAATGAGATGACAGGATGCAGGGATTAGCCAAATTGCTTTGGCTGAGTCCATTACAGCTTTGTTAATAACCTATCCTTGTTGGGTCCACTGAGTGCAGTATGTAAACCAGGGAATATGACTGTTTGGATACATATTCTGGGTTAATCTTTAATGGGCTTGTCACTCTTCTCATGAGTTCTTTGAAGCTTCTTACGTCTTCTGAGGACATACCAATTTGCATAGGGGGAGGGCAGCTCTTTGGATTCTCCTGTTCTTGTCACCAATAAAGACTGTTCACAATGGTTTGGAGAGAACTGAAAAATGGCCCTGTGTAGGTTGTGCTGGTATTTGTTCAGAATTTCATCTTTGATCTTCTTCCTAAGATTGTCATTGTAGTGGTCCAATGTGTGGTTTTGTCCACTGGGAAGTGTCCAGTCCAATTTTTTTTTTTTGTTGATTTGGTCTGTTGCGGTGGTGGTGGTTCAGATGTGATTTTGTCCTGGTGTAAGTATTCTTTTAGGTGAAGTCAATGGAAGAATTCTCCCAATTCACTATATATTAGCAGATTGTTTAACAGAGCAGAACTTCAGGCCTTTGGAGAAAGCAGATATTTCAGAAGGGGGGGGAGGCACTGTGATAGATTAATGATGTTGTTCTGGGTGGCACTATCTTGATTCTCCCATTTAGTGTTAGTATGCTGTCTGTAAGATGGCTCTTGTGATATTGGTTCCAATTTTTTTCATCCCTGTGGTAGAAGTTTTGGGACTTCTGAATAGTAACAAAGTTTATTTCCTGGTTTATATCTCTTAGTTTAGTAAAGTAAGTATGTCCAGTTTAAGATGCTCTCTTTTGGATTAGGAGAAGATGGTTTCTGAGTTTTTCTGACATCTTCCCTCACAGCTGTATTTAGTATTTGAAGTTCTGTGCATTAGCCAAAGGGGTGCAGATGGTAAGTCCGCTAGGGACTTATGTTTCTTGTACAGGCTTAGGAAGCAGGCAGCACTAAGTAATCTGTCTTCTTTTTAAGTTATGTTGTGGGTTTTGCTTCCTGCTGCCATGTGTACCTGCGAACTGCAAAGCTTTCATAGATCTTAATGTTCTCCTTTTTTTTTGCTAAGGGCATTATTCATATCCAAATCTATATATTAACACAATAGGACAGATTCTCTATTCCTCTACGTCTGTAATAAGCAGAGAACTGGAAGAGTGGGAGCAGACAAAATGACTTTAAGTCAACCTTTCACATTTTTAAATCAGACCTCAACCTTCATCTCCTCTTAGGGCAGTCCTAGGGCTGTTCTAAACTGTAACAGCTTGTAACAGTCCTTTATGGACTGATATTCTAATACGTAGTATACTTACATCTTTCTGGCCAGGAACAGATGCTGTATTTGTCTCTGGACAAGATGTGCCTGTATGTTGTTAACCAGAAATGCCCTTGGGATTGGCATGTACACATATCACCCCTCTAATCAGGGTTTAGTGGGTAGCTGAATGCATTCCTACTTTTCTGCCATTGACTCGATGTTGCAATCCTGGGATAACTGTTCAGACACACTTAGCAATGTCCTGGGATAAACTGTCAGTACTTCTTATACCATGAACTTTTTAAAGATTTATCTTGGGACGAAGGGTATGGACACCTGAACAATTGAACTTTGTCCAGAGATAAAATTGGACAAATACTTACACCTGGGACAAATGCAACATCAGTTTGTAGTCTCTGTTTCCTCATTCTCCTGGCCTTCCCTGGACTGTCTTCTACTCTGGAACTTTATTCATGACACTGGGATTCTGCAGGAGTAATTTCTGCCTGCTCTGTAGCTTTTTTGTCTTCTCAGAGTGGTGCAAGTGGGTTGTAGCACAGGGCATAGGACATCTAGGTCCAAGTTCTGATGCAAAATGTATCCTTAACTAAGTCAAATCAACACCATTTAAAGTGTTCTCACAGAAGGAGTTAAGACAAAATGTTAAACATTACTGCTTTGCTTCACCTTTTCTGGTAGATTATCTTTATCCAAAGTAACCAATGTTTTGAGGAACCCTGGATCTGCAAGAAGGTGTTTTGCTGTTGCCCAAGTAGGTTTCTTCTGCAGAAGAATACAGACTGCATTCATAACAGTTAGTACAAGAGGAGGAGGGTGAGTATACACTCTGTAAGAGAGAGAAGCATTTGAGAGGTTAACAAGAACTGTTGTCGAGTTTAATATTTCATACAGATCACAAACTGTGGTTGTTTCCTATTGGGCTAATCTTTAGTTCCACACCTCTCCAGCATTTTGCTGCTTGTTCACTGAGAACAAATTGAAATTTGACCCTGGGATAATTTCTTACCCAGTAAAACTTAGTTCCACCTCTTCCAGTATAGATCTTGCAGCTCCAGCAGAAGTAGTACTGCCAGTTTGTGAAACATATCCCTGCAATTTGTGTAAATTATAGGTCCCCTCCTCTACCTTTATTTATGCAACTGTTCTAAGGCAGGAGCTCAGCTAGGTAGATGTACTTGTGAAATCTGCCAGCATTATTATTCTAGAATGCTGGATTACTATTGCTTGGAACAAAGCTTTAAAATAAAGTGACAAGGCTTTAAAATAAAACAGACCTACCTGAGTTCTGCAATGTGGGCTTTGTCCAGTGCATCTAAAGCAGTAAGAGCCTTTTCTAAAGTTGGCATTACAGAATGTAGCTCCTCTGTAGCTTGCTATATTGTAAACATTAAAAAAACATTAAAAGGTTAAAATTGGCACTCTCTTTTGGCAGTATGTACTGTACAGAAATCACTTCTAGTGCACAATAACTATCAGAAGGAAAACTCTTGTTTTGTCAGAAAGCCACACAGAAAGACATTGTTTGAAATAATAAGGTGCCATTCAGGCACAAATGTTTTCTAATCAGAATCATGAGTAAAAGAAACAAGACCTTTTGTGCTTTTTTCCTAATTCTAATTTTTAACTTGTAAACAATCCTAATGTAATTCATTCATATGCTGGGGGCATATGAACATTGGTATATATTTTTGCAACCATTTATCCTTGCTTTAAAAAGAACTAGATTTTGCAAGGTTCTCAATAATCTCAATTTCCACTGAAGTCAATGAGACTTGAGAGTTCTTTGTGCCTCATAAGAATGGACCCATTTAAATTAAAATCTGAAAGTCATCAAACAGGTTCTCTACCTTAGCATATTGTTCCACAACTTTTGTCTCTTCAGCCATGATTTCTTCATCCTGTTTGACAAGCATTCGAACCTGTTCCACTACTACTGAGTCTCTACGAAGTTTTTCCACAAGTTCTTCTGTTTCCTAACAGGAGAGAAAAAAACCTTTTCCTTAGCAAAATATTTTGGCCATAGAATCTTAAGTACACTTAGTAAATTGACTAAATGACTAATCTAAGATTCTACAGATTCCAGAATTATTTTTCTGTTTCTTGTCAACCAATCAAGAGTATACCTTGTCTTCAGTTCATCTAAATTTCTGTCAACTATGAAAGCATAGGACAAGGAAGTACACGATAATTTCCTAATTTACGGACAGGCTCAAAAAATGAGGTGATAGAACATGTATGATTTAGGTTTTGAATTCTGAGGTGAGGTGCAGTGGGAATGACTAAAGATTTTGAAAGTCCATGGGAGAAAACAAGTATAAATTCAGATGTACCTTTGATTTTTGCTCTATTTGAGGGCCAAGAGCAAACAACTCTTCCTGCATTTCTGCAACTAATGATGTTGCTTCCAGAAGCTTGGTTAGACCATTTTGAAAACAATCCCTAAA
This sequence comes from Alligator sinensis, assembly GCF_000455745.1. NCBI lineage: Eukaryota > Metazoa > Chordata > Crocodylia > Alligatoridae > Alligator > Alligator sinensis. The sequence goes on from NW_005841862.1 coordinate 4,965,655, forward strand.
ACATAAAAAAAAGTAAAATGAAATACCAATCTGCACTTCTCAAGTGAAGTCTTTCATTTAACTTGTTTGAAATAGTAGCCCAGGTTCATTTCACATTCCATAGGCACAAGTTAGGAGTGTATCTTTAACAACATGGTCTATTTTGCTTGATTTTGACATTTTGCTGATCTGAAAGGGATACTTCAATGCAACTTTACATTATAAAAGTACACAGTGGGGAAATGCTAATAATTTCTCACCTGTTAATCAGAATTTTCTTTTTTGTGATCTGTAATATTCTGGAAAAGGTGTTTATGAACTGCAAATAGCTACTGGGAGTGACATAGTAATGCCTCTTAGTTTCCTTCAAATATTTCTCAACTATTGTTGATATATTTTTGTGGACTTCAACACACATGTCGGTAACCCTGTTTGTTAAGGTCTGGAAAATGCAATGATTAAAAAAGAGAAAAAGTAAATAAAAATATTTATATTTCTGAAGTATAGTACATATTTTTGTTTAGCTCCTGTTTCATACAACTTTCTTAAATTCAGATGGAATACACTGAATGGTGTTATGGGAAAATTAATAGAAAGTATTTAAAATGTTTGCTATGAATTTATAATTAATAGAAAATGATTGTATTTTTTTAGTAATTTCCACTTAATATAAATTATTTTTTTCTCTATTTTTTCAAACAAAATCCTGTGTTACTGACAGGAACGTTAAACAGTACAGAAGGTATAATCCTGTCCTCACTTGGTAAAAATGAAATCAGTAGGATTAAACCAATATATCTGAAGATAAAATGTGAACCAGTGTATTAGATAATTAAGCACTGGCTAAAAATCTACTGTACAGTAAGAATAGCGACATTTTCCTAATCACTCTTATGGCTCATTTAAGGATGAGATGATATTTTACCAATGCTATTACCAACTTACATCCTATAAACCTGATCTTTTTCTCATTTGTATAGGTTTTATACCAGCACAGCCCTGTTAACTTCTGGGGAGCCAACTGTACTCATATGTACACATGTAACCAATGCAAGAAACAGGCCCACACTTGCATTATCATTTAAGTCTCTACTGCTCTTCACGGAGCAGAGCTCACACTGAAGCTAAGTGAAATTGTTTCTTGTTGATCTGCATAGCTGTTTAACCTGTGAGGCATGGGTATGGTTGCAGGCCACAAAGGGTGTCCTAAGATGGGGTGCTGTTGAGACTTTGTTTAAGGGAGAAGGAGACCCCAGTGAATGAAGTGAGAGATGACAGAGCCCAGAGGCCCAAGATTTTTGAGAACGGACTGCCAGAAGCCCACTGGGCAGAGGGTGAGGGGGCCTGGTGGGCTGAGCAAAGTGGAGCAGGGCACCCATGGCCATATTTTGTTTCTCTGGAGGCATCCTCCCAGAGTTAACAGTAACAACAAAGGTGTGGCAAGTGAGGACAGGCTGGTACCCAGAGAAAGACCAGAATGGAAGAGACAGGATCAATACAGCTGCCAGGGGGCCCCATAAACACCCTCTGAGACTGGTCTTGTTACATATGGTTAAAGAAGAAAAATAAATTTTATGGACATTACCTCATTTTCATCAAAAATATTCTTTTGACTTAAGTATTTTTTTGCAACATGCAGGAGAGCTTCTTCAGGCCAGTTCTCATACCAATCAACTGTACAACAATTAATAATGGCAGGATATGTCCGGCAATGCTGACGGAAATTATGCCCTGCAGGACTTGATGTCAAAACAATATGAAGGTTGCTATGAACTCTCTGAAATAAAGTTATAATTTTGGGAGGAAATTACCATTACAAAGATTAACATTTCCCCCCTCAAACCAATTTATTTTTTTAACTTTTTAAAAAAAATGTATGTTAAATTTACGACTTCCTTCCATGCTAACAGTACTGTACCCAAATGATCAACAACCTATGATTTTTGATGATAATTTGTGAAGCTGTGAATTTAAGACTATGGCTGTATACACATATTCAAATGATCTGAGAATTCTTCCTTGTTTGTACCTGGAGAGATGGCTGGCTGGGGACTGTCTGCCTAAGCAGCAGCTCTGCCAAAAAAGACCTGGGGGTTACAGTGGACAATAAGCTGAATATGAGCCAACAGTGTGCTCTAGTTGTGAAGAAGGCTAGCAGCATACTGGGGTGCATTAGTAGGAGCATTGCCAGCATTTCAAAGTAAATGATTCATCCCCTCTATTCAGCAGTCTGGGGAGGCCACATCTGGAGTACTGTGTCCAGTTTTGGGCCCCTCACTACGGAAAGGATGTGGACAAATTGGAGAGAGTCCAGTGGAGAGCAGCAAAAATGATTAGGGAGCTAGGGCACATGACTTCTGAGGATAGGCTGAGGGAATGGGGCTTGTTTAATATGGAGAAGAGAAGATTGAGAAGGGATTTAATAGCAGCCTTTAACTACCTGAAGGGTGGTTCCAAAGAGGATGGAACTAGACTGTTCCCAGTGGTGGTAGATGACAGAACAATGAGCAATGGTCTCAAGTTTCAGGAAGGGAAGTTTAGGTTAGATATAAGGAAAAACGCTCTCACAAGGACGGTAGGAAAGCACTGGAACAGGTTACCCAGAGAGGTTGTGGAATCTCCACGTTGGAGGCTTTTAAGATCTGGCTAGACAAAGTCCTGGCTGGGATGATCCAGTTAGGGATGGTCCTGCTTTGAGCAGGGGACTGGACTAGATGACCTCCTGAGGTCCCTTCCAACCCTAATTTTCTATGATTCAATCTCAACAGACATTGGAATGCTGGGCCCCTGAACAGCAGAGAGCACACATCTCAGCATGGTCTACAGGCTCCCTTGGTCTGCCTGGAGACAGATGGCAACTGTGTACTGGGCTGCCCTGATTGGCTGCTCAGGGTCAGCCTGCATCTCCTTGCTGCAAGTTGTGGGGATTGTTAAGGGAGCATGTTCTGCCCCCTGCTTGGGTGGAGCAGTTAAACATTCATAAGGACTGTAGGAACAGATTCCTACTGGGCACATCTACACATGGAATTAATGCGTCTGACTTTTCTTCACAGAAAATTCAGGCTCATTAAAGTGCATCTATGTGTGCGCCCCCATCAGGAGCAAATTGCACCTGACAGGAACAGCTCAGTCCAGGGCTGTTCCTACCCTGCTCTGCCCCACTGCAGCAGTCAGGGGGAGCCCCAAGGCTGGCAGGGAATATGGGGGCTGGTCCTGATCCCCACATAGCCGGGGGGGCTGTCCTTGCTCAGCGGGGATGCTGTCTGCCAGCCACATGGTGATCCCAAATCCCACGGATCTGACCTGATCCTCACACATTCATACTGACTGTAGCAATAGAGCTGAGTTACACTTTCATAAGGACTATAGGATTGGATCCCTACTGGGCACATCTACACATGCAATTAATGTGCCTGAATATTCTTTGCAGAAAATACAGGCTCATTGAAGTGCTCTGGGGTACATGTCTCCGTGTGAGCCCCTGTCCAGAGTAAATTGCGCCTGCCAGGAGCAGCCCAGGCCAGGGCTGCTCCTGCGTTGCTCTGCCCCCCTGCAGTAGCCAGGGGGAGCCTCAGGGCTGGCAGGGGACATGGGGGGCCAGTCCCAATTCCTATGTGGCTGGGAGAGCCATCCTTGCTGAGCAGGGACACTGCCTGCCAGCCATGTGAGGATCCTGATCTCCATATGGCTTGCAGACACTGGCTCCTCTGAGCAGGGATGGCTCTCCTGGCCATGTGCGGATTCGGACCTTCTGATCTCCATGCTGCTGGGATGCAGCAGTCTAAGCTGCCAAGACAGCTCTCCCTGCCACATGGTGATTGGGTCCCGACCAAATTGCTTCCAGTCAGCATCTACACTACTGTGTGGCAGCTAATTTGCCATTAATTTAGTGCCTGTATTTCCTGGTGCTAGCGAACAACACATTAGCCTAATTTACTGCAGAGTAAGTACAGTGCATGTGTAGATGGTGATGCCTTACTGCACATTAGATTAGTCTAATGCACAGTAAAATGTCTTGTGTAGATGTGCCACTGTGGTGGAAACTGGTTGGCATACTGTGTCTAATTTTTTATGCTTATTTTGCTCAGGGGACCTCTTTCCTCTTGCCCACCTAACCCCCTCCCCCACAACCCCCCAGAAAAAAACACTTTCAGCAAATGAAATAGTTTAATAATCAGCCTTCATAGATAAATGGAAAACCACAGGCAAAATTAAAAAATACCACTATTTAACATTTTTATAAACAGAAACATAAATATGTAATAACTTAAAAAAAAAAGCCTAAATGACTTGGAGCCTAAGGGCCAGATTCTATTCTGCCTATTAGGTGGTATAAGGCCCCTGCTACATATTACATATATTACACAATTAACTGGTTAATCATACAGCTACATGTGCAAAGTAATTATTAGAGGTGCATCGATACATAGGTCCATATCGTATCGGCACTGATAAAAGGAAAATTGACAGTATCGGCAATTGGCTTTTTTGGCTGATGTGGCTTACCATGTTGCCGATAAATGCCACATGCATGTGTGAAGCTACAGCATGCATGCAGCCAGTCCGGCAACTTGGAGAGCAGCGTCCAGCTAGTAATTCTGTTGGGGGGAAGGTGCGAGGAGAGGAAAGGGGCATAGGGGGGCAGATTAAGGGAGGGAGTGTAGCTGGGGCAGGAGCCACGAGCAGTTCATTGGGGGGGTGGCTCCCACCACTGTGTGCAACCCTGGGGGTGGCATGAGGTCTGTGTGCCCTCAGGAAATGTGTGCAGAGCAAAGACAGGCTGCCACTGCAGGCTGGGGGTGGCATTGGGCATTTCCTGGCATGGGGTGGGGCTGGGCTGGGGCTGCGCCCCTCATAGTCCCCTTCCCAGCGTCACCACTGCCCATCCCAAGTGCAGCCCTGGCCCAGCCCCCCCCATGCCGGGAAAACCCTGGCGCTGCATCCTCCCCTGAGTGCACAGAGGCAGCCCACCCATGCCTCATGCTCAGATCTGGGAGGCACCTGCCTCCCCCATGCCTCCCCTGGGGGTGCGCACTGTGGTGGGAGCTGCTGCCCCTCACTGTGCCCTCCCGATGAGCCACTTACGGCTCCATCTGGTGTCCTGCTTCACCCTGGCTGGGCAGCACTTGCCCTTGCCCCACTCCCTCCCTCTCCACAGGGGCCTCGATCTGGTCCACTTCTGGGTCCGCTGGGGAGCATGCAGAGAGGCCCCCTGTGACTCCCTGGCTTGGTGACTGGTGCCTCCTGGGTCTGGGGGGGCACCTAGGGTCTCCCTATGGCCGATCACCAAGCCAGGGAGGTGTGGGGGCTCCCCCCCCAGTTTGCTCTCCAGCGGACTTCTGAGTTCACTGCTGAGCATGCAAAGCCTCCCCCATGCTCCTGTGGGATTCTCCATCCATCCCACCATTGCAGTGTTCATGAGCCACACCTGGTACTTTGAGGTATGTAGAAAAAACATTTAAAGCTGTGTCTATGGCCACATCGCTGATTCTCTGAATCAGCATCAAGTCTTCAGATTCGGATTTGGCCGAATTGAATAGGGGACAGTGATCTGAATCAATGAATTGAATCGCTGTCCCTGATTCGGGACAAATCCAAATCAAATAGGGGCCCTTTTGCACACCCCTACCACATGCCTGCAGTGGTCCAAGCTAGAAGCTGGGGGGCTCTAGAGCATGCCTCCCTGCTCTACTGGAGCAGACAGCTTGGGCCAAGTCTAGCCCACCCACTCTGTGAGGGGTGAGGGTTTGTGGGGGAGGTGCAAATTATCCTGGGATGCTGGGGCACTGTGAGTTGATCTGAATCTTGAGGAGATCTGGGACAGAAGTTCAATAAACTGATTTAACCTAAATCAGTTAAGTCTGATATTACATGCATCCAGGTTTATCTTAAACCAATTTTGGCCATTTTGAAAGCAGTTTATGTGTACTGAACTTCTGTTGTGTTACAGATTTGAACTGGTTTCCAACCACTTATTCCAGTTAATGGGTAATTTCTGTCCCTTGTTATCACCTTAGGGTAGCTGTCCTATAAAATGAAGGCATGCTACAGGGGTTATGGTTTTGTTTGGATTCAGAAAGAAAGAAATCAGATCTTAATTAGACTTCTAATAGGAATAGGATCTAGCCCAAGTTCTGCTTCCAAAACTGACTTAATTGTCCTAGTGGTGTTCAATCTGTATGGTCCCATGAGCCAAATGAGTGATGTGGGGATGGTCTGTGGGTCAGATCCTGTGTGCAGGGTTTGTGTGTGCACTTGATCCTGTGCAGGGTTAGTTTATGGGTATGATCCTATATGCTGGTCCAATCCAGAGCACCAAATCTGCTTATGGAGTGATCCTGCACGCTGGTGTGAACTAGCATGCAAGGCCATGTCTTTGGGGCTTCCCACAGGTCCATAAATTTGGCAGCAGAGGAGCAGTAATTAATGCTGCCAATGCACCCCTGTCACCAAATTTCTGGACCCACAGAGAACCTCACAGGATAGATAACATGGCTCTCTCAGTCACTTCTGTTCTCTGTGCTGGAGGTTGAGTACTACTGGCCTAAGTAGACTCTTGAAGTATGTAGGCTTGGGACCTCTTTCTATTTAACTGATGCCAATGGCAAAACATGTCTTCAGCCTGAGCAGCATGTGGCACTCTAACATTTTGATTAAAAAAAGTTTCAAAATCCTCTGATATTAATGTAATTAACAAAATACCTGCAGAAAAAAAGAAAGAATAGCTTCTCTGCTGTTAGAGTAGTTAGCCTTTTCGGCAACAGCTGTAAGTTTCACAACAATATCTTCTACCTCTTCTTTATCAAATAAGTCAGGTACTTCTCCAGAATTCAGAATATAGCTCAAATCTTCTAAAAAACATTCCTAAGAGGAAGGACAGCAATTAGTAGTCCCTCCATAGCTTGTTGTTTGATTGTAAAATTAACAACATAATACTTTATGGTAGTGGTCTCCAACCTTTATGGCTGTGGGCTGGGCAGTGCTGCGCTGTTCCTGGCTAGGCTGTGCTGAGGCCAGGCAGAAGTGGCAGCACTGGGAGCGAGGCCAAGGAGGGGGGCTGTAGCCCCCCCACTCCCAGTGCTGCAGCCACCTGCCAGTCTGATGGGAACAGCCCGGCACAGACTTCTAGCCCGCAGCTGCAGCCCACCCTACCCCAGGTCCACCAGTCCCCTGGGCCCCATGTCCTTGGTGGGGGGGGGAAGGAGCGGTGGGAGGGGAAGGCTGTGCCAGGATGTTCCCACTGGGCCTGGCCCATGTTGCACTTGGGACGGGCAGCGGCGGTGCTGGGAGCAGGAGTGGGGGTGGGCTATGGCCCCCTCCATGGCCTTGATCACAGTGCTGCCACTGCTGCCACCTGGCCTCAGCACAGCCCGGCTGGGAGCAGCCCAGCAGGAACAGCCCACAGCCCATCCCACTCTGCAGGCAGATCTGGGGGCACATGACCTTCCAGGCTGTGCACCCCCTCTCCCCATGTCCCCTGGATGAGCCACTCACAGCCTGTCCCTGCTCCAGCCCCACTACCTACCTCAGAGCTGCAGCCGCCGGTGCTGCCCCACGTTTTGGGGAGGCATATGCCCCCCCATCTGTGCGCAGAAGTGGTGGCTCCCACTGCGGGCTGGACATTGTGCCCCGGTCACCCACCCATTCCCTCCTCCACCGACTGACCTGCTGGGCTGGGGGAGGCATGCATGCACATGCACATGCACTCAGACTCCCCAGCCCAGGATTGACCTCAAGAGGCTCTGGGATTCTTGGTTGGTGACCACTGCATTTGTGGTATTTGGATTATGTGTATAAAGGGTGGAGGAGTCTGAATAAAAAAGGAATTAATCCACATCTTTGCCTACAACTCTAATCAAACCTGACACTTTTTTAAGGTAGAAAAGACTAGTTAATTTTTATAGTGTGTCTCAGTTTTCCCATACTGCTACATATCTTGATTTTGAACGAAAAAAAGAAAAGGAAGTTTTACAAAAAGGACTATTCTCCTATTATATCTGACCCCATCAAAAATTAAAGTACTAGAAATCTTATATGATGGTTTGTTCTTGCCAACATTCCAATCCAGTTTTCAGAGAAAAGATATGTACTCCACATAAGCAACAAAATCATAGCTCAAAACCTTTTTGAGGATACCCAAACAGTGACAGTTCAAATACTGGTTTGGGGTTTACTAGGGACATATATGACATATATAAAAACCAAAGGATATAAGTACAAAAAAACCAGACGAGATGATATACAGGGGCACATTAAAAAACCCACAGCCAAAAATATATGTTGAAACAAGAAGTCAAATATCCAAATTTTCCAACCATCAATAAATTGTATATATATTCTGATAAGTAATTTTCCTTAAGACTGTTCTTTGAAAATGTTTAATTTTCAACTCTCAGTTAAACTTGGCACTCATTTTTTCATATCAGAGTGACATAAGAACACAGTCTAGGAAAAAAAAAGATTTATCATTATAGATTAAATGCCACAAGCTCAGTTCTTCACTATTGAAATCTATTGGTTTTGCTATTGACTTTGAATGAGAATTATATAGCATGACTTTTGGATCTTGGTCTCTATTTGTTTGTACATATGCACTTTGGTGTAACTCTAAATTAAACATACATGCATCCATCAACATGCCCTCATTTTGGCAATAATATCATATAAAAGACTGTTTACCTTCAGTATGTCTGAATCAGTGATAAGAAAAACAGTCCTCTGTCCCTCCAGCCCTGTTTGCCTATAGACTTTTTTCAGGTCCTCTCTGAAATCTGAGTAAGTATAACTGTGCGTAATAGACAACCTAAAAAGACTGCAGTTTGATAAATAGCAGGCTAGAGTCACACATGTTACTTTCCCATTTCCATCCAGTCCAATCTGCAGAAAAATATCAGTTTTTATATATAACCTTATTTATATTTACATATAATGACTGAAGAACCTCTTTGGTATTCAATATATTCATAATTAAATATAAAATGAAACATTTGTATAACTACACATGCATTGTACCAGTGTTTTATGTTTTTTCTACTCTCAAGTTTATTTGATTCTGTTAAAGTACTGTACTATATAAATTGCAGTACAGTAGGGTGTGACAGAAATTTAAACATTCTTGGGCTAATTTTTTCTCATTTCTTTTAATTCACAAATTTAAAAGCCCTTTAGAAAGTTAAATATTTTCCCCATTTAATAAGTGGAAAAAAATGAGGCAAAAAAAGCTAAATTGACAACTTCAAAGTCACAAAATAAGTCATGGGTACAGTTAGAAATAGAACCCAAACTCCCAAAATTCCCAGCTTGTGGCATATGTTTCAAAACATTTTGACTCACAAAATCTTCCTCAGATAATGTGGCAAAGAGCAAACTATACATATTTTGTGCTAAATTTGGAAAAATTTCAAGATGATTTTGAAAAGTTATTTTAAGATCTAGCTTAATTATTCTATATAGATCAGTGCTGTTCAACTCCTGGGGCCCCATGGACCTGATGAGTGTCACAGGGCTGGTTTGTGGGCTGGATCCTGTGTGCAGGGTCAGTTTGCGGGCTGGATCCCGAGATGTGGTCTACTGGGTTTCAGTCTGTTTTCTGCCTGCAAACTGCTCCTTCCCCAGCTCAAATTGAAAAAGAAAAAAAAGAGACCTTCTCTCTCTGACCCTTTTTTCCCCTCTCTCCCCCTGCTCTCTTCCTCCTCCCCTCCCTTGCTTTACCTTTTGTCTTGCTTATCTCTACCTATTTACATTTTCACTGACATCCTACCACACTTTTACCTTCTCTCATTCCTTGGAGTCTCAGACCAGCAGAGACTCCCTATGCCAGACAAAGGGTGTCTGTGCCTGAAAGCTTGCCAAGAACTTTTTTCCAACTACTCAGTTGGTCTAATAAAAGATATCACATCTACCCAAAGAACCTTGCCTGCCATGTCCTTAGACCAACACCGCTACAACCAAAAATTCAGCGTCTTGAGGTAAAGCATTCCTGGAGCTGGAGGGATGATGTGGTCATACAGGGAACATAAATGAATGAGTAATAGTATTCAGTGCAGGAATAATTTCCTTTAAAATACAATTTCAATTTTCAACTTAGCTTACAGCTGGTAAACACAAATGAAACAAACGTTAGTTCTGATCTTAACTTGCATTTAATCAGGCAGAACATGGAGAGATAATAAAAGGTAATGCAAGTTAAATGAACCTTCTTGGTCAGGACAAGTGCAAATTCTGCATAAAACCCCAATTCCATGGGTGCCTTTATGGTTTTTTTTTTTTAAATGTACAGCTATGTAAATATAAAAGATTAATTTTCTTACCAGGATCATGTGAGCACCTGGCTGTCGAAAAACTCTAGCAGCTCTTGTAATGTGTTCTACAGCTTCCTTAAAGAACACCATTGTAGTCTGGGGAATCAAGAAAGAAAAACTTCAAGTACAGTAAGAAAAGTAGCAGCACATGCCAAGTGACATTTACGGTGGGTAACAAGGGGAAAAGGACTAAAGAGGAGAAAATGCCTAGAAAAGCTGGGAGTCACAGTTCAATTCCGATTGGTAAAATATTAATAAAAAAACCCAACACATTTATTTCTTTTCTTTCTTTGCTTCTTGATTGTCTGCCAATTTCATGACTGCCACTTTCATGACCGCACTCAGTTCATTGTAGCCGTCAGTGACCTGGTCTGTTTACAAAAGCAACCACCATGAGCTACACTCTGCTCTCCATTACAGTGGTACAGCTTCACTGAATTCAGTGGTATTATAACAATATAACTGAGCATGATTTGGCTTCATGTGTGGCTGAGAAGACTCCATACAGCATCTAGACTAACAGCAGCAGAAAAAACAAACAAACTCCAAATCTCTTGTTCCTCTGATCTCGATAGTGAGCTTCACGGTCAGAGTACTGATTTTTAGCAAGTGGAAGGAGATGAGATAGCAAGGAAAGAGTATGGCAATAACACTGAAGAAATCATTAAAAAAAAAAAGAGTATCAGAAAGAGTTTGCATAGAGATTACTATGCTGATTTGTAGCTGGTAAGACTTCCAAACCTTTGTCCTCAAACTTTCTTTTTCAATAAAGCTTGGTTAAGTATTTTTCCTCCTTTTTTTTTGCCCTGGCATCTGAATGAATCATGGCTCCACTGATGCCAGTGGAAAAACTCCTATTGACTTAAGTGGGATCATGATTTTATTCCTGAGCTTCTATATTCCACGTGGTACAGGAAGCTAATATGTAGAAATCCTTTAAAACAGGCTGAAATATGAGTCTGAGGGGAGCAGGAAACATACATGCACAACTTGAACTTCATATTAATGAAGACTCTCATGTGGAAGTTCCCTTTGTTTGCTTAAAAAAGGACTGAAATTATTGACAAGATATTATTGGAGAATGGGGAGATGGCATAAGAAAATGGAAGTAAATGCTAGGATCTCCCACATCTGCTGGCTTACCTGGGGTAATAAATGATGATTTTTACTTTTATTCTGGTTTGTTTTTGAAATTTAAAATCAAACCTATCCCTAAGAAGAGGTTGCTAATATAGTGTTGTTTAGATGAAGATATACTTAACTATACAGTATATTGGGACAATTTTGCCCATACTTGTGTACCTGTAATTTCTATTAATTTTAGTAGAGGTTTAGCAGTAGGCAGAATCTGGCTCACATAGAGTATAAGAACCATGACGCAAGCCAAAGTCAAATAAATTGATTTATATCCCTTGGTCCCTCCTAACTAAATCACTCCGCTCTGTACCCTAGCTATCTTGCAAGGGCTACAGAAGTCTCTTCAGTGGGTTGGGGCATTTATACACATACTTTTTTGTCCCACGACGCACCAGAGATTGGCTGCTTTGGAGCAGATTTGATTAATCAAGTCTGCTCTGCAAGTGAGCGGAGGCGAACTGCACTGTGCCTTGTGCAGTTGTATAAGTGGCAAAATGCACGTCTGTGCAGAAAGTGATGGCAGTGCACTTTTGACCTAAAGCGCACCAGAGATTGGCTGCTTTGGAGCAGATTTGATTAATCAAGTCTGCTCTGCAAGTGAGCGGAGGCGAACTGCACTGTGCCTTGTGCAGTTGTATAAGTGGCAAAATGCACGTCTGTGCAGAAAGTGATGGCAGTGCACTTTTGACCTAAAGCACCTCTGATGCGTTTTAGTTCAAAAGTGCACCACCACCATTTTCTCAGAGCTGATGTGCATTTCGTCACTTATATAACTAGAAAAGTTGCAGCGCTGGCCACTTTTCAAAGTACCCAGTGCCGCCGTGTTTGCACGAGTAAAAATGCTGCTGTTTTCTCTTCTCCAAGCTGTTCAACATATTACAACTACATACATCTTCCTTGTAATTCACTTCAAGCATCACTCCTGACTTTCAGGTCATTCTGCTAGCTTCTCTTCTTTTCCTGGAGAGAATTTAAACTCCTTGGCAAGGCACAGAAATTACATATAAACCAGTATGTGATTGGAAACTGCTTCTAATCTGTAACACAGCAGAAGTTCAGTGCACATAAACTGCTTTCAAAATGGCCAAAATTAGTTTAAGATGAATCTGGATGGATGTAGTACATAAACACCAACTTTTATTTTTGTTTGTGGCAGGGGGCTAAGATGATGAACATGTGGAAAGTTTTACACATTTCAGGTGACAGCCCTCTTCTTGGGGGAGGGGGTACAGGGCTCTCAGGCCCCCACATACTTGGCACTAGGGCTGTGTGAAATAGCACCATTTTGTTTAGACTTCCATTTCACCGTTTTGCCGGGATACTGTTTCGTTTTGAGTTTTATTTAATTTCAAAGCACTGTTCCATTTTGTTTAGTCAACTGCCTATAACTTTATCATTTTTTGGCAGATTTGAATGAAAATAGCAGGAA
>NW_005841862.1:4978528-4980262 GCF_000455745.1 Alligator sinensis
CCTTCTGAAGGCATGAAGCCTGCCAAAGTTCAAGGAGATAGGTGCATGGGTTTCTAGGAAATTGCACCTCAAGCTGCTGACAAGCAAAACTCGTGTCACATGTGTGTTAAGCCACAGCAGCATGAAAGCTGCAGGCATGGTAGCCCCTGCTGAGGCCATGAAGCCTGCCAGGTTTCAAGGAGATAGGTGCAGGTGTTTCTCAGAAACTGCACCTCAAGCTGCTGAAAAGCAAAACTTCTGACATGTGTGACTGTGTGTGTGTTAAGGTACACACTCACTGGTGCTGGGGCCTCTACATGACATGGTAGTGTATCCCAATGAGGTCTCCTCCTCTCCTACAGCCTCAGCCCGGTCCACCAGTTTAAATGACAACAGGTAAGAACTTAGTAAGCAGCACAGTATCACTAGCAGCATCTCAGGCAGCCAAGCTGTCACAGAGACTTTCTTTCCTTTCCTGCAGGAGCTTCTTCTCCAGCAGCTGCCAGAGAACTCTCCCTGCCAGCCCCAGCCTTGGGGCTTAGATGTGCCCAGGGCCCTGCCTTCTTCTGGTCAGCTGACCTGGAACAGGTGCTAGGGGTCTTGGTCTAAGGACATGGCACTGGCAGACAAGGTTCTTTTGGTCAATCTAATCTGGTATGTTTTAGTAGAGCAACTGAGTAATTAGAGAAATATATCTTAGCAAGGTTTTCGGTTGAAAAACCCTACGTCAGGCTGAGGAAGCACTTGCAGTTGATGTGTGCACTGTTCCTGGATGGAAGGAATAGTAAAGAAGCCAGAGGCTGGCATGCAATGCAGGCAAGAAAGCCAGTCAGTGAAAGTGAAAATGGAGGCATCAGGGGGTGAGGGACAGGCTGGGGCAGGGGTGGGGGGATGTAGCAGCGCAGGTAAAAGTGGAGAGGTACCTGGGGAGTCAGATGTCAGGCAGGTTGTAGTGTGTCAGAATTCCAATGTCTATACTGAGTCCATACGTTTCTGTACCTACTACCTAGGAGGTTCATGAAGCGCAGTTTATAGGCTCATCTGTGAAAAGTATTTTGTAAATTCAAACAAGCACTAAACCTTGCTAACCTCATCACCAGAAACAAACTTCCTACAGCCCAAAACACACCAAATGGATCCATACCATGCCATGACAAGACACGCAAAACCTGCCAACAATATCTCCAGTATGGAGATATCTTCACAATACAATACAATACACATCTCCATCAGGGCACCAAGTGCTCTGACAGAAAATACATGGAGACACCAAGCAACAACTGCACACCAGACTGTTTGGAAATGAACTTGCTAGTGGTGCTGGTGCCATTACTGGCAGCCCTATCCCCCGCCAAGGCATCCCTGACAATGAGGTGGAACTTGTGTACCACACAGTAGATGCCAGAAAGTTGACATCACAAACTGCCTTGACCATATCGGCCCCATTGTCGGTGACCATGAATCCACAGGTGAGCTCACCCTGTCCAATGAGCCACCCCTGCACCACGCGGTTCATGGCCCCCATGATCTCTGTTGCCGTGTGAGACTCATCCATCACCTAGGCTTGAAGGAGAGCCCACTGACGGCCTAACTGGTTGCACCAGTGCCCTGTAAGGCAGTGGGGGGGATCTCCACCCCAGCTGCTCTAGATGTCCAAGGTGAAGTGTTATGCCACCTGCGGACTTGCCTTGCACAGCTCCTCCCTCAAGTACTCGCTGCATGCCTCATACAGGGAAGGCATCACCATCCTGCTGA
>NW_005841862.1:4980290-4982103 GCF_000455745.1 Alligator sinensis
TATGATGAGGCCACGAGTGCCATGAGCTGCCTGAACCCTGGCCGCTCAACTAAGGAGAAGGGCTGGCCATCCACAGCAAGCATCTCCCCAATGCTCTGGGTGATCTCGCTCGCCTTTGCAACACGCCCCTCTTTCTGTCCACCTTTCCCCCACTGTTCTAGGGTGGTCTGCCTCTGTTTTGGGGGGATGGGGTTTTGGAACAAGACGGGAATTCCCTTCGGGCATGATCCTGCTGGTGCCAGGCTGAGGAGGAGCAAGGGAAAGGGGAGGCAGGAAACTTACAGCTCTCCCTCTACCCCCTCTTCCACTCCTCCCTAAAGGCTTGCCAGCTGCCTTTCCAGCATGCTTCATGGTGTTTCATAGTGTCTTGTCTTTGCCTTGGTGTGCTGGAAAATCGGTTGCTTCTTTTGTATTGTTATCCATCTAATTTATGTAATATATGTACATATTAAAATACACATAATTGTATGTATGTGTATTTATGTAATGTATGTATGTTTGTAGTATGTATTTATGTAATAAATAAAATAAAAATATATAAATGTATGTATGTATTTTCCTATCTCAATTCTATATTACAATACGCAATATAATTATGCTGTGCTTCCCTGCAAAGTGAATGGAATGCATACTGTGAGAGAAAGCACAGATTTGAAAAGGAACAAAATAGACTAAACAAAAAGAGGATTTTGGGGGAGGAATAAATGGAAAGGAATCAATCAATGAATATAATAATAAAATAAAAGGGTATAGAAAGAAAGCAAAAGGTATTGCTGAATCCCACTTGCGAGGCTAGCAAGTAGGAAATGAATGATAGCCTTTGTTGTCTAATGCTGCTGAGCTTCTGGAAGACATCTCAGTAACTGACCCCAGGGCAGAAGTAGGCCAGTTCAAACAATGCTGCCTTTAATGCCTATTTTCTGTCTCTCCCCCAGAGCACTGGGATTGGAAGGGACCTCAGGGAAGGATCACAGTCACTGGCCAGCTACACAGCCAATATGAGAGCAGTCTCTCCCGTCTCTTTCTCCTTACTTTCTGTTTCTCTGCAGGCAAGCCCGGCTTCAGCTTCAAAACTTGAAACGTTTCAAAACTTTCAAAACATTTCGACTGCCCTCGTTTCACTTTGAGGCTGTTTCGAAGCCCTTCATTTGATTTTGATTCCACTATTTCAAGTTCGAAATGAGTTGAAACAACATTGAAATGAAACAGCCAGCGAAATTTCGCATAGCCCTACTTGGCACCCATGATGTAATAACAGACTTAACTGATTTAGGTTAAATCATTTCATTGAACTTCTGTCCCAGATCCCCTTGAGATTCAAATCAACTCACAGCGCCCCAGCATCCCAGAATGCTTTGCACCTCCCCCGCAAACATCCCCTCACATGATGGGTAGGCTAAGTCTTGGCCCAAGCTGTCTGCTCCAGCTGAGCAGGGAAGTGTGCTCTAGTGCCCCCAGCTTCTGGCCTGGGTCACTGCAGCCATGTGGCTGGATTTCCAGCTGAGATTAACCTGCAAAGATTGAACTGACTTAGCCTCAGCCTTTTTGATTGTTTGTACTTATCCCTTAAGTCTCACTTTAAAAACTCCCAATACTGCCACCTGTTCTCTTTTTGCTATGCTACCTTACCAACCCTTTTATTAGCCTCAGTACAGCTTCCTCCCTCACATCGTTTGGCAAGCAGTAGTCTGCAGCAGATAAAAAACTTAAATACCATGCACAGGTCTCTTAAACCATATCCAGCCACACCCAGCAGAATAATGTCAGTGTACCTCTGTATTTATGGACTTATGCATTGACAGTTACAAAGAGG
>NW_005841862.1:4982113-4987837 GCF_000455745.1 Alligator sinensis
TTGTTCTGTGGACGGCTAGCAGTGATCCAGTTTTTGAAGTCCTCTCATAACACTTTTGAAGTGTATTACAATTAATTATGCCTTTTAAAGGGGAGAAAGCCCTACTTTAAAGCTTTAAGTGGAATCTCATTAAGAATGTGAATAGGAAAGTGAAGACAACAAATTAAACACATCATGAAACTATCCTGTTGGCACCAAAATTAAATTTCATTAGAGCTGGTCAGAAAAAAAAAATTCTTGTAAACTGGAAACTGCTTTTTAGTTACCTCAAGTTGTCATATATTTCTCAAGTAGCATTGCCCTCTGCTGGTGTCATGTTAAATGAAGAAACTTTAGCATAATTTATCTTTTTCAAAAGGGAGGAGAGATAACTTGCCTTTAAGGACTGCAGTCTCTTAAAAGCTTGCTGTTGACATAATTTTTTATTTCACTCAATTGATACATAATTCTATGAAATAAGTAGTTGGTAAAAAGGATAATGAGACATTATGTCTCATGGTAAATGACATGTCATTCTAGTCCAGGGGCAGGTAATTATTTTGGGTGGAGGACAGCTTACCAAATTTTGGCAAGCTGTAGAGGGCTGCATGGATAGCCCCGCCCCCTGGTTGCCATCTTGGGACCGGATGTCCTGACCTTTGCCATCAGAAGTCCCTCCCCTTGCCCCCAGAAATACTCCTTTTAGCAAGGGGTTTTGCCATTTCAGAGCCAGAAAAAATACCAAATTATATTCTAAAAAATCATACATCTATAACATTCATTAATTTGATTTAAAAAAATCTTTTCGTCCTGATTTACGTGCGTTTGTGTAGTGTACATAGAGGTGATCGCACAATAGCTTAAAATGAAGTCTTACTCTTGTAAACTGTGGGGGGCATCAGGAGTGGGTATAGGTTTGTGGGGGGGGCTGTAGGTGTGCATGGAGGGTGGATAGGTGTGGGAGGGTGGGTGTGGAGTGAGGGAGCATGTGGGTGTGTGTGGATATGTGGGGTGTGGGTGGGCTGTGTGAGAGGGTGTGGGTGTAGAGGTCTACGGATATGGCAGTGTGAGGGGGTGTGGGTGCATGTGTATGGTGGAGGGTGCAGCCAGGGGCCTCGTGGTGCTGGAGCAGCTGGCCGTGTGCAGGGAAAGCTGCAGCAGGCAGACACTTTTGGGGATGGGGGGGAGGAGGTGGGGCCAGTCTGGCTTTTCTCCTGACTCCTGCTGGTTTCCCCTGGGTCCTACTGTCCTTGGCTCCTGTCATCTTTGACAGGGAGCCTGCAGCAGATAAATATTAATTTTCTAAACTTTGTAGGTGCCCTGCAGGGCTGGATAGAATGGCATGGTGGGCCAGATTCGGCCCATGGGCCATATTTTTCCTGCCCCTGTTCTAGGCTAAATTAATTGAACCTTTTTACTTACAGCAGCAGCTATGATTTACTGGATCTCCTATTATTTTTACAGTTAGAAAGATTTTAACTGTGTCTAGTGATAAACAGTAATAGTATATTAATAGTATATTAACTGATGTGATTTTTTAAAATTTATTTCTAAGTTTTTTATAGTGCTCATCATCGTACCTAAGTGTTTTTTATGTTCTACATTAATTCTACATTATTCTAACATCCCTGGTACCATTCTAAAGAATGGAACTGAAATCAAAGGCCCAGTGACACATGTAAAGCAGAATTAGAAACAAAATCAAATCTCCTGGGTCTAAATCCAGTGCTTTAGCCTTAAGATAATCCTTCTTCTTTTGCCTAGTGTAACAAATTATTTGCATTAAAATATTAAAGCACCACTAATAACCCCTCCATGAAGCTATTTTTAAATCCATGTTCTTACGATGCATGTATACTTGCTGCATTTTCACTATCCACGCTTGCACACATCAATATCTACTGCAGACAGAAACCAAGTAACTGTGTACTGTTAAAATGCCAAATTTGCATGTATGAAAGTAGACTGGACACATTCAATTTCTGTAGTTGCAACTTAGATGACTGTATTAAAAACTGATAATTTGGCAAGCTCAAAAATATTTTTAAGGATCTCTCTTCCTAATTTTAATTTAGTAACTACAGATAAGAAGACATCTGTTCACTTTACCTCATTATTTGTTGAACTCATTTTCATATGGAATGCTTCCAAGACAGAAACAAGTTTTTTATAGTTAGTGATATTTCGATAAATCCTACTTCCAAGAGGCATGTTCATATCTAGAAAATCAGCAAATATAGTTGATTCCTCCATTAGTTTTTCTTTGGTCCATACAATCTGTTAAAAATAGAAACCATTCTATTAATATTGTAAAATATATTTGAATGCAATATTCAATGCTGTTTGTAAACCATTTTTTGGTGGTTAATGTATAATATTAATCTTCCTTCTAAGTGTACCAGTTTTCAAAGGGATCTTATTCAATTTGGCATGTGTATGTGCTCATGTTCATAAGAGTGCTTACGCATATATGCATATAATAGAGATAGGGCTAATAGCGCACTCTATTATGGTTGACTGGCACTTCCAGTTATAAGATCTTGACTTCAGTAGCTTTAACTGTTTGGACTGTTGTATTTTTTTTCATGCTGGGTGTCACTCATTGCTACTTTTGGAAATGTTAATAATAAATCAAACATTCTTAAGAATAAGGTTAAAAAAATACAGTATTTTGCAGTGTTGAAACATTTCTGGTGATTTTTTTCTTTGAGAACTCTAGTACCTGGTGATGACTTGAAAATTATATTTAGAGGTTTACTTTTTGGGAATTGGCTTATAAGTATATGTATATGCATTAGAATGTTTCAGGATGGGCAGTAGGGGTTAACTGATTTTTAAAAGCCTGGGTGTCTCTCTCTCTCTCTCTCGCACACAGAATTTCACACAACCTTCAGGAGCAGACAGGCTGTCTAACACAACCAGGCCAATGGATACATACACAGCCTGGGAAAGTGGGGGTATGTACCACACTGTTCTGTAATGTCGCTGGTAGGTGCTGTAAGGCTTCGGCCCCTTTCTGGTTGGTGCCTTCCTCCCTAGTGAAGTCAGGGTAAGACTGCACCCTGGGGCCACCTAGCTGGTTTCAAGCGCTGCCCCTACTCGCCTGCCATGACTTCAATGTTGATTGATGGGGAGGCAGTTCCCTGTCCGTGGTCCCAGAGGGGTCGTGACCCTGGTCTTCCTTCGTGGGGCTCCAAAACTCCCCTTTACCCTACCCTTACCATATCCACGGCCTGGAAGGGCACTGCTCCCTGTAATCTTCCCTGGGATGATCTCTTCTCATCCACGTGGCTCGCCTCAATTGGGTTCGGGTCTTTCTGGCAGTCAATCTCTCCTGAGTTGATCCCTAGTCTTCAGACCAACTTTTGGGTAACTAAACATGCCCCGGCCTGGAGGTAACGATAACTTAGAAAATTCTTAACTAAAAGAGAAAGTGTTCAGCGTCTGCTGGCAGATGCCTGGGATTCTGGCTCTCAGGATCCCTCTAACCCTCTGGGATGGACGAAGGAATTTGTCCGTCTCTCCGGGTACTCTTCCCAAGTACCAGCTGACTAGGAGTTAATCACTCCTGATCCCATCACCTGGTGGTACTTACGACTTCCCTGCCAGGCTCTGAGCCAGTCGCCGCCTGCTCCTCCTTCTTCACCAGGCTGCCCACAGGGTTTTGCCATCGCTCACTGCCCTTCCCCACTTTGGTACCTGAACTCTCCAGAGCAGCTGTGTCTTTGCCCGTGATTGTGGGGAAGACCTTCTTCTCCCTGCTGTGGCCTTCCAGCAATCTTTGGCTCCCTGAGCCTGGACTCTTGGTTCTCCCAGCTGGTCTTCCCTGGCTGATGCTGGGGATTCTCACCCTGTGCTACACTCTGCCATCCCTGCCCGGCTCTGCCGTCCGCATCTCCCGGCTGGCGTTCTGCTCCTCTCCACCCGGGCAGCTGGTTCTTTCCCCAGCTGCCCTTTGAGCAGCTTGTGCTTCCTTCAGGCCCCGCTCCCAGGGCTTGCCGATCCGCAGGCTCAGGCAGCTGCAGAACTGCCTAGCTTGCGTTGGCATTTCCCTGCAGCTGCCGCTTGTCCTGGTCCCTGCCGTAAGTACTGGTGCTCATCAGGTGGGGTCCCGGGACATGTTGGGAGGGAGGCTTCTACCTCCCCTCTCACACAACATGAAATAAGGTGGCACCAGCTCACAAGGTCCAAGAGCAGGGGGCTAAAATTCCTGTTTTGGGAAGGGTGTGCATGTGATGAGCTTGGAATGCATTGATGAAACAGGTGCATGTGACCGTGGGGCCAGTGCTGGGAGATAAAGATCTACATGAGCGTTACTGCATCTACATGAGTGCTAACACACCATTACTAATCAAAAGTAAATTTGCTACTTGCATTTGCAGGTAGCAAATTTACTTGCAATTAGGGAGGGTTACTGCGTAGTAAGCATTTGCACATGTAGTCACATATGTTTACTTCACAGTAAACTATGCTACTGTGCAGTTAAGTGTCTCACATACGTGCACCCCGTGTGCAGTTTTAGGCTCCACTTTTTAAAAAGGATGTAGAGAAGCTGAATCAGGTCTAGAGGCAGCGAATATACATGATAAAGGCATGTTCAATTTATGTTCAATAGACATATTTAACTTATGGAAAAGGCTATCATGTCCTTAAGAGAGGACATGATAGCAGTCTTCAAATATTGGAGGGGCTGCAATAAAGAAGTGGAAAAACTTTTTCTCTTTTGCTGCAGGAGCAGGATGCAGACCAAAAGTTTGAAATTACAGCAAAGTAGGTTTAGATTGGATATCTGGAAGAACTTCTTCCCTGTAAGAACAGTGAAGAAGTGGAATAGATTTCCTAGGGTAGTTGTCAAATCTCTATCATTGGAGGTGTTCAAGAAGAGATTGCATGAGCATTGATCAAAGATCATCTAGTATTAGCTATGCTTATGCACTTATGGATATTTTCCATGCTTCTGGGCTTTGCTGGTTGCCACATGGGGCCAGGAAGGGATTTCTTCTCCTGATTCTGTTGCTTCATGTTGCATGGGTTTTTTTCACTTTCCTCGGAAACACTGGATGTTGGCCATAGCCAAAGCTCAGGATTTTGAATGGAATGTGCCAAGGCTCCTCCTGGGATTTAAACCTAAAGATTCCTGGCTAGAAGGTCTTGCCTCTTTGCTTGGGGTCAGATCAATAGCCATACTTGGGGTCAGGGAGGAATTTTACCCTATGATCAGATTGGTACAGACTGTGGGGGGGTTTGCCTTCCATTATAGCTCACATGGCTCTCTTCCTTGGATCTCTCAAGTATATCTTAACAACCTTTTACAGATGCAAGACATTAGCTGGTGTTGTCTCCCTGCTTTATCTGTGGCAGGTTAGGGTGTTATGCCTTGTGGTTGTGTCATGGTTGACTGTATAGTTTTATTAATAGGTTAGATGATCAGTTTGATTGTCTGGATTTATATGGGATGTTTTGAATAGAGATGATCCTGCTTCATGCGGGGATTGGAGGTCCCCGTGTGAACATGTGTGTATATGTAGACTAAGCATGTGCAGTAAGCTATAGATAGAGTGAGTGTACAGGTAGGTGGGTATACATACCCATTCTGTACAAGTACTCATGTCCAATCCCCAAAATGTAGTCAGCCAGAAACCAATGTGTTTGTGTGGGGAAGGGCAGGGGAAGAACATGTTCCCAGCCAGTGCTCAGCCTGCTGTGCAAGCTTGGTCTATGTGTTCATGCTTACACATCCACACT
>NW_005841862.1:4987969-5022662 GCF_000455745.1 Alligator sinensis
GGGAAAGAAGAACTGCAACTTTTGGTTAAATGGCAAAAATGTGATTTATGCAGCTAGAAAACTTCTATTTACATGCACAAAAGGAAACAGAATTCCATCCTAGAAACTACCTGACAACTGCTGGGGAAACCCTAAGATCAGATGAGGAACTGAAGTGGGAGGGACTGGTGCTGCAGGACTGTTGAGGAAAGCATGGGAAGGTAGTCAGTTCTGATGTGGAGCTAGGGGGAGGATGGACAAAGGGAGATTTGTGACAAAAAGACTTAGAGAATAAACCTGGGAGAATGGGATGAGGGACCTGGATTAGATGAAGACCCTGGAGAAGAGAATGGGCCCGTATGTGTGTTAGACTAGGCATCTAAGGGAATAACAAGAGAACATGAAAAGGGATAGTGGGAACTAGAAACGGCTAGGCATGATAACTATAAATATGAATAAGGGCAAGACTGAGTCAGGGAAGGCACCTCAAGAGAGGAACTAACTTGTTGGTCAGGTAGACCAGGGCTATGATGATCAAGAGATAGTCAGGAAAGAAGTGCTATACAAAACATAAATTGATTTCCAAGTAGCTGCTGTAAAAGACTGTAATCATGACATTGGCTCTGATGGCAGACATTAAGGAGAGATAAAACATTCCTCCTGAAGGTGGTAAGGTCCCTTTAGCAATCTTATAAATGGCATCTCAAAGTGCCGATAGGTTCTCAAAAAGGTGAATGTTTAAAAATTAGTCCTTAAAAATGACTTAATTGTGACACAACTAAAACAAGTATTCCTCATTTTTCACTATTTGATCTAATTTATATTAAAATAACTTAAGAAAATGTTTAAGCTGCTGAATTTTCAAATTTCAAATTTCATGATCAAGTAAAATGTCCAGTAGATGGCTCCATTTCTTTAATCTTACTCTATTGTTCAAGCAAGACTGCTCAGCAACAGAAACATACAGACATGAAAAGAGAATTAACTTATTTTATAGTAACTGAAGTTATTTCGGAGGCATTTTCCACATTCATGTTTCACTGGATACACACATCTCATACACTTGTGCACAAAAAATTCTGACTGGCTATATCTGTACAGTGAATATGTGACCTGTCTCTCTCCTCATGCTTTCTGCCAATGGAATGAAGAACGATAGAGTTTCTGATGCCTCAGGATGGATTTCAGAATATGCATGTGAACAGCACTTCTTAAGATAATGTTAGTTACTGTAAATACCTTCTTTTTCTTTTTTGAGTCGTTGTCCATATGTGCATTCTTCTATGGGTTACTCCAAAGAAATGTCCAGTCTACACAAAGACAGGCTTCAAGAGAATTTGGGTATGGACAGACATACATTTGAAATGCTCCATATCCTGGAGCTCTTCTAATTTGATGCACTTTGGCATCATGCAGATGTGTCTCTGTCTCTTCCTGCTCCCCCTCCTAAACATTTCAAAATGACTGCAGAAGCAAGCAGCAGCACCGCTCTCCAGACAAGGGGCTGGAGAGAAGGAATCCCTGCATGCCTCTGGTAGTTCTTGAGTACAGCTCAATGTACAGGAGAGCACTCATTAGCTGTCTGTCCTCCTTACCCTCCCATGGGGGTGAGGGAAAGCAGAGCACTGTGACATTCGGAGAACTATTGGAGCATGCAGCTGGTTCAGTAAGTGCTTCAAAGTTTTTCTTCTGTTTTCAGGGGTCATTTTTGAAGCACCCTGACCATTTCTGAAGCTTCTCTGGCTATGCACATCTGTATGCTCACTGTTTGGAGTGTTTCAAAAGCACTATGGACACTTCAAACTACACACATACTCATGGCCTTAGGAGAACAGTGATTGAAGCACTACTTTTCAAAATGCAACATTTGATCTAAAGACTTTGAAACGTTTTCTGTTTAGTGAAGGCACAAACAACTTTTTACTAACACGGGCAGGCAATTATTTTAGCTGGAGGGGCATCTTAATTAACTTAATTAGTTTTAATTAGTTTTGGTATCCTCTCAAGGGCCACATCTCTCTCTTCCTCCTCGGCCCCCTCCCCCTGCCTGGAACTGTAGCACACTCTGATCCCCATCCCTGACATGGAAGCTACTAGCCTCGTCCGCCGCAGAGATAATGCGTAACTGTTGACAGTGCCAAGGGCACAACTCTATGCTGCCCCTGCTGCTGCTGGGCACTTGGTTCAGCTGGGTTGCTGCCCTGCGCCCCACCATTGGCTTAGAAATTGTGCCACCACTGCCCCCTCTGCTGCCAGGCCCCAGCTCTGGCCAGGCCACAGCCCCACATCCCATGCTCTGCCTTTGGCACAGAAACTGCATCACTGCCACAGCCTCCACTGTTGCTCGGTGCTGGATCCAGCTGGGCTGCAGCCCTGTGCCCTGCTGTCAGTGCAGAAATCTGAGGGTGCCTGCCTGTGCGCCCCCCCCCCCCCTCCCCCATTACCTATGGTCCACAGTTTAAGCCAATACTCACCTGGTGTGGTGGAAGCGGCCCCAGGCAGGTGCCGGCATCAGCTGTGGATGCACCTGGCAGGTTCTGGTGGGGACTGGGGCATCTGCTGGCGTCCACAGCTGATGCCACCATGTTAGTGCTGAGTGGAAGCAGTCACTGTCACCCACTTGGCACAGCGGAAACAGCCTTGCCTGCCTGGCACCACACAGCAGCCAGAGCTGGAGCCACCAGTTGCCCGTAGGCCAGATGCCATAAGTTGATGACTGCCTGCCTGTGGGCCGGATACAATCAGCTGATGGGCTGGATTCAACCCAGGGGCCATATTTTGTCCATCCCTGTATTAACAGTAGAGATGTTTCTTAGCAAAGCTGCAGGTGCTGCCTCAGGTTTGGTGGAATATCTTCCAATCTCATAGTCTGGCCTAATGCTGTCAGAAATCTACCTGGAAAGCCTTTGGGTGGATATCTTTGTACCCTTATGGCTATAAAGAGTTAAGGTGATTTGAACTATCTTTGCAAATAAAAGGCTAAGAATCCTCTCACATCTGGAGCATGGAATAACACTTTGGATGTGAACAAATGAGACATCTGGAAAAATACAGCTAGATACTGGAGAGTATATATTGTTTAAAGCTTGGAATAAGTCCTATGGGAGATTTGTCTGGATGAAACATTGTGTAAAAGGATCTTCCATTACAGGTTGGATCTCTCTTACTCTTCTTCATGAAGTGAGCACCTCTGCACAACAAGTAAATAGGCAGCAAGACATTTCCAGATTTGAAAGGTGGACCCATCATTGTTGTAAGGATTACATTAATGTCTGACAGTTCGAATGAATCTTGTTCTGGAAGAAACATCTTGAAGAAACACCTTCAAAGCACTATCATGTGAGAAAGATTACAGGGATGTGTCACATGGAATAAGGGCCATGTGTTGCATCACACAACGTGAGGTTTCCATAAAGCTGAAAACCTTGTCCATATGACCATGTAGGTCTGCCTTATGGAGATTTTCCTGCTGCTTATCAATATGTCATTAAGAGGGGAAGATTATACTCAAGAACTACCCAGTAGCATCCATTCTGTAAAGTGGAAAGAGTTTAGCTGTAACTTGAGTATCCTCCCCTTGTCCTGACATGGTTGGTCTGGGAGCAACAACCTCTTGGAGCTGCGAAATGAGAAGTGCAGGATGTCAGGGAACAAGAACTGCCTTGGACTTTTTGGGGCTATCATGATCAATCAGGTTGGTTGAATCTTGTTTGACTTTACAAAGTACTCTGGGGATCAGAAAAGCTGGTAGATTTGTGTAGAGAATCCATTCCAAACAGTATTAGGAAGATATCAGACAGATATCCTGAATTTAGGATGAACAGACATGGCACTTTTTTGACAGGTTAACTTTGGGATAGCCCCAGACTGCAAACACATCCTGCAGGATGGTACAGAGGGATGCATCTGATTTAAGTATCTTCTTGGTGTTCTGGAGTCCAAGAAGTTAAATCATGGAGAGAGATATCTGATGACTGATGCACTGATTCCATAGCTTGATAACACATGTGTAGTTTCATTTAAGTAAATGGAGTTATACATGTGCACAAAGTTAAGTCTGTGTGCAGTGACACTTGAATGCAGCTATATTGCTTCCTGTTTGAAAACATGGCATCTCAGAGCAATACTCTTTGGTGCTGCAGGAACATTTGGGGTGGGTCAGAGTATAGAGGTGTAGCTCTAATTCCAGAACTAGCTTGTGTGAAGAGTTAGCTCTGGCATCTCTTCAGCACATCTGAGATGAGTACCATGAGGCAGGTAGACTGTAGGGCTGTGAATGGGGTGGGACAGAGGTTACCTTCAGGGCAGCAGGTGGTGCTGGGGGATAGATGAGTGGTGAAGATGTGTGAGGGGCTAGGGCTGGACTGTAGGACCTTAAGACAGTACACAAGGTTGAAGCAGGCTATGGTACTGTACAAAAGGGTAGGAGAAAGCAAGCTGTGGGGAAGCAACTTGAGTTGGGGACTGTGGCTTGTGGGGTCATGCAGGTGAGCTGGAGGTGGGTATGTAGGACTGCAGACATGGATGAAGAGAGGTGGGCTGGGGTAGATAAAGAGGTAACTTTGTGCATGACTCAGGGACATAGATAAATGTAGGGGCTATACATGGTCCCACAGTCTACCTTTCTGCTGACTCTAAGCATGGTCCTTCACAGCCCACTTATCTGTAGTTTCTAGTAGGCCTCGGAACATTTTGCACAAGCCGTGGTATCAAAAAGGTTGAATTACTGTACATACAATTATGTATTTCTGCTAGCATACTCAAACACAGATTTGTAGTAAATGATGTAAAAATTGATCATTTATCAATTCTATTTAGTACAAAATCTTAAGTCTGTAAATGATAACCACTTATAATTGATAGCAAATCAATTAGATACTTTACAAACAGATGACTAGTTTAAGTCATATTTTTGCCATTTTATTATTTTTTACAGTTCCTTTAAATCTACCCACAATTCCTTTATTCTACCCAATTCCTATAATCTACACACATTTTTATCTAA
Source organism: Alligator sinensis (assembly GCF_000455745.1). Classification (NCBI taxonomy): domain Eukaryota; kingdom Metazoa; phylum Chordata; order Crocodylia; family Alligatoridae; genus Alligator; species Alligator sinensis. The sequence goes on from NW_005841862.1 coordinate 4,992,954, forward strand.
TAGCATCTTATTTAAAGAAGCATTGCCAAGACAAATAAGTTGTGAAATTGATTGTTTTTGATAATGGTTCCATGTAAAAGAGCTAATCATTCAGGTGCTATCTATACATTTAATTTTCCAATTAATTTTTCTAAACACAGAAAACATTTAAAATAGTATGCAATTTTGTCAGACAAATACATACTAGACATGAACATAGAGACAACATAACAAAAAGAGTCTGTTAGATAAGACATAAAAATCATATAAATATATCACTGATTGGTTTTGCACTGTTAATTCTCTGATGATGAATACTCTACTTCAAATACACCTCTAGAACTGATTTCTTCTTCTTTAATGCCTGAAAATTATCAAAGTCCTTGAAGCCAAGAGTCTACTTAAGCATAAAGTGTAGTGCAGTTGGTTTCAGGCTACTGAAGCTATTTTCTTATTATGAATGTAGATTGGAATGGCTCTAATAGCTAGTTCCTTAATGATGTAATTTGCCATAGCTCTACTGAGGCCAATAGGGCTCTGCCAATGTGCAACAGGTGAAGATCTTGTCCTGGATATTAAAATACACATCGATAGTTCCGTAGGCCATAATTGGCAACTTTGGTGCAATATGATCAAATTACTGAGTGCTTTGAAAAACTGAGAATCTAAAGATGCAGGCATTTCAACTTAAGTTACGATTTTGTAAGATTGAAGAAGGCTAGGCTTCATCTGTATTTACGAGGGAGAACTCCCTGGAAAAATAAGTAAAGTAGAAAGCAATCTCCTCACAACCAATAATATTATGTTGCATATTATTTTAAACATTACTAAGTTGCTATAAATTTCAAACATTTATTTCCTGCAGTAAGCTAAATATATATAAACGTGTCATAATACAACACATCAATGGAAGGGCATACATTATTATTCCTCATTCCTGGCTTCATGATTTCATTTTCAGCTCCTAAAGTAAGATGTCAAATTTCTAAATTTTTCCAGATACATCTTACCTGAAATCTTTCTTGTTGATAAATGCAAAGAATTATTTTTCCACTATCAACAGAAAGCATGACTTGAAATCAAATCCCAGCATGCTCGCATAGCATAGTGCCTATGCTCATCTCTAACTAAGTGCAATGTGGGGGAGGTCCTTTTAATTTTCTCCCATCACAGATCCAATAGGTGAGTGTCTAATATTTATGGATTCAATCTTACAAGCCTTCCTCTATAGAAATCCTGAAATCAATAGGAATGCTTAAAAGTACAGGAGACAGTAGGAATAGATTCTAACTTTTTAAACTTTTAGGTCAAATTCTGCTCTTAGTGATACCAGTATTTAATATGGCGGAGCTGAGTGTCCTTCATTTATAGTAATATGATTCCTAGTCTTTTTAGAAAAATGGGTTTAAAACAAATCCACAAATTATTATTCCTCTTAAAAATTAAAAACAGACAAACTTACCTTAAAATAGTTACATAGTTCATTTGACAGGAAATTATGAAAAATCTCTCTTTCAGCAAGTTCAGTCAGACGATCGTGGAATACTCGGGTTGTTTCATGCACAAAGAGAAGGGCTGTGGTTTCTTTTGAGACAATAATTGACCGATGGGCTTGCAACAACCCTTGTAGCACCTGTTTGCAATTTTATATACAGTGTTTGTTTAACTTATTTGCTAACAAACATGTTGGTACATTTCTTTTTAAATATTGTAATGAGCTTTATGAACAGTAGTGTCATATGTTTTAATTAAAACCAAAGCATAAGCATATTTCTTACTTACAAAATACATTTACAAAAGCCAACAGCATTCCAGAATAATGGCCCCATTCCCTACATCTTCAAATAGGCTATAAGAGAGCTACATGGCTGCTAATTACTCCATAAGCTATCAAGGGACCAAGAAGGTGCAAGAAACTTCCTCTCACCTTGTGCTACCCACACACAGGATGGAGACACTGCAGTCCCACAGCTACAACCAAATTTTCACTATGACACTTGCCAGGAAGGTGGTATGCCATGGAAGAGAATACAAATTGCATGCCTTACATGGGTACTAACAGATATGTGTGTATGATGAACTGAACTAATGTAGCTGATGTTAACATAGATTGTGATAGTAGTGAAATATAACCATGTTAGTCTTGTCCTGTAAGTAGCTTGAAAACTCCATTTTGTATTCTTTTGCTTGATGTAAGTGAATGAACTCTGCATGCCCTTTTGCGAATGACTGTATGTGAAAGGGTGAATGGTGAAAGAATGGTATAGAGACAGGAAAAGAAGATTTAACTGTGTTTGTAAGCAGCAAGGGGCCAAATGTGTAAGTTACCAGTCAGTAAACTAAATAATAGATGGCTGAAGAATCCCTTTGAGGCCTAGGGCACAAAGGAGATAATGAGGAGGAATGCACACATCCTGCCAGATGGGCAGCAAGGACACTTCAAGGCTGAGATACTAACTTTTATGACCAAACTGATCTCGGGCTGAGATAAGCAGAAGATGGATGAGAAACAACTGCAAAAACAGAAATTGAATCTGGGAAAACCCCAAAGTGCAAAACAAAGAATGCCAATCCCCATAAAAGAGGACTGTGGAAAATACCGGGTTGGGTGAGTCTCTCTCAACTGCTGCTTTCTTCAGAGCACAGATGCGTTTGTTCACCCTGCTCCAGCTGCTACCTCCATCTTCTCTCAATAGGCCTGGGCTGGTCACCCAGTGCCCCTATTGAGAAACTGCTGCTGGTAACTATAATATCTGAATGGAATGGTTTGTGTATGTCTCTGTGTAATGATGTGTATGATGATTTGTGTGCATCTGTATGAGTGGTGTGTCTGAACCTCTATGTCTAATTCACGTCATCAATAAATGTGGCATTTTGCCTTATCCCCCTTTATAAGGTCTTGCTCTTGATTTGATAAATTGGGAATTCAAAGTAACATGTGTTCCCCAATCAACAGCAACTACAGCAAGTATGTCCCTCTGAGATAGAATGGCTTTAGAGTACTTACTGAGGTAGCACAATTCACACCTGGCCCTAACAGTGCTATCAGAAAAAGCCACACTAGTGACCATAATATTTTAGACAGCCTTGCCCTTTAGCATAAGAAATGCACATAACTGCCTGAAGTTCTAAGCTTTTTGGGGAACTGTACAGTTTTCAACTCACTAGATAATGTGATCTGACTTTCCAATATAGTACTAGAATTAGAGGCAACTTCAGTTTTGATAATTTCTCTGCCCCCATCTTACCCGGTAGCATAAGGTCCTACAAATTCTAAAAGGAGCCTTATTTATTACTCTAGAATGTAATAGAAAGCTTGATTTCCCTAGAATGTCCTTTATATGGAATCTTATACTTGTTGCTATTATGTTTATTAAACTTTTTAATGTTGTTACATTTGTAAACTTTGTAAATTAATAATTTTTCAGGCTAATCCAACCCTGGTATAACTGAAGGCATAACTCCAATAAATAAACAATAAAAAATAGGTCATTCTTGATTGAAACGTGTCAAAATTGTTTACTTTCTAGATATTTGTTTATAATGTCAGTACATCTTTTTTTACTGAATTAAATAAAGGTAAGATGCAGTTTACATACAAGCACACAATTATATATTAAGAAAAAATGCAATGTGTTTGACCACTGATCAAAAGGTCAAAGGTCTATTTGAGCCTTGATAACTCTTTAGGGTAGCATGGTTTTGGCATGCCAGTCTTAGATGGCATAGCAAATACTTTTAAGATTGTAAAGTTTGAGTGTTACCTTTACCATAGTTTGTTTTCCCTTAGGTATTAATAAGCAATTATTAAGGGAGGCATACTAATCTAGGAATAAATAAACAAAGCAAATAAAGAATAGATAGAATTGAAATTTATACACCTATTTTTATGTAGTACCTAAACACCAAGTTCAAATTACTGCAGGGCTCCAGATGGGAAGGCTAGATTCAATTAAATTCCAAAAAATTAGCTAGATTCAGGATACAGCATTGCTTGCAATGATTGTGCTAGATTATTCTGCACAAAAGTTCAAAATATTTTATGGCAATAACAAACATGTAATGTAACGTAGCATACCTTGAAGAGATCTCTTAGATTAAATGTGTAGTGACACTTAGCTGGAGTAGGAAGCATTCTGTGGCACATATTATAGTATATAGCTATGGAAGAGGATGTTAAAAGATCACTGCATTTCTGGACCTCATATAAGAATCTATTGTTATACAGGTATGTTCCCAGATGAACCTAAAAGAAAGAAATTAATCTAAATTTGTGTCTGTTCTTAAGAAAATTTTAACCATACTGCTGATTCTGAAATAGAGCAAACTACACATGATAGAAAACAGCTAATTGTAATTTTCACTATTATTTTATTAGGAAATCATAGAAAAGTAGGGCTAGTAGGGACCTCCATAGGGTCATCTTGGACAGTAAAGAAGTTTTACCTTATGTCCAGCCTAAAATGGTCTTGCAGGAGTTTGTGACCGTTGGACCTTGTCATCCCCTGCGGTGCTCTGGTGAACAGGTGTTCCCCCAGATCCTGATGCACACCTCTTACATACTTATAGGCTGCCACCAAGTCACCCCCGAGCCTGCGCTTCTCCAGACTGAAGAGACCCATAGCTCGCAGCTTCTCTTCGTAAGGCCTGTTCTGTTGCCCTCTGATCATGTGCATGGCTCTCCTCTGAACTCTTTCAAGCTTCTCCACATCCTTTCTAAATTGTGGAGCCCAGAATTGGATGCAGTACTCCAGCTGTGACCTCACCAAGGCCAAGTACAGCGGAAGGATGACATCCTGGGTCTTGCTCGAGGTGCACTGGTAGATGCAGGCCAGAGTTTTGTTTGCTTTGCCAGCTGCAGCATCACATTGGTGGCTCAAATTCATCTTGTGGTCAATTATGACCCCCAAGTCTCTTTTGGTCATGGTGCTAGCAAGCATTGCCAAGCCTATAAACGTGATGCCGGTTTTTATTCCTGAGGTGGAACACATTGCATTTCTCCGTACTGAATGCCATCAGGTTTTCATCCACCCACCTTGCAAGCCTATCAAGGTCAGACTGGATCACCAGCCTATCCTCAAGCATGGAGACTCTTCCCCAAACTTTGGTGTCGTCAGCAAACTTGGCCAGTCCACTTTTGACTCCAGTGTCCAGATCGTTTATGAAGACATTAAGGAGTACAGGTCTGAGAATGATGACTAGTGGTGAACCCCAAGGCTCCAAGTGCCATGTTGATTTGGTTCCATCAACTACCACTCTCTGGGTCCGACCTCAGAGCCAGTTCCCCAGCCATCAGACTATGGAATAGTTGAGGCAAAAGTTGCCCAATTTTTCCATGAGGTCAACATGGGACACCAAGACAAAGGCTTTCTTAAAGTCCAAATATATTACTTTAACCTCTTTCCTTTTGTCTTTGATTGTTATTTATATGCATTCAGCAGTAATCAATTTTTTCTTTTTTTCTACAGTCCAGGATGAGAAGGCAGCACATATTCAGTGCTGAAGCCCTGCACAGGTAACGGGGGATGACAGCGACACATCCACTGATGAAATCTTATCCCAAGGCAGTGAGGATGCTGACTTTGTTCCAGATGTGGGAGACTGTTCAGAGCAAGAAGGCCATGTGTCTATGGAAACTTCATCCAGCTCAGATGAGGAGGACTTGGTGCCATAAGCAGAAGTGATGGGAACACTTCCAGGGGCAAAGGGAAGAGGACCAGCCTGGGGCCACCGTGGAGTGCTACAGCAGGACGTGGAACAGAACCACTGCCACCACCCACAGAAAACATTGCAGATGATGAGAACTTTAAAGGAAGGAATGGCAGTGTGGGAAAAAAAGTCCATAGCTAATACGTCACTGGAGAATGGCCAAGGACATAGTCCATGAAAGGTTCCATAAGATTCTGTCTAGAAATCTATTCCATTAGCCAGCTGACTTAAGCTATGCTTTGGTAGCTTATTAGGAGGGAACGGTTACTTATTGCGACAGGGCTCAACCTCCAGGGCCTGGTCATAGTACCGACCTGCTCACCTGCCTAGGGTAGTTTGCACAGTCTCACTGCCACGCCTTGTTATTATCATAGTCGTTGTAATAGTGCGGGAGGCTGCCCATTTAATGCCCCGATGACTAGGACTTTACACATGGCTCCAACCTTCCCTTACCATGTCCCATACCTCACAGATGGAATCCAGATTATCATCACATCTCTGGTTTAAGACCAGGTCAAATTCGGTCCTATGTTGGGCCTGTCACTCTGCCCTTCACTGGGCTACATGCATACCACCTCCCTCTCACTGGGGCCTCTCTCACTCTGTCCACTCTCACTGGGCCTCTTTCATACTGCCCCTCACTGGGCCACTCTCTTCCTGTCCTGCTCCATTAGCAGCCCCTCTCTGGCCTTTGGGCTAACCTACTTTCATGCTGGCCGGTCCCCAAGCCCTCTGGGTTGCTCGAGCTTCCCTACTCTATGTGGCACTGGCCTTAAGCCTCACATAGGGCTGACAGCCTCTAGCCCCACTCTAGGTTCCTTGGCTCCCCTTTCTGGGGCCACTGGGGTCTTGAACCCCCTATGGGACTCAGGTATCACAGACATACCTGGCCCCTTCCTGTCCCCTCATGGGGACCAATTCCATGCCCCATCCCTGGGGCCTGGGGTCTGATACCCCATAGGCTCAGGTATCCATAGACGTGCCTGGCCCCCTGCTCTTAATTACCCACCAGATGGTGGGAGCTGGGTTTATAAGGTGCCCCTACCTGCTTTTCACTGGGGAGGAAACTGGCCTGGCATTTCTGGAGAGCTACCCCACCACAAGCATCCCCACCAGGCCATCCTTCCCGAGCAGAGTGCAGTTTTCAGTCATACCCAGGATCAGTGCATGCCTACCTGACTTTGGTCTAATTCTCTCTCTAGGGACCTGAATGTAGCTCTTGGGCTGCTCTCTCTCCTGGGATCATCTCCAACACTGACCCCCTTTTGGAATCCTCCCCTCCAGAGGATTGCATGAAGTATTGCATCCTTCTTCATCACAGCCAGCATGCTGACTGACCTCTATCCTCTGTTGGCTGTGATATCCCCCACCTCAAGAGGACCTTTAGCCTATATAGGCTCTGGCTCCACCTCCAGGCTAGTTGGGGTGCCAGATGGCTCTCTGCAGACTTGGCCTGCCCCTCGTGGTGGGCTCAATTGCCCTTCAGCCTTACAGCCCTGGCCCCCTTACATTGACTAGTCGAGGGCTTCAGAAACTCAGTGTGGTAGCAACTGCTCTCCATACTCCAGAGGGGATCCCCCTCTAGGCCCCACCATAGAGCCATCACCACAAGCTGGGCTGACCTAGTGCCCTAACAAAGTTGGATGAGGCTTAGTTCCCCTGGGCTCACCTGAGCCCTCTGATTTCACCCCTGCCCTATCTAATCAGGGCCTGCCTAGCCTCTGCATAGGCCCACAAGTTGTAAGCCCCCTTTCTAGGCTAGGGCTTGCTTTCTCTAGGCTCAAGCCTTCTTTCTGGGGCTTGGGACTCTACTGGGCCCCCAGGAACTTCCTGCCCTCCCCATAGTACCTCCCTTACCTCCAAGGTGTTCCGAGCAGCAGCTCAGCCAGATGTTGTTCCAGCTGCCAGCAGCAGACTGCTGGCTCAGCCCTAATGCCTGAGCTAAAATTGGGGCTGTTCAGTCCTCTCCTGCAATCACATGGTCCATCCAGTGACCATGTGGCCACCTCATCAGGGCTGTCCGCATCTGCTGGTTCCCTTGCTACCTGCTCTTGCCCTTAGAGTGGTAGGCACCAAAGGTGCTCTGCCACACTTATAATATAGTAACTGTGGTTCTTTGGTTCAAGTTGTCCATATAGATTCCATTCTTGATAAGCATATGACCTTTGTTTGTGAGATACGTCTTTTTGTTGGCTGCACACTACCACCTGAGGCAGAGCAGAATTGTCCCAATCATAATTGTAATGTGTTTATTCTGGCTATCATAGATATTAACTGCAGTACAATTGTTAGCATGTATTAGCAGCATATAAACTTTCCAAGGCCCCTGGGTATGTACTCTAGTTATTAAAATGTGCTTAGGTTCATGCTATTGCATCTTTATTGCTATTGTTACTCCTATTAGCTAGATTAAAGTAGCACAAGTGTGCTAACATGTGCCTTCAGTTTCTTTACCAATACAGGATCCCATATTAATAAGACTCTGTAGTAGCATGTGAAAAGGAAAGTCCTGGATTCTGTGTGGACAGTACATCAGAATTTATTGTATGGTACATAACCATTCTTTTTTTTTTCTTTTTCTAAGTGACTGGCCACATTCACTTCTGGTGACTACTTTGGTTTCTGACTGACTTCAGACTGACATGGCTAACTACCTCTCTTGACCAATGAGTGGTCACATATTTCTTTGGGGGCAGGTAAGAGGAGTCCTTAAATAATGAATGTAAGATGGCCCCATCACAATTGGTATGCACTAAGAAACAGATGCTCTACAAATTTCAGGTAAATGGACAGTCACCAAATAGGTGGCAGAAGTTACCTTAGACATAGTGAAATTACCTGATTGGCTCAAAGCTGGCTAACTTTAAATTTGTCCTTATATAGATGGAGACCCACTTAGATAAGCTTTCTGAGGATATAGCTTTCCTCATACAACTCTCAATATAAGCCACAAATAGTTTGCATATTCTTGAATAATTTTGTCATAAGTAAAAAGACGGATCTAATGCTACCTCAAATGTACCAGTGTAGCTGTCTTCAGGAATAGACAGAAGAGGATTGGTTTACATGGAACTCAGAGACAACCTTGGATAGAAACTTGGACTGAGCCTATCTTTACTAACCATTATATAATACTTGCCATGAGGGCCTGAATCTGTTCTACTGTTTCAGTTAACAGAGTGGCTACTAAAAGATACACTTCATTTATGATTATATAAGGGAACAGTGGCTAACAGCTCAAATATAGACTCATCAACCCTACTATATTGAGGTCACAAGAACAAAGGGTTCCTAAACTGAAGGGAACACCAGTGAGCCCTTACAGATTCTTATTATTTTTTTCCATTTCTCAATAACATGGACTGGAGAACAATGTGTAGAAATCATGGATAAAAGAATCCTTAAGTAGCTGATGAAAAGAACAGAATATTTCAGGACTGGCAAAAAGTACAATTTGCTAATACTGGTGAAGCAAAGAGAGGCAGCTAATGTTGAAAGACCTAGATAATAAGTCTTTCCTATTCAGCTTTGTGAGTCAGTCTGGTGTGGAAATCTGGTTGAAGGTTTTCTTCTTTGAAACAAAATGTTTTGAATTTAGTGGGACAGCTTATTTTAGTGCATGTCATCCAGTCAGTATCCAGGTCGCCATGAAGAAAGAAGTTGCTATTGGTTCTGACTGTTTTCCAGGAGACTAGTAGGCAGACCAGGTAAAGTAGCTGTATTGAGAGGTTCATTAGATCTAACCCCAAGAACTGTCTGGGCTATACTGGTGATATAATCATCTTCCCTGTGATCTGTCATGGTTGCCTCAGGACCCTTAGTATCCTGGAGATCTGGAGAAAGGTCAACACTGGTGTCCAAAGGAAATCTAGGTTTAAGCCCCATTTGGAACCATATGTTCTAATACTGGCTGTTTTAGTCTATGGAAAACTGGTCCATCTTTGAGACTCCACACTTGCAAAATATGTCCCAGTGATCTACATCTTTTAAAGACCACTTACTGTCATCAGAGTTACCTGCAGACTTGACATACCAAAGTGTCCTAAGTCAAAGATGATACAAAGCTGCTGGTGTGATAAGGTTTGTAATTCAATAATTCCATAGTCCTTTAATTTTTTGACAGAATGTAAATGATTTTGCTCCCCCTTTACTGGTTGACATAATGAATAAGAGTGATGTTGTCTGTCAGCATTTGTACTGTGAGTCCCAGTAAAAGAGGCAAGAATACCTTGCATGACAGATAAGAAATCAGAGTTCTAGGATGTGAAAGTGAGATTCTTGACAGAATTATAAACCCTGAATTTGAAGGTGATTGAGATAAAGTCTCCCATACCTGGGTGGTACTGTCTGTCTCCACAGCATTGTCAGATAGTGGTATGAACAGAGAAGAGCACTGTACTGCATCTTTGAGGAGTACAGTTTGTCTAAGAGGGAACTTCTTGTGGGACCAGGGTTATCATGTCCATACAGTATCTGCTAGGTAGATATAATGCTCTCAGATATCCTTGACAGGAGTATAGTTTAAGTCTGGCACGCTCTATGATACAAGTGCATAAGAGTATGGGTCTAAATTGTCTGAGACATTTTTACTGATTTGCTAGTTTAAGCTTGAAGGTGAGCAATGAGCCTCATTGTTGTTTAGAATTTCTCTTTTGAAAAGTAGGCTGTTTGGAGTCTAATGCTGCTCTTATGAACTCTAGGGTAGGAGTTAGTCAGTGTGGATATTTGCCTATGTGCTTTGAAACCTAAAAGATAAAGAGCTATATCGTTACTGGAATTGAAACAGTCACCTGCTGTGGAGATCTTCCTCAAATTATCAATATAAATACAGAGCTGGAATATTTTTCTTCTGAAAAGAGATGCCAATGCTGCAAATTATGTGCAGGAGGACCACCAAAAGACAGAACCCTAAACTAGTAGCAGGATTTTCCTATCAGGAATCTAAATTATTTCCTGTGGGTTGAAACAGCAGGGGATACTTTTTTATAATTTCCAGGATAAAACAGTTGAACATAATAGCCTGAACTACTGGTACTTAAAAAATAAAAGAGGTTGTTTTTAAAAGGGGAGAATAGTTGGAATAAAAAGAGATCCTGGAGAGGTCTTATCAGCATCTCAGTCCTGGTATTAAACTTACTTCCTGGTAGATGTCCTGACTGTGGTACAGCAGAAAAGGAGACAGAGATTCCATCATTGATCTTAGTACCTCTGAGGCCCTTTGTGGACAACTCTATTACTAGACAGAAGAAACTTGCCAATGGACAGAAGCTGGGGGTGCTTCTTCCTTCTTAGAGTTGGGACATAATGTTTCGAAGGCTGCAGTCACCCTTGAATCCTTTTGAAAGTGGATAGTATCATCTGGCATACACTTACTAGCCATGGGTTTTCTGTGATTACATTTTTGGGATTTACTCAGCGTCTCATATATGCCTTAGTAATTTATGGGCAATTTGCAGCATTCCAGCCTGCAGCTGCCTCATGGTCCCCACTTGTTTCCAGACCAGGCTGACCTTGGACTGGTAAAGGTGGGAGAGCAGCAGTTATTCTACTCCTCCTGGTCCCTGGGAAAAGCTCAGAAGCCTCTGCTCCCCTTATGTTCTCCAGATGGAGTTTACCGTAGTCTGGGGAAGGTACAGAGAAAGCCTTTTCCTGACACTCCTCCCAGTCCCCAAGAGAAGTGGAACAGCAGCTCCTCCTCCCAATTTACCTACACTGGTTTAGCCCAGTGTGGGGAACATAAAGGGAAGTTTTCCCTGCTGCTGCTCCAACCCATTTTCTTCAGACCTGGATAATCCCAGATTACCCAATGTCAGTCAAATTGAATAGAGAAAAACTGTAGAGTAGTTTGCAAGTGAGGTAGGAGAGAGAAAGATTAGAACATGTTTAAAAAGTATTGTTTTTAAAATGCAGATTATTTATGTAAACTAAGCCTCTTCTTCAGCACACCCAAGGCTATTTCAATCAAAATCTTGCAACTGGAAATTATTGTAAGAATGGCCCATGGTAATCTTCAAGGAACTTTTTCTCTAACTTGCTTTTAAGGTGAATTAATATTGTAAAATCTTAAGCGTTTCATAAGCAGTGAAATATAATATGTTTGGGGGCATATTGAATGTCTGCCTCAACTTGAGGCTCTGAAATAGAGGTGGATTTCTTAACAGAAATTTCTTAATAAAATCATAGAATCATAGGGCTGGAAGGTCCAGCCTCCTGCATAAGCAGGAAAGACATCAGGTGACAGTCCAGTCTTCTCTTGAAGACCTCTAGGGTAAATGACTGCACCATCTCTGAGGGCAGCTTGTTCCATAGTCTGGACACCCTAGTTGTAAAGAAGTTTCTCCTAATGTTCAGCCTGAAACTATCTTCCAGGAGTTTGTGGCTGTTGTTTGTAGTTTTCCCCCAGGGCACCCTGGTGAACAGTTGTTCACTGAGCCCCTGATGTATGCCTCTGATATAGCAGTAAGGAGCAATCAGGTCCCCTCTCAGCCTTCTTTTCTTTAGGCTGAAGAGTCCAAGTACCTTCAGCCTCTCCTCGTATGGCTTGCCATGCAAGTCCCTGATCATGCAGGTGGCCCTTCTCTGGACCCTCTTGAGCTTTAGCACATTGTTGTTGAAGTGCGGTGCCCAGAACTGGTCGCAATACTCCAGCTGCGGCTGCGCCAACATTGAGTAAAGTGGGAGAATCACTTCTTTGGATTTACTGGAGATGCATCGATTGATGCATGCCAGTTTTATTGGCCCCAGTGGCTACTGTGTCACATTGCTGGCTCATATTCATGCTGGGGTCTATTGTTACCCCTAGATCCCTTTCATTTGTAGTGCTGGTCAGGTTAGCGATGTCCAGCCTGTAGGTGTGCTGGGGGTTCTTCCTTCCCAGATGCAGCACTTTGCATTTCCCTATAATGAACTTCATCTGGTTTTGTTCTGTCCCAAATGCCAGCCTATCTAGGTCTGGTTGTATCTGTAGCCTATCTGCGGGTGTGTCCGCACAACCCCATATCTTGGTGTCATCTGCAAACTTGGCCAATGGGCTTTCCACCCCCTCATCCAGGTCACTGATGAAGATATTGAACAGCATTGGGCCAAGTACCAACCTTTGGTGTATGCTGCCACACACATCTTGCCAGGACGACACTGATCCATCCATTTGGATTCTTTGTGTCCTACCCCGCAACCAGTTTTGCACCCACTTGATGGTCCCGTAGTTGAGCCCGATATCTTCCAGTTTTCTGATCAGTACCTTGTGGGATACCAGGTCAAAGGCTATCTGGAAGTTGAGGTATATGATGTCAACTGCTTTTCTCCCATCCAGGTGACAAGTCACCTGATCATGAAAGAAATGAGGTTGGTCAGACAAGACCTGCCTGCAATGAAGCCATGCTGGCTGTCATTCAGTATCGTGCCTTCTGCAAGTTTGTCACATATAGCCTCTTTGATGAATGTTTCTAGGATTTTCCCTGGAATAGAAGTTAAGCTAATAGGCCTGTGGTTTCCTGGGTCTTCATGCTTCCCTTTCTTGAAGATAGGCACAACATTGTTCCTTTTCCAGTCCTTTGGGATTTCTCCAGAGGCCCATGATTTTTCAAAGACCTTTGCCAGGGGCTCTGTGATTACTTCAGCCAACTCTTGCAGCACTCTTGGGTGGAGTTCATCCGGTCCTGCTGATTTATAGAAGTCTAATTTCTTTAATCGATCATACACCAGTTCTATGGCAATGGTGGGAATGTGTCAATCCCACCCTGCTCGTTCTGTGCCCTACCTGGCATGTTGTTCCCCTTGGTCTTGTAAAAGACTGAGGCAAAGTAGTCATTTAGGAGTTCTGTTTTTTCCTGAGTGGTAGTGACCAGGTATCCTGAGGCACTGAGCGGCAGGCCCACACTCCCATTAGTTTTCCTTTTACTCCCTATGTAGCTAAAGAAGGACTTCTTGTTGTCCTTGATTCTTGTAGCTAATTTTAGTTTGGTTTCTGCCTTAGCTTGCCTAATCTGTTTTCTACAAGCGTGGGCTTCATTAGAGGCTGTCCCAAGCTTCCATTGTTTGTATGCCTCTTTCTTTTTCTGTTGGAGGGCTGAAACTTCCCTGCTTAGCCAAGAGGGTTTTTGACCCTTCTGCTACTTTTTCTCCATAAGGGAATGGATTTTCTCTGAGCCTTAAGGATTGTATCCTTAAGGAACGATCATTCTTCTCATGCTCCCTCTACCTGTGGTCCTTGGTCTCTCAGGGCTTTCTCTACTAGTGACCTGAGCTTATTAAAATTTGCATTTTTGAAGTCTAAGACTTCGAGCTTGGTATCTGTTTTGTCAGCCTTGCGACGAACTGTGAATGTAATTATTTCATGGTCACTATTGCCTAGGCTGCCCTCTATGTTTAAGTTGGTCACAAGGTCATCCCCTTTGGCCAGGACCAGGTCAAGAACTGCATTGCCTCTAGTTGGCCTGTGCACCTTCTGAGTCAAAGAAGGCTCTTTGGTGCTGGTCAGGAAGGATCATGATTGATCCAAGCTGGCCAAGCTCTTCTCCCAGGACATGTCTGGATAGTTGAAGCCACCCTTGACAACCATGTCCCTTGCACGCACGGCCTCCATTAGTTCACGAGTGAATGCTAGATCAAGTTCCTCCTCTTGGTTAGGCAGCCTGTAGTACACACCACCTACAGTCAGGTCTCTCTCACCGCACCTCCCCCAGAGCTTGACCCAGAGGGTTTCAAGCTGTTCTTCTTTGGGGCCAACAACGGCCTGTAGGGAGGTGTACTGCTCCTTCACACACAGGGCAACACCCCCACCTCTCTTCCCTACCCGAACCCTTCTGTGAAGGATGTATTCCTTTATGGGTAAGCTCCAGTCATGAGAGGAGTCCCACCAGGTCTCCATGATCCCTACTAGATCATAGTGCCCAGTGGAAAGCAGGAGGACTGGTTCTTCCTGCTTGTTCGCCATGCTTCTAGCATTGGTGTACAGGCACCTAAGTCCTTCTACTGAGGTCACTGGCTGCCTGTTGCATTGAAGGGGAGCTGTTTTCTCAGCTCCCGTAAGAGTGGCTTGGCTTTACTGTTGATGGAGCTTTCCTGTATATTAGTCCCCGGGTAGGCTCCAGTTAGCATTTCCCCATCCCCCAACATTCTTAGTTTAAAGCCCTATCTAAGAGATTGGCCATCCTGGCCGAGAAAAAGCAAGCCTGGGAATAAAAATTCAGGAGCTGGCTGGACACTAAGAACTGAGGACTGAACACAGATACTGATTTCATGGCTCATTACAATCTCTCTCATTGTTCTCTCCATTCCACAGGTGTTCAATGCACTCTCCCCTTTTTAATGGTCTTGATTTTCCATGAATCAAGTCATTGTTTCTTCTGCAGTTTTCTTGTCTGTTACCTATTCCTGTGAATGCATCTTCTCCAATATCATGCCCCTGCAGACTGTTTTAGCTGTAGTTGTGCCTGCTTTTTCCTTAGACCCAAAGAACAATGCATTGCATTCAAAAGCTTGCCTATATCTAAGTCTATCCCAACCATGCAGTTTTTCCAATAAAAGATATCACCCACAAAAATCTATTTCTCTTATGGATTTCTTAAGAGATTTCAAGTAATCTCTTTCCTTGTATTTTACATTTTTAATGCCTTATGACATGAAAAATTATTTGTGATATTTTGCTTGAAATCTTATTAGCTATTCATTCTTCATACTTTCATTCACTGATATAATTTCATCAAAATATTATATCCGCTACCTGGAAAATACGTTGTAAGGACTGTAAGCAAGGTTGAGGAAGAGCTAATATGGAGAAGTGTGACAGAAGACGTGGGCTAATCTCACTTCTTCCACCACTTGCAGGAGCACAGTTTGCTACCAAGGAGACATCCTGGACATTCTGTGAGAATTAGAAAAGGAAAAAATTCAATGATAGCAAGTGCATTTCATAACTCCAAAAGTAATAAAAAATGTTCCCAGTTGAATGTCTGTATTTTGTTTCAGCTGAAAGTATTGGGACTTATTTACTTCAATGGTAAGAGGATCAGACCCCTAAGAAATAATTTGTAATCATGTGGTAGGTTCTGTATAACACTGGAAAACTCTACAGTTTCATCATAGTATACTAAAAATGTTAGTGATTTCATGGTAAAAATTCTAAATGTATTTAAAAAACAGGCCACATTCTAATTATTTGAAAAATGACCCCCCCCAAAAAAAGATCTGCAATCATTATTAAAAAAAGAAACACCTCTCCTGCAAGCAAAAACAGATCCCACAAACAAAACAAAATTGAGGTATCCTTTTTAACAATTAACCAAAGACAGGAAAATTAGACTACAGTCATGGGTAGTTGAACTGTTTTAGAATGCATAAATTTCTGATTAGTCTGCTGAAATGTTTCTAGTTTTTACATAAAGTTTCTCTTTGATGATAGGTGAAAGTATACAGTTATCTTTTAGACTAAGAAATTGCACTTTACCTAATTCTGAATTAACAGGAACAAGTGAAATGAGAGAGAGAGAGAAAAAAAATGCAAAAAAGAATAAAAAAGGAAGGGGGAAATTTCAATGAAAAAACAGGTTAAAAATATAGATGTATAGGAAGAAAAAGAACAGTTTCTGTTAGCTTTGCAAAATTCTCATATAATGTATAAAGTTAAATAACTAATTGTTATTGTAAGAAGCCATGTCTATATATACTCCCTGCTCAGCCCCTATTCTTAACCTGTCTTTCCTTCTGAGCATTTATTTCTGGAATAAAAGCTGCTGTTATCTGCCCCCTGTTTCAGAGAGTAAGTAGAACTGGGGGATCAGAAGGAGAAAGGGATGGAAGGTAGAGAACTTACTCCATGTGTGTCATGTGCAGATAAGTAGGGCTGTGCAAAGCTTCGGGTGCTGATTTGACTTGGAGGAGATTTGGCCCGATTCGGTAGTTGAATCTCTGAATCTAGATCGAATCAGGAGACCAATAAAAAGGTCCAAATAGATTTGTCCTCCAAATTTATTCAGAAAGATTCAGAGAGCTGCGGAGATTCGGGCAGTCCCTGCTCACTGCCACAGGAAGCTGAACCCAGACTCTGTGCTGGTAAGTAGGGGGCAGCGGAGGGAGGCTGGAGGAGAGGGAGGGGACCATGGTGGGGGTGGACCCCCACCAGGCCCCAGCCCCTGCCTGCCCCCCCAACCCCCCTGAGTGCCCCCAACTCCCGTCTGCTCTCCGAGCCCCACCATGGCTGCCCCACCCAGCCCCAAATTACTGAATCGAATCACTGTCCCCTGAATCAGCCGAATCCACATACAAAGTGAATACTAGCTGCTTTGCATAGGCCTACAGAGAACCCTGAGTGCAGAAGTATAACTAGCAATTTCTATGTTCTGGGTAGAGATGGGAAGAGGTGTTGCGCTAAGCACTGGAAAGTGGGGACAGGCAGCACTTGTACTCCACTCACCCACCCCTAGTTATGCTACTGTCTAAGAGGGGCAATTAGTGGTAGGGGTAGAAGAAAACATAAGAAAGAAAAACAGCCTGAAGCAGGAGAAGATGAGATTCTTTGATTGTTGTCTTATCTCAAGACAGCAACAACAGGGAGATATAGGGATTGTGAGATTATGGTGGTGGTCAAGGACTGTGAACAGCCAAAACTCCAAATCTAGGAAGAAGAAAGTTTGGTCAGACAAGAGCTGTTATCAGGGACAGGTAGCTGTTCTCTCAATGCTTTTTGTTCTCATACTCAAGCTATTATTTGTCAAAAAAGGAGCTATGTATCTCATCCGTGTGTGCGTGTGTGTGCATGTGCGTGCGCGTGTGTGCGTGCACACATATACAAGCGTATATGAATGGTCTCAATATCAGGGAATAATTCAAACACATAGCTATATTTAAACATATACTTAAATCCTATTGAATTAATCAAAACCAAAGTTAGGCATTGGGGGTGTGCAAAGCTGGCCCTATTTGATTTGGATTTGGCCCAAATCAGGGACAGCGATTTAATTCGTTGATTTGGATCACTGTCTCCGATTCAATTCGGCTGAATCTGAATCTGAAGATTCGATGCTGATTTGGAGAATCAGGGGTTCAGACACAGACACAACTTTAATTTTTTTTTCTACATACCTTGAGGTACCAGCATGGTTTGTGAATGCTGCAATGGTAGGGCGGAAGGAGCGTCCCACAGGAGTGTGGGGGTCCCTCCATGTGCTCAGTGGTGAACCCAGATGTGGACCTGAAGTACTTCTGGTTTACTTCCGGGTCTGCCAGGGAGCATGCAAGGCCCCTCTGGCTTGATAATCAGCTCTTCGGGGGGGAGGTGCCCCCCCAGACCCAGGAGGTACCAGCTGTCGAGCTGGGGGGGTGGAAGTGGACCAGAAGTGCTTCTGATCCACTTCCGGGCCTGTTGCCAAGAGTGCTGAGGAGCCTCCCAGGTTTTTGTGGGACACTCCCTGAGCCTCAGCATTGCAGCATTCATGACCCACCTGCTACCTAGAGGTATGTAGAAAAAACATTTAAAGCTGTGTCTATATCTGAATCTCCGAATCTTTCTTAATCTCTCTGAATTGATTCAGAGGGTTCCAATTTGATTCAGAGAGATTAAAGGGTCCTCTGATTTGATTCGGAAATCCAGTCACTGAATCGGGCCAAATCTCCACTGAATTGAAATCAGAGACCAAAGCTTCTCACAGCCCTATTAGGCATATGTTCAAATACTTTTCAACAATGGTCAATGTGTATAAATAAACAATGATCTTTACTTTCCTTGAAGAAACTGCTTAGGTTTCTGCACCTAAAAACTTCATCCTTTCAGTGAACAAACAGGAAATTAAGGGTCATATACTTTTCTGCTCTAATGCCACAGATTTAACTTCTGAAAATAAGCTAGTTATCAAAACTGATAAAAGTATGAAATCCATATCATACCTTCCATGCAAGTTGTTTACTGTTATAAAATCCTCCTAAATCTAAAAATTGCCTGAGTGATTCAAGTGGAGGCTGGGCACCGTACTCCTCTGGCATTGGCATGTTCAGGTCATCAATGAACACTAGCACCTTAGAATAAATACAACAACACTGAAAACCATATCTAAACTATGTTGAACTTTGTTTTTCTTGTACTGTAATACTGAATATTAACATGAAATGATGGCAGGTCATGCAAGTAGCTATGAATCCACTACATTCTTTTCTTTCTAAAACATATAACTTGTGTATCTACTGAGGTATTTTTTCATAGCATATATCATTATCTGAAGAACCCAGGTTTGATGAGACTCTACAAATAGTTGTAAGCCATAGCCAAAGATGCTTGATCTCATTCAAATAGAGATAGGGACAATGTTCTCATTTTAACCTAGATCAGCTTCTCTGACAATATAATCTTTAGAAAGTGGTTCTGAGGAAAGAAGCATCTCATTCGTCTTGCATACATGGGTGAGGTTGGTAGATTACATTAGATTTCCAATAGCAAAAGATGACAAGGGAAGGACCACTACCATGGAATAACTTGAGACAAATTAATATTATATATGCATGCATTTAGTTAGTTCCTATTTGGATGTAATGTATTATATATTTGTGAATGATGTCCAAGGAGAAAGTAATGGTACTGGACAGCAACATCTCATTGTTGGAGACGTATCAGAATATTTAGCTAATTGAGTAGTCTGGCTACATGAAATGTCTTGGAAGTTCTGTAGTTATTTTTGTAGGTACTATGATTCTTCTAAATTAATTACAACAAAAAACACGGTTATTAATATAATATTTATAAACAACACTGTCACCCAATTCCTACCCAGAATTATGAACTACTGGACTAATAATTGAAAGCAAGCACAATAGTAGATGAAAGATATTAACCCAAGAATTCTAAAGAACACAACAGTAGTTAGACAAAAACACCTCTGAAATGGGTTATGAAGTTCTGTTATCCTTTTAATTTCTTTTAGCACTGCCAATTGTACTATAAGAGATCAGTATATTTACCTGTTTGGATTTTGGAGCACCCTGAACATCTTTACTTTTTAGGATTAATTTCTGAAGAATCCATGTCTGGGTTTGAGCAGCACTGGTATGGGCACCAAACTGTATTTTGGTAACAATCACACCCTGGTTACTTTCAGATGACAATGTGATATTACCAGTTGCAGAATATGGCCTTTTGATCAACTTGAAAGCTGTGTCATAGAAAATAAAGAGTCAGAATTGTATCTGACTAACAGTGGATCTTATCGTACTCATTATTCCACACTATGTTATTGATATTCCACTGTGGTTATTAAACCTACTAATTGCATTTAACGATGTTACCAAGAATCTAATTCTTGTTGAAGTACATATTTCCTTCATATAATGATGTTATTTGCATGTGGCTTCCTGGAGGATGATCATAATATACCCATCTTCAAAATAAGCATTCCTATTAGATTTCTGATTAAAAGGTACAGCAAAATAATAAAGGTCATCTGAAAAAAGTCACTCATATTTGTCATATTCATTAACACTTCTTACAAGGTTATTCAAAGCAAAAAATATTTCCTTAAGCTTTCTGAGTGACATGTTTTTTCATAAGAGTGCATTAAGGCCCTGGGCTGGCCACTGGATTAAACAGACAGATAAGAAATGGTAATTATTTCAACCTTTACTACCAATAAAAGTAAGAAATCAGATATTTAATACAGTTATAATGTCTCACATAATGAAATACATGGATAATTTAACATTTCTGCACATGAGCTAACCAAGGAAAGTTCACTCATCCACAGGTAGAGCAGCACAATGTTATACCACTGCTAACAAACATGTTCTTTCTTTCCCATTTTGATTGGAAAATTATTGATATTCTCTTTAAATAGGGGTCACATATGGCACAGAGGGTTGGCCTGCGGTGTGCACTGTAAACAGCACCCGTGCTGGACCAGCTCTGCATGCTGGCTCTAGGGTTGGTCTGGATTGGGTCATGCTCAAGCGAGAGGTCAGGGTCAGTCTGGCAGGGTGCCACATGCAGCACATGCCCTGTGCTGGCCCTGGGCCATGTGCAGAGAGTATGGCCAGTCCAGCCCTCTGTGCCATGTGCATCATGTGTGGTCCTGGGGCTTGCTGTGTATGCAAGGCCAGCACAGGATGCACTGCAAGTGGCGTATGGACTGGGTTGGCGCACTGGCTGGATGTGGCACCCCTCTGGACTGGCCCTGCACCCTGGCTTCAGAGCAACCACTGCACATAGTGCGTGCCCTGGACTGATCCATGTCACATTCAGTGCCAGGTCCAGCCTGCATGCTGCATGCAGTGTAAGCCCTGGGGTGGGACCAGTGTGTGTTGTTCATGCAGTGCACAGTGTGGACCCACAGACGTAGGCACTGCACGCAGCACAGGGGTTCAGTCCTGATCTGACCTGCAGACTAGCCCAGTGACACTCCTGTCCTAGAACAAGCGTTCCAATATAAACAAATGAGCTTTTATAACGTAACATCTACTTTATAGTTCTGAGTTAAAAGTATTTGCCTGGGTAGCTCAGAAGTGTAGTTGAAGTATGAGATAAAACACTTTTCCTTTTACTTCTGCAAGGGATAAAGGACATTTACTACTGATCTACTACCAAATACCCATATATTATTAACTAGCCAAAGTACCTGCCTTCGCACGGGTTGCAGTAATCAAATTTTAATGTTTTATAAATATAATATTTTCATTCTATCCGATTTCCCTCTACTAATAATGTGTTTAGTTTTGTACCCTATTTTACTTGTGTGATACAGCTTGACACTGAGCTTTTGGTCATACCAAAAAAGTTGAACATTTAAATGTATTAAACAACTGAATTGTGAGGTATAATTATTTATTTACTTTGTAAGACTTTAGCATAGCACTGAGGATTTCACATTACATTTTTCTATCCCAGTTTATGATGGTGTTTGATGCTTTTGTATCCGTGTAGAGCTTCAGGATAGACAGTGTTGCATGTTTTGCCATCTGGTGCCAAGATGAAAAGGTTTTTGCCATTGCCAGTTGCCAACTCTGGAACAGAGTTGGCTATGAGAAAAGCCTGGGCATCGCAGGTTGAGGTCAACAACTTTGAGTGATTGTCCCTGTGCCTTGTTGATGTTCATGGCTAAACTGAGGCAGATGGGGAACTGGAACCATTTAAATTGAAATGGCAGGTCAGAGGGAATGACTGGAATGCGTGGAATGGAGACATCCTGTCCTGCTGCATGGCCAGTCATGATGGTGGCTTCAGTGACATGTGGCATGAGCTTCTTGACAGCCAATCGTGTTCCATTGCAGAGTGCTGGTGGGTCCAGATTCCTGAGAAGAATGATGGGTGCACCAACCTTGAGCTCCAGATTGTGTGAAGGTACACCTGGTGGTTCGAGAGAGTTGAGAAATCTGTTGGGTAGTTGAGTGCCTCATTGTTGTCTGGAACAGTGTCCACTGACTTGCATTTTTTGACAGTGCCAGGCAATTGAGAAAGAAGGTCTTTGTTTATGGTATTGACTGCATCCTTTTTTGGTGCCAGGATGGCTCTTTGGTATAGCCACTTGTGGTCATGAAAGTGATATGCAACATTTGGAAAAACTGCCTCTTTCAGTTTTTGAAGTGTTGCAACTGGTTCCCCAATGTTGTTCATTGAGATAGTTCCATCTTGATTCTCAGATACCATGGCCCCATTTCCCAGTCTGAGCAGGCTTGCAGCAAACTCTCCAGCAGATGCATCACCTGTTGCTGGGTTTGTTTGTCACAGTTCAAAATGGTATCATCACCCTGCCAGAAAATTAGTGGATACTGAAGTGCATCATGTGATCAATGTGTCTCAGCAATTCTCTGGAGGGAGTTGTTCCTGAGTTGCAACACAATGTCTTGATTGCCCTGTTGTTCACCAGACAGAACAATAGTCACTTCTGATGTTGTGGGTGCATTGAAGCACTGCTCATGCTCACCAGCTGGAGTTTTGTCTGCATGAATGACAACACTATACTCTGGAGACATCTTTTCCATGGCACACTTGAACCTGTGAACATAGGTGTTTTCCTTGTGGAGTAGGTCTTGCAACTGCAACACCACCTGTAGGTTTGTTTGAATGAAATTGTTGCAATGCTGTTCAGCCTGCTTTGTATTGTTACCCATGAAGTAGATCTTCAGGAATTTGGGCTCTTCATTTGGGAGTAGCATCAGACTACCAATCTGAAGATAAACCTGGCCATGCACTTTAAATGTGGGCATGTAGCCATATTCTCTGATGTCTTTTGTGGTGCCAAAAGAAGTCATTTGGAAGCATGAGGTGTATCTTCTAATGTTGCTTTGGAAATTATGTGCATCTGGAGTGTTGCCTGTCAACAATGTATGAAGGGGCTCAGGAGGATCATTCATTTGGGGCAGTTGAACCTTGCCACTGTTGCAGTATATCCCTGGAGTTTCTACTTTCCATCTCATTGCAAGGCAGTAGCTGCAAGAAGTCGGCATTGAGCCAATTGCAACTAATGGATCAGAACCATAATCCAAGGCTGGATTGTAGAAAAATCAGAGTCTTCTTTTTCCCTCCAGGGCCGGTTCCTGGTTGCAGCCATTGCTGCTCTGTTTGCAACTTGCTTTGCAGGAGTTTCATTTTCTCTGGATGCAGCCATTGCTGCTCTGTTTGTTTCTCATCTTGCAAGTTGCTGCTCTAGAGTCTCAGCTGCTCTGGCTGCAGCTTTTGCAAGGTGATTTTTGGCAAATTTGCTTCTTGTAGATTGCCTTACAGGGAATGCCTCTCACAACACCCTAATCAGTCCCTGAGAAGGCCCAGTACAGTTTTATCCCTGGACCTTCCTTAAGCCCTTACTCTGCCTGTGGGTGCTCCCGGGTCCTGTTAACCAGTCCCAACAGCAGCCCTTAGGGGAATACTTCTAAACGCGGAGCCTTCTCCAGCTGTACCGGTTGACTTTGGGCAGAAGCTTTGAGTTTTGCTAAAGAATGTTTTGCACAGGCAAATTTATTCTGCCTCCTGGGGCTGACCTGTCACAGGGGTTTATGAAGAATAGAAAAAATAAATAAAATAAAAAAATAAAAAGAATCAGCAATTATTTTTTGAGCCAAATAAAAAAAATAGCACCCAGGTGCATGCCCCTGGGTCCCCTTAGTATGCATGAAAAGTTTCAGGTCTCTAGGTACCATGGTCGTGGAGCTATGGCGCTGACACACACACAGGCCCTTTTATTAATATAGATTCAAGAATTGTTCCTCCAAATTAAGGGCCTGTACCCATTACACTTTTACATGAATGTAATTGGTCTTTATGCCATTGGAAGGAAGGAGTAAACAGATAGAAAATATATATGGGGTAACTCTGCCCAATCTGGTGTAGATTCAATTTGGAAAGAATCAAAGATAAGACTACCCTCGTGTAAATTATGTTGATGTAGGTGTTGTGTATCTGCAAATTATAGTGAGGTAGCCATGTGTTCCACACAAACAGACTATTACCAGGTCCCCCAATACCTAGTGGTGAGATGCAGTTCTAGAGGCACATAGGAGACTACTTTAGGATAAGCTGCTTTTTGCACACTTGAGATCCTAAGAAAATTTGCTTCAGCATACAAAAATTATATTTAAAAAAAAAAATCACGCCTGTATATATGTACCATGTACCCAGGCCCTAAGATGCATGTGAGAGAATTTAGAAAAAAACCTAACATTTGTAACATTCTAAAACATTGAAAAAGTCTAGCATTTTTGACGATAGAAAATACTATTTTTCCACTAGAATGATTTATCGCTATTTTCATCATATAACGAGAATTAAAAGCTATGGGTAGCAACTTCAAGCACAAATAAAAGCAAATGAAATTGGAACTATATTCTAGTTTGCAAGCCAATGACTTAACATTTTCTAACCCACTGAACTTTTCTGCTCTGCTATTATAGTATATCAAATATCAAACATTTTAGTGTTTAACTTTCTAATAAAGTTGTAGTACGCCCTTTGCTTACAGCTTTTTAGTAATTAATGCAATTTTATATTGCCATTTTTGTAACACACATACCTAATCATTAGATAGGACTTAGTTCATCGTTTTTTCTGGCAGGTACAATTTACACCCATTGTTCAAATGTTGAGATACACTGGCAACTTGAACCAATGTAGGTAATTCACTGACCCCACAATTAGGCTTCCAAAGTGAAAGTACAAAATTGCACAGACAAAAATGAAAATATGGTGCTATAATCCTTGAAGATGAGAATAATCACATACCTGAGTCTCCAATTGAGGCCCATGTTTTTCTCCAGGCACCCCAGTGTATGTCAGATGTTATGCCACTGGTATTTTTCAACAGACTGGTCAGAAGACAAGTAGAAAAATGCACAACTGGATTTTTGTAACTCAGAAATAACATTTTTCCATGTAATGAGAATAAGAACTTAAATGGAGTTTCTTTTGGGTTAAGAATGAGCATAAGACAATTTGGCTGTTTCATAGATGGTAGGGTCGGAAGGCACCTGAGCAGATCATCAAGTCTGAGCCCCTGCCATGGGCAAGAAAAAATGCTGGGGTCAAATGACCCCAGCTAGGTGTCTATCTAGCCTCCTTTTGAAGACCCCCGGGATAGGAGAGAGCACCACTTCCCTTGGAAGTTGGTTCCAGATCCTACCTGCCCTGACTGTGGAGTAGTGCCTCCTGATATCTAGCCTGAATCTACTCTCCATCAACTTATGGCCATTATTCCTCGTTACTCCCAGTGGTGCTCGGGAGACTCTCCCATTGCCTGCTGGTCCCCCTTGGTCAGTTTGTAGATGGCCACCAGATCTCCTCTCAACCTTCTCTTGTGGAGGCTGAAAAGGTTCAGGTTCCGTAGCCTCCCCTCGTAGGGCCTGCCTTGCTGCCTCCCAATCATGCGAGTGGCCCTCCTCTGGACCCTCTCCATGCTGTCCACATCATTCCTGAAGTGCGGCACCCAAAACTGGATGCAGTACTCCAACTGCAGCCTGACCAAAGTTGCATAGAGGGGGAGGATCATCTCCTTGGACCTGCTTGAGATGCATCTGTGGATGCATGACAAGGTGTGGTTGGCCTTTCCAGCCACGTCCCCACACTGCCAGCCTATGTTCATTTTGGCATCAATAATGACTCCAAGATCCTTTTCTGCCTCTGCGCTGATGAGAAGGGAGTTCCCCAGCCTGTAGGTATGCTGCTGGTTCTTCCTCCCCAGGTGCAGCACCTTGCACTTGTCAGTATTGAGTTTGCAGACATTAAAACTCTCCCCAAAAAAGTTGCTTTACTGGAAGGAGCAGGGCATTACATTGACCTGACTCTGCAGCATCTGTATAGATTGGGTGCTTCAGTGGGGCCTTTTGGTGCTTTTAGCTGAAGCTGATTCAATCAGCTATTAGATAAAAGCACCAAAAAAGCCCCATTAAAGTGCCTGATCTATACAGACATTGGGGGAGCTGGGTCCAACTAATGCACTGCCTCTGCTGGGTACATGCTAGGCTCGGTGTTGGAGTGCACCAAGTTTAAAGTAAAGTGCTGTTTGGGGGGGTGCGTTTAATGTCTGCAAAGCAGCATTTGACTAATATATTTTCTCTTTTCAGAAGCTTAAGAGCACCTAAAAACTGCGGCTTAAAATATATATATTTTTAACTATTTGAAATCTGTAGTATAAATTACTAAAACTGGTTATTCATTCATTCTTAAGTTTAAGGACAGTTTGATTACATTATTTCCTACTATATATTAAACGCTGATGGGACAGACATTTCAGTGATCTACAACCTTGCTCTTTTAGTTTCACTGTGTAAGAAGACATCTCCTAAAATTGTTCCAGATGTCACAGATAATCCTTTTTTCTGAAGTCTTTCAAGCATGTGCTGAATCATTGCAGTCTTTCCAATGCCAGAGTCTCCTGAAAGAAAAAAAAAAATAGACAGGGTATTTAAAAATTTCAGCTGAAATTTTCAAAAATACCCACAGCACAAACGTGTGTCAACAATTGTATATATAATCTGTACATTGTTCCTCCCACTGCACATGGAATCATGTTATGTCAGATCCCTGATTCAATTATCCCAATGTATACAAATTGAAATTTGATGATTAATGGAAACTGTTGGGAATGTAGGTGTAGCAAATAGATACTACCAGGAATATGGTAGAAAATATCAATGATGTTACTTGCAAAATATGACTTCTTCCACTATTGCTTCATTTACTTTTCCATTCCAGACTCTGATCTGGACTTAATACCTTAAAATAGGGGTGCCAGATCTGTACTGCGGGCCTCCCCGGGGCACAGGGCAGCAGTGTCAGGGACAGAGGGACTGGGAAGGATGATGGTAGGGATGGTGGCAGTAGGGCAAATGATGGTAGCCTAAGTGGCTTCAGGGAAAGCAGGACCGCGTCCACAGAGCCCTTGCTTGTCTTCCTGTTGACAACAGCCAAGTCCACTAGGACCCAGGGGCCTCAGATTCTGCAGCAGGTCACGACCCTCTAACCAGGCCCCACAACTTCTGGTAGCCTGTTGGTAGCCTAGTGGGCAGGATGAAGCAACTCCACAGGTTGGATCCAGCCCATGGGCCATGTATTTGACACCCTTGCCTTAAAAAAAAAAAATTACAAAAAGCTGACAAAAGCAGCACGTCATGAATACTGAGGACTGTGAAGTGCAAGGGGACATGTGTTCATGCCAATGTTCATGAAATGTGTTCACCCAACCTAAATCTATTATTGCTTTTACTCAACTAATAAATTAATAACTAAGAGCCAAAAACTACATAAAATATGAAACTTTAAAATTATTTTATTCATGACAAAAGAATTTGGGAAAAGATATCCCAGTTCTGTATATTTAGTACAAGTCAGTTTAGGGCTCATTTCTCCAGTTTTATTGGCAGTCAATTGCTCGTCCACTATTTTGCTAAATGCTTTATTAACAGCTTGCTGTGAGGTTGGTAAGGACAGCTAACCTACAATGAAAGCTACTTTATGGAAATAATTACACAAATACTAATGGAACATTCCGGGCACATCTACATGTGCTATGAATGCATCTGAATAAACTCTGGCACAGTTTGTGCTGGAGCTTATTGTTCCCAGGACCATAGCACATTGAGCTGGAGTGGTGCAGCCTTGGCTGGCAGAGGGTCTGGGGGGGGGGGGGGGGGGGGGGGGGGGGCGCGGGCGCCGGGGGGGGGGGGGGGGGGGGGGGGAAGGGGCGGGGTGTCAGCCTGCCAACCTGGAGCTGCTCTGACTCAGCAAAACATACTGCAAAGGGGCTGGCTGGGGCATGAAAAGCACACTGTTTATAAAAGTGTTTGAGGGCACATAACTACTCCACCGTAGGATAGTACTTGTGTCAAGCATAGGGTGACCACCAATCTCTAATTGGGTGGGACAGTCCCAAAATGGGATCATCAAGTCCCAGTCCCAGGCTGCATGACTCCAGGACAGCATTTGTCCCCAGTTTGCAACATCATGCAGTGATCTGGGTCTCCCTTTGCATTGGTCGAGCCTGCAAGGGGCTGCTGGGAGTGGGACACAAGGGGCACCATGTGCACCCACACACAAGCATGACCAGGAAAGAGCTGGGCAGCCTGGAGAGCAGCTCCCTGCAGGTAAGTCTATGGTGGGCAGAGGGAGTGTGGGAGGGCAGATCGAGGCCCCCACAGTGAGGGAGAGTAGGAGCTGGAGGCACTGTCCAGCCAGGGTAGTGCATGGGACTCTGGGTCTGGGGCGAGGAGCAGAACAGCCATGGGCCACTCATTCACAAGGAACAGGGGAGGGTGGCTTTCTGCCACTGCATGCACTCGCTGGAGGTATGGGGGGCCATGTGCCTCCCAGATTTGTGTGAAGCAAGGGTGGATACAGGCTGCCCTCTGCATGCCTGCACTGGCTGCGTGCCCCCTGCCCACCTGGCAGCCACTGTGGCAGTAGTGGCATGCAGCTCTGCTGTCCACTGCTGCCAGGCAGGCAGCAGGGTGGGGAGCCCCAAGCCTGAACCAGTCAGCCCGCCCCCACCCCGTTCGGCTCTGGTCTGGCCATGCCACTGGTGTGTGTGTGCGGGGGGAGGGCCACGTGTCTTGCCTTTCAATTTGGAAAATGTGGTCATCCTAGGTTGGGCAGTACTATCCTATGGTGGAGTTCATTAGTTTACTCCAGCCTAATAGTGTTGCACGTGTAGATGGTGATGCTTTACTATGTCACAACCCAGTGATTTTGGTGCCTCGGCACGATGGAATTTTCCCACCACTTGAGAGTCTCTTGCACAGCAAAGGTTTTTGTTGTAACAGAAAAACCCCAGTGCAAGAGAGTTCCTGCCATTTCGTATGCAAATTTGTGTCCCACTATTGGCTAGTTCTAAATTATTCCTACGTGGCGGTTAGTAATTGGCTTGCTGGCCGTTTAAAATTTCGTGCAACTTCCGCCCAAGTCGGAGAACTTTGAGCATGCTGTACAGTACTAAAGATATCTGACTTGCAGCTTAGCTGATCGATAGGCTGATCGCCTATCGATTCTTCTTCCCGTCGCTGAGCGCAATCCTCGACGTACCCTTTCCCTGCCGGCTTAATACGGATTCGCTGGCCTGAGCCTTACCAGCTGGAGCAACTCACATAGTTGTTTAAGCGATCGGACCACCTGCGTCGCGGCTACAAGTGGCGTAAGTAAAGTTTTTGCAACCACTAAACTTTGTCCGTCTCTCCATTCACCAGCCTGCCTAGTAAACGAATAGTTTCTAAATCACCTCGAGTCAGTTTCAGCCGGCCGAGACATGGCGACAAGGATGGGATTTAAGGGCACGGTGATGGAGATGAATCTAATTGGGTGCTGCCCCTGGCGCACCGGGACCCGCCGCGTAGAGAATGCAAACGATCTATGGGCGCATATCGCTTACCACCAGGCGGTAGAAGGGGATGAAAGAAATACTGATGGCTACTTCTCCATAAAGAAAGAAGAAGCAGTCATAAAAGAGTGGAGAACTAAGCTATCCCTTGGGGAGTTCGGGTGTATAATGGGGAGCGACCGGGTCTATTATCGACCCCCGGAGGAAACATCAACCATATCCCTAGCTGGGGTGAAGGTGCGGAAGGCAG
>NW_005841862.1:5024918-5025576 GCF_000455745.1 Alligator sinensis
AAGGTTTCTCTAAAAAAAGTCCCTTACTGCCCTCTTGCGGCAACTCAAGCAACGAGGCTGTATTGAGACCGTGGCTGCTAGCACCTACCTGTCACCAGGATGGGGAGTTGCGAAACCCAGAAAGCTTAACGGAGCCCGGCTGGTCGTGGACTATAGAGAGGTTAACAAAAGATGTCAAGAACTTCAGCACCCTAATCCCTCTACTCTGCCACACTGTATGTTTGAGATGGCACAATTCCAACAAAGTCAGTGGGTCGGAGTCACATTGGATCTAAAAAACATGTTCTTTTCCATCCCGATAACTGACCCGGAGCGAATACTAAATATGTGTATTGATGCCACTATGTACAGGTGGACGGTTTGTCCACAAGGATATTGCAACGCTCTATCAGCTACTGGTGCCATGAATAATACCCTAAAGAATTTTCAAGCCTTACACTCTCTTCCCCCAGAGAAGGAATTAAAAATTTGGAGTTATGTCGATGATATTGCCATCATGGGTCGTGATAGTTCCGTAGTTGCTAGTATAGTCAAACAACTAGTTGCTCACCTTCAAAGTGAGGGATGGACGATCAACGAAGAGAAGTCATGCCTACATCCTGTAGATGACATTACGTTCCTTGGCACCCGATACACCGGTTCCATCCGCCACGGAATC
>NW_005841862.1:5025959-5026926 GCF_000455745.1 Alligator sinensis
AGCTGACCACCTGGTGGAGCCATTAGCAAGGGGGCATGGGACGTTACGCGCTCCCGGCACCACATTGTTACCCTTGCTGGATGTGGGGAAAAAAAAATCATCGATCCACATTTTCAGGGGGAGTCTAAGACCTGGAATACGCTAGTGCTTACCCACCATTACAACTGGCATTGTTGGAGGTTGGAAGACACGGTACCTGATCCAAGCCCAGAAGATGATGAGAAGGTCCCTACACTGTATGGAACTTCTTCTCCGGCATGGATGGCCTCAGATAGAACCTCCCGACATGGCAGAGGCTATGGGTACTATTGCAAGGCTTGTCATAACAAGGAAATATTCCAAGCTGACCCAGATGATAATTCGTCCCAAAAATGTGAATTGTTAGGATTCCTCAAGGTACTAGAGCATTGTCTGACACATCATAACGAGTCGCTCCCCATTCCAATCATCGCAATTGATTCGCAATACATTTATAAAATTCTTACTGGTACAGCTTTTCCCTCCGAAAATTTGAATGATTGGCAAGATATCTGGAAAACGTTAACTGAATTTGTATGCCTCCCATTGGTTAGGCACACTAAGTCCCACCGTCCGGATACTGATCCAGTACGAGGTCATTGATAAGCTCTTAGAAGACCCACTCCGGACCGACGTGGTTTTGCCTGTCACATCTACCTCTGGTCCTAAAGTAAATCCATTCCTCACGTGGCTTCACGAAAATTGGGGTCACCGAGGACCGCGGGCTTGTCATCAACATTGGTGCCGAACCCTTACGGAGCCGGCCTCATACGGGGCTCGGCGTGATTGGGAAAAGGTAGCTCAGGCCTGCGAGATATGTGCTAAAGAAAAGTGCCATAGAACCAAGCATCAACTCGGAGCTTTCGATTCTTCACAGTTTCAGGCAGGAAAAGTTTGGCAGGTAGATCTGCTAGGACCCCTCCCAGGGTCTAAGCCGCCAAATAAAGGA
>NW_005841862.1:5027667-5031639 GCF_000455745.1 Alligator sinensis
GCTATGACACTGTTCTCTCTCATTTGAATTAAGAATTTTAATTGACACTGTCTGTTATAGGAGAAGACGGACTAACTAATGAATGAGGGGAGTCCCAAGCAGATGTTCTCCGATCAGACGATGATCAATAGTTGTTGTTACATGTTCAAGTTATTATATTTTGTAGTTTGTTCAAAGACCGGTTTATAAAATTGTGTGTGTGTGTGTGTGTGTGTGTGTGTGTGTGCGTGTGTGTGTATATATATATATTGGTTGCTTAAGCTTCGCCAGGTCAGTAAATCTGGAAACAAAAATTCTTTATAACGTGCTCATGTGTCTAAAATTCCAGTTGTGCCGTTGGCACAACCCAGTGATTTTGGTGCCTCGGCACGATGGAATTTTCCCACCACTTGAGAGTCTCTTGCACAGCAAAGGTTTTTGTTATAACAGAAAAACCCCGGTGCAAGAGAGTTCCCACCATTTCGTATGCAAATTTGTGTCCCACTATTGGCTAGTTCTAAATTATTCCTACGTGGCAGTTAGTAATTGGCTTGCTGGCCGTTTAAAATTTCGTGCAACTTCCGCCCAAGTCGGAGAACTTTGAGCATGCCGCAGAGTACTAAAGATATCTGACTTGCGGCTTAGCTGATCGATAGGCTGATCGCCTATCGATTCTTCTTCCCGTCGCCGAGCGTAATCCTCGACGTACCCTTTCCCTGCCGGCTTAATACGGATTCGCTGGCCTGAGCCTTGCCAGCTGGAGCAACTCACATAGTTGTTTAAGCGATCGGACCACCTGCGTCGCGGCTACAAGCAGCATAAGTAAAGTTTTTGCAACCACTAAGCTTTGTCCACCTCTCCATTCACCAGCCCGCCCAGTAAACGAATAGTTTCTAAATCACCTCGAGTTGGCTTCAGCCGGCCGAGACATACTACAGAACTAATTAGGCAACTCTGCAGTAAAGCACATATATAGATGCACACTGTGCATAGTAAATTACAACTTAGCATACATATGAGTGATCCTGGCCGACTCATCACATCAGTACTTTATTGGGCATATATAATTTATTGGTATATACTTAGCTTTTCCCCACAAGGAGAGAAGCATGTAATAGTAATATACAAAACTTATACATCAAATAACGCTATGTTAAAAACAGAATCAACTAACAGGGATTTTCCTATGTCTATATCTGAATTCTATACATGCATTATATACTTACATTACACACATTCTGCTCACATGATGACTATTTCATAAGACATTAGGGCTGGAAGGGACCTTGGAAGATCATTGAGTCCAGCCCCCTGTCCCAGGGACAGGAAGTCAGTTGGGGTCACAGAATCCCAGCAAGATAAACGTCCAATTGACTCTTAAAGGAGTCCAGAGTAGGTGCTTGCACCACCTGTGGTGGTAGTCTGTTCCAGGCCTTGGGGGCTCAGACAGTAAAGAAGTTCTTCCTTATGTCCAGCCTGAAATGGTCTTGGAGGAGTTTGTGACCATTTAAACTTGTCATCCCATGGACTGCTCTGGTGAACAGGTGTTCCCCCAGATCCTGATGTACACTCCTTATATACTTATAGGCAGCCACCAGGTTCCCCCCGAGCCTGCACTTTTCCAGGCTGAAGAGTCCCATAGCTCTCAGCCTCTCATCATAATGCCTGCTTTCCTGCCCTCTGATCATGTGCGTGGCTCTCCTCTGGACTCTCACAAGCTTCTCCACATCCTTTTTAAATTGTGGAGCCCAGAACTGGATGTAGTACTTCAGCTGCGGCCTCACCAAGGCCAAGTACAGTGGGAGGATGACATCCTGGGATTTGCTAGAGAAGCATCTATGGATGCAAGCCAGAGCTTTGCTTGCTTTGCCGGCTGCAACATCACATTTGTAGCTTATATTCATTTTGTGGTCAATCATGACCCCCAAGTCCCTTTTGGGGTAGCACTGCTAAACCTATAAGCATGCTGTGGGTTTTTCTTCCCAAGGTGGAGTACTTTCCATTTTTCAGTGTTGAAGGCCATCAGGTTTTTGTCTGCCCATTTTCTGAGCCTGTCCAGGCTGGCCTGGACCACCATCCTGTCCTCGGGTGTGGACGCTTTACCCCAAAGTTTGGTGTCATCAGCGAACTTGGCCAGTCCACTTGGCAATGTCCACAACATTAATGAAGATGTTGAAAAGAATAGGCCCAAGGACAGAACCTTGGGGGACCCCACTGGCCACAGTGCATCACGATGATTGACTTCCATCAACTACCTCTCTGGGTCCGACCTCGGAGCCAGTTCCCCAGCCAGAAGACTGATGTAGCCGCGGCCACAGTTGGCCAGTTTTTCTATAAAATGATCATAGGATACCAGATGGAAAGCCGTTAAAAAAAAAAAAAAATCAAGATATATGATGTCAATCTCTTCTCCCTTGTTCAGGTGATATGTCACCTGGTCGTAGGAGATGAGATTGGTCAGGCAAGACCTACCCGCAACAAACATGTGCTGGCTATCCCTCAGGATGTTGCCTTCAGCCAGTTTGTCAAGAATGGTGTCTGATAATTTTTTCCAAGATCTTCCCCAGGATAGAGGTCAGGCTGATTGGCCTGTAGTTCCCTGGATCTACTTTCCTCCCTTTCTTGAAGATAGGCACCACATTGGCCTTCTTTCAATCTTCGGGCACTTTGTCTGAGTGCCACAAGTTCTCGAAGGTCCGTGCCAGTGGCAGAGCTATGACGCTTGCCAGCTCCTTAAGTACTCTGGGGTGCAAGCTGTCTGGGCCAGCTGACTTGAAGGTGTCCAGCCTCTCAAGGTGTTCCTTCACATGGTCAACATTGATGAAAGGTAATCATTCTCCCTCACCCTGGCTGTCCTGTACCGTATTGAGCAGGGTCATCCCTTGGGGCTGGTGAAAAACCGATGCAAAATACCCATTAAGCTGGTTGCCTTTTTCCTGGGTGTCGGTTGTCAGTTGACCCATATGGTTTAGCAGGGGTCCGATGTTACCTTTGCTTTTCCTCCAGCTCCCCACATATATCAAGGACAATAAAAAGTCCTTTAGATGTGTAGCCAGTTGGAATTCAGTCGCAGCCTTGGCTTTCCTGGTTTGCTCCCTACAAATCTGGACCAGTACAGAATACTCCTTCTTTGGGGTGGATCCAGTCTTCCATCCTTTATAGGTCTTTCTTTTTAGATGCAGGAGGTCCACTAATTCCCTGCAGAGCCAAGGGGGTTGCTGTGCCCTGCCTTTCCTCTGAGACGGGATAGATATTGCTTGAGCTTCCAGGATTGCTCCCTTGAGAAGCAACCACTCTTCCTGAATTCCCCTCCCCTTTGGGTCGTGGTCCCTTAGGGCCTCACCAACAAGCCTCCTGAGCTTGTCAAAAAGTCAGCTTTCCTGAAGTCGAGGACTTCTGCTTTGCTGACTTGCCAGCTTTACGGAGGATGGTGAAGATGATCAGCTCGTGGTCGCCGTCTCCCAGCTTCCCTTCGATCATTAGGTCGCCGATTAAGTCATCCTCCATTGCCAGTACCTGGTCAAACTATACTTGAGTTTATGACTTTGTTGTTTTTTTTAATAGCACATATCAATAAAAATAACTGCAAAAATAATAAAAACCTGACCACACAGGCCTTATTTTAGAATTATATGGAATTAAACACTATTGATAGACTACAAGATTTCCTGGGTATTTAAAAGTTGATAGTTTTTGTTACCTGTGATAAGTACTGGATGTTTATTCATTAAAAGAAGGCTTGTTAGAAAAGAATAGCAAATTGTGTCCATATTTGGAATAAATTTAAGAATCTCGGTTTGACTTCCTTGGCTCTTCATTTCATCACTCCTAGATGTTGGAGGATCTGAAGTGGATGTAGTAGCTATATAACGAAAGCAAATAGACACAAACACAACTATTACTTTTTGATACTTTGGGACTTTTTACAAGATTAACAAAATTAGCTTGCATTCTGCCCAGGCTGCCCCCATATTGAAAAAAACCCACTCTTTC
>NW_005841862.1:5031670-5038803 GCF_000455745.1 Alligator sinensis
ATGCTTCCTTCTCAACGTAATAATGCAATGCTTACACATCGCCCTATTATTGCATGAATTTATACTAGGGTCTACTGTTCTGCAGGGCAACTTTGCTGCTGTCACCAGCTCCCTGCTGATTCCCAGGTCATAAACCCTACAGCTGCATGTCCTCTAAGGGAGGGAGCTGAGTTGTTTAGGAACTGGCGGTTCCTATTCTGGGTTAGGTGAGGAAAAGCAGAATCATAATTTAATAAGATATGTGCCCTGGATGCAAACCCCAATAGCCCCATCAGAGACACTGATGTGGCAGAACATGTCAGCAGCTGGGAAGTTAGTGCCCTCTAAAGCTGCTTCTGTCTTCCAGTGCTGCTTAAACCCATCACCACCAGGACTTGGCAACAATTAATTCAGTGGTACCTATCTGCCCCGAGTGCTGTCCCAACCTCCACATACCACTCTGAGTGCTGCTCCAACCTTAATCCCACCATTCCAGCCACCAACCCAAGTGTTGCTAGCACCCTCTTTTAAACAGTGCCTGAGGCTCATGCCCTGGTCTCCCACTCCTAGTTACACCATTGAGGAGAAGAATAAAAACAGAGGGACTGCTGTTGGTTTGCACAAACTGGGCACATCTATATGTGCAATTGATGTGCACAAATAAACACTGGAGCTTATTGCACTGGAGTTTTTTGCTCTTGCATGCGCCATTTGAATGTGTACCCAGGAGCAAAAAACTCCAGAGCAATTAGCTCCCAAGTTTATTCGTGCACAGCACATGGAGCCTGGTGAGAGTAATCTGGGCTGTCAGGGGACCCAAGAGGTCAGCCTTCCAGCCCAGGGCTGCTCCGACAGGGCTCCATGTGCAGTTGGGGGGGGGGGGGGGGGGCTGGCTGAGGCACAAGGGTGCTGCTCGTGCCTCAGCTAGCTGCTCCACCACACGTGGAGTCTTGTCGGCTCCATGTACTGTGAAGCAGCTGGCTGGGACATGGGGGTGCTTCAGCCAGCCCCTCCACAGCACATAGAGCCCTGCAGACCTGGGGCTTCACAGGCTGCAGAGCAGCTGGCTGGGGCACAAGGGTGCTTCAGGTCAGGGGCTGCCAGCTTGGTAGCCCTGTGCTTAAGCATCCTCATGCCCCAGCCAGCCCTGTCACCTTATACATGTGCATTTAAACACAGTAATTTACTGTGCTGTTGGATAGTACTTGCGTCTGACATGACTATCCGATAATGCAGTAAATTAGTCTACTCCAGCCTAATTACCATGCATGTGTAGATGGTGATTCTTTGCTGTGCAGTAAATTAATCTATTGCACAGTAAAGCACACGTATAGACACGCCCACTGGGAAGGAGAAAGAAGCAGCATAGCTCCAAGACAGCTCTGGTTCCTCTTGCTCTTCTTGTAAGAAAGTTTGAGAGGAAAATTTAGCCTGTTTCCTTTTAATGATCTGCGTAACTAGTTAATTATTGTTTCACTATCAATCCTCTTAGAAGAAAAAAAAACACCTTACTATGAATAGCAGCACATATAATCCAAAACAATATCAGAATTGGCAAGTTATTTCTTTATGGTGGGGCAGAAGGATCTTAAGACTCGGGAAAGTAGAAGTGAGGGAAGATTCAGAAATAGAGCTTTGAAAATATTTTTGGTTTTCCTGCAGGAATGAAAAGTTGGCTAAAATTTGTTTAAAATTGTACAAAACCTTTTGTTTGAACCAAAACATTTAATAGCCATTTTGTTTTCCTTCTTCAACAGCAATTAACTTACTTTTCAAATTTCATTTTTAAATTAAAAATAAAAATTATTAGTTTTAATTTTTTTCACTTTTTCCCTGCTAAAATTATGTCACACATGACATGAATGTGCAAATAGTGTTAGTTAACCAGTGTAAAGCTATTTATGTGACTAAAATCATCAACCAAAGAAAACATATCACCCAGCTCTACTCAAACTCTTTGTTATATTTTATAAAGTATTCAGATACCTAAACAATAAGTTCAGCCTACATAGTTCATATCCAACACCAGGTCTTACTACACATCTCTAAAGTGCCTAGACATCTTTAGTTATTCTAAAATATAATATTTTTAATTAGATGGCTATGCAATACATAACATATTTTGACGCTTAGTGTCTGCAGAATGTCTACTAAAGTAAGTTATAAAATTATATTAATCAAGAACTTTATAAACAGAAGTGGAATTGTTTTGAAATCCCAGTAGTCACTGACATTTAGCAAATTTCATTTAATTATGTTAGCATAACCTATCCATCTGTTAATATGTACTTTAAAAAGAAAATAAAAGAAAAAAAATCAGAGGAACTGATGTTTCCTTTTTCTAAAAAGGTTATATTGATAGGATAATAAATATATCTGTTTTTAAACAAAATTGTCAAAAAAATTAAATTCAGACATTTTAAATTTTTTTTTTCTTTATGAATAAATCCCTTTGAACTCAGTGGATCTATCCACATGCAAAAGTTACTGGAACAGATTTGATTTTTCTCTGTTTCACTGCTCTTCCTCAGTATCCTGGTCTTGGAGGTCTTGATCCTTTCTTGAAATTTATGAAGTGACATAAACCTAGTTATAGATATGGGCAACAGTATGAGTCCTTCTATCAGAATGTATTCCTATTCAGAATGGCTGAGAAAAATTCTATGAGGGGTATTTGTTTCCCAACTTATAATGTCTATTCATAGGAATATTCTCATGCATCTGTGCTCATATGACCACAAAAGTAACAAATACATGGATGACATCTCTCACACATTTGACCAATGAACTGGGCCTCATTTATGCACTTTTACCTCACAGGACCTCTCTCCTCCCCCACTCTTGGTCACATGGAGGAAGCCCTCTGCCCCCCAGCTGCTGCGAGCTGCCTCTGGCTCAGTCTCGCTCTCTACTCAGCTGCAGCAGGGCTTGGGGCACAAAGTCCAGCACACAGTGGCCTCATCCCATGCACAGATTGCAGGGGGCATCTGCCAGGGTGCGTGCAGTGGCAGGAGGCCCCCCCCCCGTCTACCTGGGTGAGCCTTCTGGGCTCTGACCCTCCCCCAACCTGGCCTGGTTGGGGCCCAACTCACCCAGGGGCAGGGGGCACGGATGGGGGTTGTCCCACTTCCACAGCCCAGCCCCAATGGCAGGGGGCGTGGCTCAGCCCAGCCACATGCGTCCCTCTGCTTCCAATTGCAGAGCCTCTGATAGTTGATTTCAGTCAGAGATTGACTGTCAGAGGCTCCCCAATCAACTAGTTGATTATGATTGACCAGTTGGTGACCACTGCTTTATGGAGACTGAGGTGATAAAAATCACTCTTTTGCACGAATGCTTTTGCATCCTCCATGGATGCAGCTTTTCAAGCCAGTTCCAAAGGCATCATATTCTACAAAATGATCAATG
This sequence comes from Alligator sinensis, assembly GCF_000455745.1. Classification (NCBI taxonomy): domain Eukaryota; kingdom Metazoa; phylum Chordata; order Crocodylia; family Alligatoridae; genus Alligator; species Alligator sinensis. Next base: position 5,035,058 of record NW_005841862.1, read on the forward strand.
CATATCTATGTTACTATGGAAAATTCAGAGGATTTGAGCCAAATCCTGTAGAGCAGGGAAGCATATAAGTAGTCTTATTGGCTGTAGTATGATTCTTCCCATTCCCAACTGCTTTGCCTCCTAACTGCTTCATTTCCTATCATAGAATCATAGAAGTAGAGTTGGAAGGGACCTTGCAGATCTTCAGGTCCGACCCCCTGCCTGGGCAGGAAGAAAACTGGGCTCAAATGACCCCAGTCAGGTAGGCATCGAGCCGCTTCTTAAAGACGCCCAGGGTAGGAGCCAGCACCACTTCCCTTGGAAGTTGGCTCCAGATCCTAGCCGCCCTAACTGTGAAGTAGTTCTTACGGATGTCTAATCTAAACCTACACTCCAACAACTTGTGGCTGTTATTCCTTGTTATCCTGGGGGGCACTAGGGGAAACAAGGTCTCCCCCAAACCCTTCTGGTCCCCCCTAGTGAGTTTATAGAGGGTCACCAGGTCCCCCCTCAGCCTCCTTGTGAGAAGGCTGAACAGGTTCAGGTCTTGTAACCTCTTGTTGTAGGGTCTGCCCTGCAGTCCCTGGATTATGTGGGTGGCCCTCCTCTGGGCCCTCTCAATGTTGTCCACATCCCTCTTGAAGTGGGGTGCCCAGAACTGGACAAAGTACTCCAGCTGCGGCCTGACCAGTGTCACGTACAGGGGGAGGATCACCTCCTTGGACCTACTTGAGATGCACCTGTGGATGCACGATAGGGTCTGGTTAGCCCTGCCGACCATGACCTCGCATTGTTGACCCATGTTCATCTTGGAGTCAATGATGACTCCAAGATCCCTTTCTGCCTCTGTACTCTCAAGAAGGGAGTTTCCCATCTTATAAGTGTGCTGCTGGTTACTACTGCCCAAGTGCAGCACCCTGCACTTGTCAGTATTGAAATGCAGCCTGTTTTTGTTAGCCCACCCCTGCAACCTATCCAGGTCTTTCTGCAGTCTCTCCCTCCCTGCTAATGTGCCCACCTCTCCCCATATTTAATCCATGTAATTTAGATTAAATGTTTTCAGAGGACTGAAAGAGCACAAAATCAGCTAGCAAGTTTTCATACATTTTTCCTCACAATATTATGGATTAAGGCAAAATGAAAGTAGGACTCACTGGGTGAATCTACATGTGCAAATAATGTGGGATCAGTTTACTTTAGAGTAAACTGTCTCGGGTACGCATCTACATATGCAGGGATGCAGGAGCAGATTTGCTGCTCCTAGCAGCAGACTGTTCCCACTCCCTGCAGCCCTGCACTGGGCCCAGAACCAGATTAACACATAAGCAAACTAGGCACTTGCCTAGGGCCGTAAGTGAAAAAGGGGCCCTGTTGTGCTTATTTTGTATAATTATTGAGTGGAAAAAAATAATATAAATATATAGTATTAAGTAGGGGCCCATGAGTTTGCTTGCCTAGGCCCCACTAAAGGGTTAATTTGGCCCTGACTGGGCCCCTGCACCAGGGGCTAGCGGAGAGCATGGGGCCAGGAGACAGCTGTCCTCTGGCGGGGTCTGGGAGATTGCTCCCTATCCCTGGGCTGCCTGTGGCCGAGGCGGGCTCTGCCACCAGAGTGGGCTCCACCACTATAGCTCAGGAAGTAACAATGTCGCCCTGCTCAGGCAGCAGGGAGCTCCCAGTTCCCACTCTACAATCATGAGGCCTGAGCTGGGACATTCTTCTCTCTCAGCCCAAACTCCGTGGTCATGATCAGGAAGTGAGGCTGGGAGCTCCCTGCTGCCAGGGCAGAGGGACAGTGTCCCTGTCTGGCCTCCAGTGGCAGAGCCTGCTCAGGCAGCTCCTGGAGGCAGGGAGCGGGGACCCACCCCTGCTGCCTGGCTGACCAGGAGCACGTTTGCTCCCAGTCAGCTGTCTGCATGTGCCTTACTGTACACTAGGGCAATTGAGAGTCAATTTGCTACTTGAATTTACAGGCAGCAAATGTACTCATGATTAGAGCAAATTACTATGCAGTAGGGATCTGCACGTGTAGACGGTGATGCTTACTGTGCAGTAATTAGCTCTAATCTTGAGTAAAGCATCACACGTAGACACACCCACTGTTTATGAAAAGAGAACTTATTTCTCACTATATTCATTAAAACAAGCATTTTTCATACCCTTATGTCCATCATTACTCTAGTCTGATTACCTCCTGTACTCAAAAGTTTTTAAGTTACATGCCGAAGACACTAGCTTCAGCAGAAATTATATTGAATTTGCACAAGGAAAGAACCCATCAAAACAAAAAATGGCTCTGCCAAGCAGCTGACAAAGAAAATGTGGCAGAAATTGTTTTAAGAAAGTTAAAATATCTAAATACTCATTTGTGACTAGAATACACAAAATTAATACTTACTAAAGTACACTGTGCAAAATTAGGTTTAAAAACACTTCAAAGCCTATTGCTGACTGCTGGAAAGAAGAAAAATCACTCTTTTATTTATATATTTATAGTTATATAAAATTGTTATTTTTGAAGGTATTTGTTAGATACAGTTCCACTCCTCTTTGTCTACATGTTTCTGTGACTTGTGTGCCCAGAGTTATTCTATAAAAGTGTATTTCTCTTTCAGTGAACGGAAGGTTATAAGCAGCATACAATTATCTCCAACTACTAGTTCTTTTTGACTTAGTCCTGAATGGACCAGAAAAAAAATTGCAGATAAACACCAATAGTATACTAGTAAATTAAGAATAGGTACATTAATTAGGCACTGATTCTGCTCATGTGTTAATTTAAAAAACAAAGCACTATAGGGGAGTGCATATATATATATATCCCCCTAGCTGTAGTGCTACTAAGTTGCCTCAAAAGCACGCTATTCAGCCAGGGAGCCTGTCAGAGAAGCAGTGGCAACAGAGTGGATATCTCTTTATGTTAGGGGTAGGCAACCCCTGGCATGCATGCCAAGAGTATGGCACATGAAGACATTTTGTTTGGCACGGGTGCCTTGGGGCAGACAGGGCTGTGGGGAAGAACTTCCAGGGGTCTAATCCTTGTTGTGGCAGAGATTGGAAGCTTGGGTTCCTTTTAATGTAATAATAAATATACCAATTAATATATTCATGCACATAGGAGAGAGAGAGAGAGAGAGAGAGAGCTTGTCTGCTTAATACACTTTCAGGGATCATTTCTATAGTTTATTCTCTAATAATGAAAAATCAAAGGAAGAAATATATCTGTTGAAAAAGCAAATGAAAGAATAATTTGCCCAGACCACTGGAGAGTATGACTCCAAACCAAAATACCATTCTCTGTTGAAATTTCAGTTTTATAATCATAAAATACAGATACCATTGATAGAAACAGAAGAATTCTTTGGCTCATGGATATGAACATACACACAAATACAAATAGGCCTCCGGCAGATTTTCATAGATTTCATAGACATTAGGGCTGGAAGGGACCTCGGAAGATCATCGAGTCTAGCCCCCCACCCGAAGGGCAGGAAGTCAGCTGGGGTCATAGGATCCCAGCCAGATAAGCATCCATTTTACTCTTGAAGGTGTTCAATGTAGGTGCTTGAACCACATCCGATGGCAGGCTGTTCCAGACCTTGGGGGCTCGGACAGTAAAAAAAATTCTTCCTTATGTCCAGCCTGAAACGATCTTGCAGTAGTTCATAACCGTTCGACCTCGTCATCCCTTGGGGCGCTCTGGTGAACAAACGTTCCCCCAGATACTGGTGGCCACCCCTGATAAACTTATAGGTGACCATCAGATC
>NW_005841862.1:5039577-5056694 GCF_000455745.1 Alligator sinensis
GCTGGCTATCCCTTAAGATGTTGGCGTCGGCCAGTCCATTAAGGATGGCCTCTATAATAAACTTTTCTAAGATCTTCCCCGGGATAGGAGTCAGGCTGATGGGCCTATAGTTAGCCGGATCCACTTTCCTCCCTTTCTTGAAGGCAGGCACCACATTGGCCTTCTTCCAGTCTTTGGGCACTACACCAGAGCACCAGGAGTTTTCAAAGATCCGTGCCAGAGGCTGGGCTATGACACTCACCAGCTTCTTGAGTACCCTGGGGTGTAGATTGTCAGGGCCGGCTGACTTGAAGGTATCCAGCCTCTCAAGGTGTTCCTTCACAGGGTCAGCATTGATGAAGAGCAGAGGATCACCCTCACCTGGACCTCCCTGTCCCGTAGTGGGCATGGGCATCCCATGGGACTGATGGAAGACCGACGCAAAGTACCCATTTAATAGGTATGGGTAACTAACATTATTTGTTTATTAGAGTTTGAACACTAATAGAACTCTAATACTTCACACTCTTCAGAAACACAGTTACAATTTCAATTCAGGTGCAATATAGCACATTCATTTTTAATTACTATTGTATTCTTGTTCTCTCACCCCCCCGCCAAGCTTTAGCATTCATGACAGAAAATGTCCTGGAAATGTCATCTTAGCTCTCTGAGTATGCATGATCTTTACAATAATCACCACATCCCTAATCTTTTCTGCTGTTAACATCCATTGTGCCTGATATTTTGACTCTGGAAATCTATTTTAATTATTTTTAAACATTTGGCACAGAGGAATTCCAGATTTTGAAATTAAAGCTTGAGTGGAAAGTATGCCCTGTGCATAATGTTATGTCACAGATCCTATCAAAGATCTGTAAGGTTTGTAATAACGCTAAAACTTTGAGTTTGGCTATTAAGCACACAGCATCTCACTTATTTCTAGTAACTGAAATAATTTCAGCTCCAAGTTAAATGACCCCACTTTTTCCAGTTACAGAAAATGCATCTATAATTATGTATTTCACAAAATGTAGGTCATTTAGATGTCCATCACACTGAACAGAACAGCAAACTGGTATCTTCTAAGTCGGGGTACTCAAGTGCAGGACAGGGCTCCACAGGAGTCTTAAAATTTGGCAGTGGGGGAGCAGTGGCAGCATTAATTGACACTCCACAGCTGACAAATTTCTAGACCCATGAGAAACCTTGCAGTAGATAGCATGGCCTGTGTACTAGACTGGGTACGTGAGTCTGAAATGTACAAGGCCTGATGTAGGTGCACAGGGTTCGGTGGCACAGGGCCTGATCCAGACAGTGCGAGGCCAGATCCGGGATGCGTGAGGCCAGATCCTGGCATGCGTGGCCCAATCCTGTGCACTGAATCCACACAAGATCTGGCTTGTGGACCAGCCCTGTGACACTTATCTGGCTCACTGGATTGGAAGGCTGAGCAGCATTCTAAGTAGCTTAAGGAGCAAAGGAAGAACAAACCTATCCCCTAAAATATTTGCATCTGCATAATTAGATGTTAGTACCCGAAACTTCACCAATTATTTGAAGTAGAAATGAAAAACACTATTACTTTAGGCAGTACAGGATTTGTCTATTCTAGAAGAAATGCCACAAATTATTGAAAGCAAAGCAGGTTGCAAAGTCAATAAGTAGGAAGCAATACAGTGAAAACAATGGGAAAATTGAGAATGAGAAATATTTTTAATGATATTCTATATTACTCATCTAAGGATAATGTAATAGAAAGGACTCAGTGTTAGAGTCTGACATTCTACTCTGCAGCAATTAAAATTAAGGGTATGGGAAGTTTAATTAGCACATTTACTTAAATCCAAGACAAGGTGGGCAGACACCAGGGGGACAGGCAGCAGGGAAGACAAGTGGAGGGAGGGGTAGGTGCTAAGAGGCACAGGCCCTGTGGGAGACAGGCACTGGTGGGTGGGTGAGAGGCTGGCAGCAGGGGGGACAAGGGGCAGGGGCATCAGGCATCAAGAGACATAGGCTCTGAGGGCAGGCAGCAGGGGGTAACGGTCAGGGATCAGGCCACTTGACTTCCCCTACCACCTGCCCCCCACCATGTACCCCTGCTGCTGTGTTTCTCACTGCAGTAGTGTTGGGGGAACAAATTTAAGACAACCCTGCAACAGTTAGATCCTGTACATGGAAAATTACAACAAAGTTATAAATTTACTACATACAGAATCTAATTCTGGGGGGTTGTAACAGAGGACCCAAACCCTGTTACTTGGACACAATGGAGGGGGAGGAAAACCCAATCAGCGCATCCAGAGCATGTGCCAAAGCAGTCTACATGAAGGCGGGAGAGCAGGCAGATGGCATCAAAAGAGAAAGACTGTGAAAGATATTTGGGATGAGATGGAGGTTTGAAGCAGCTGGTCAAGGAAAAGGGAATTTGCACCAGGGAGATGAGGGCTCCTGTCACTTTAAGGGAACTCGGTGGAAGGAGCACAGGCTGACCCTTAATTAAGGGAGTAAAACCCTTGGGCATGGCTGGGAGAGGGTAGCGGGACTCCCAGGCATATAAGTCCAGTCCCTGAGCCAGAGCAAGCAGTCAGGCCCCGCAGGCTGCAGGAAGAAGAGCTCCCACAGGGAAGCTGACTATGGGAAGCAATGCCTAGGGAAACCCAAGCTACCCACAAGAGTGAGAGCAGGCCTAGCCTAGCCCTGGGAATTATAGTTTGTGGGAAGCAAACTTTGTGAAAGCAGCTCATGCATATTTCAGTTGTACTGGTATACGGTTGTTTATGTTTGTTGAATAACCGGAGGACTGTGTGTGGCAGTAGGGATGGAGGAGCAATGAGTGGGTCGCGCTATGAGACTTTTGAACATTGGGGTCTGAACTCCAAGCCAAGCAGGCCAGAGTGAGCCCATGGAGTACAAAAAGGGGACTAAAAAGAGCACAGCCCTCACCAGCTTCTAAGGGCACCCTCGCCTCTTCATCAACAAAATCAAAGATATGGCAGGTGAGACATGAAAGGAAGACCCTGAGAAGTGGGAACAAAATTGATCAGGACTTAGGCAGCCATCAAGGAGGCACCATAGCAGCCCTAGGGCGTATCCTGTTACAGGGGGCATCTTAAATCTGAAGTCTTGGATTCGGTAAATATGGTAAACAAAAGTACTTAGGGTCTGCTAAATTTTACCAAATTATGTTCCATTAAAATAATTACATTGCAAAAAACCTGGTGGAAAACACCACTTATTTCTGCACATCATGAAAAGCAAACTTTCTGGTAAAACTTATTTCCAAGCATAGCATAAAGAGAAGTAAATTAAAACAAAGACACTACAATATGTGATTTGTACATTCCAGATTTTCAAACCCTATGTGGTAATTTAGTGTTATGATTTCCAACGTACTGGCTATTTTAAAGTACAAAAAGTAAAAAACCACCAAAATTAGGTACGATTCAGGAAGCTAGTAATGGGAAATGGACAAATCTTTTACCTTGACATTACTTATCAAAATGCCACCCAACTTTGTGGCATGTCACATGATATTACCGTCTGATAGCTGTTCAGCAGCCTATGTGAAATAAAATAATTTCTGTCTAGTAACTAGTTCATAGTATTAGACAGCCTCATCCCAACAACTGTTACTGCAATAGAAAGTTTGTTGGTTATTGTGGCAAAGTGGGGCTCCCCGCCTAGCCACAGTACTAGGTTCCCCACTTCCCTTTAGGCACACCTCCCACGCCTTGTTCTTATTAATTAGGATGTTAATTGAGCGGGAGGCTGCCCATTATTGCCTCCTGATATTTGGGGGTGTCCGAGGCTCCGTACCTCCCATACATCGTGGCCCAAGCCTCACAGGTGGCATCCAGCTGTTAGTCACATCAGCCCCACAATGGGCTCCAGAATGCTCCTATCAGGATCCCCCTTTGATCCCTCCGCTCAGGTGGCCTACTCCACCATCATTTGGGCTGCCAAGCTCCCTGTAGCCATCTCCCCTCTCAGGCGTGGTCCCCCCAGGACCTTCGGTCACACAGGCCCTGGCCTCACCTCCAAGGCCAGACAGGACCTTGGTCATCAAGGGGGCACCATAGCAGCCCTAGGGCGTATCCTAGGGGCATAACCATTTGGTGCCCAAAAGCTTGTCCAACTGGCTATACAGCTGGCCCAATAAAGGATATCACAAAATATTCTTGCTTCTCAGAGATATAAAGACATATCTGATGAAAGAACCTACCCTCTTACCCATGCATGTGATCTCTTTAATAAATCTGAAGCAAAATACAAGACCAACATAGGAAAAGATTTATACTAGAAGTTATCTATATTGTATTTGTTTTAAAGATGGAGAACTCCAGTCTACTGTGGTGCAACTTCTTCACTTCTGTAAGTGAAGAAATGTAAATGGAAAAAAAAAATCCTCCCATTAATTAGAAACCAGCTAAATGTCTATCAAAAGGATTTTAATTAATGAATCTTACCTTGCTGAATTAAAAACTGAGTGGTAGGAACTAAGTCTGTCCATGGTGAAAAATCACCTGTTTGTAAATCCACAAAATAAGCAAAGATAACCCTGTCTCCTGATGGAAACTGAACACCTGTAAAGTTAGCAACAGAGATACACTTAGGCAGCAAGACAAGACACTTAAGTAGCAAGACATCCTCAGCTAGTGCATATTAGAATTTGAAGTTAATAAATCTATGACAACTTATACTAGCTGAAGATCTGCGTCAGAGAAGCAGAAATTTCACACTGTTCTTATATGCTCAGTGACAAAGCCACATAGCTAAACAAAATTAACAACTCTGGAACTTCAGAGTTTTTGCTACTTTTTGAACAGATTTTTTTTTTTCCCAGCAATCACCTGATGTGGAAATTATGGCTCGTGTACCCTTACAGGTTTACCTATTCCAGTTAGAGCATTAATAATGAATGTGACCATGTTCAATTGGAAGTGGTTGTGACTGAGTTTTAAAATGGAGGACACTTATACAAGTGCAATCAGGCCCCTGAAAGCACTCTACAGCTGTGCCATGACATATGCACAGCTGCAGAGTGCTTTTAAAATGGCCAGTTGTGCAAAAAAAAATTAATCCTCCCCAAATAAGATATTAGATGAAGGCACTCTGCTTTAGAGTGCCTTAGGGAACCTGTGTTCCCTAGAGTTAGTTTTTTGAGCATTGGGGCTGTCAGCAGGGTGGTCCTTTTGAGACATTCCCATTGGGGCTGTCCTTACCTTCAGGGCTGTCAGCAGGGGGAGGGGAGGGCAGAAGAGGAGGGAGGGAGGGAGCAGTACCAAGCGCTGGCTGGGGTTTTCTGTCTGGAGTGGGGGGAGGGGTGGAATGGAGCCCTCCTAGCTACCCTGGCTGGGGTACTGGGGGTAGCTGGGCTGGGCTTACAAGGTGAGGGGGCTCCCTTCTACACCCCCCCTCCAGCTCTGGCCACACAAAGCAGAGAGGGGGCAAGGAGCAGCATGAGCTGCCAGCTTGTGTGGCCTGAGCTGGAAATGGGTGGGGGATGGAATGGAGCTCCTTTGCCTTGCAGGTCCAGCCCAGCTCCCCTCAGTACCCCAACCAGGGTAGCTCAGGGGGAGGAGCTGCGAAGCTGGGGGGGGTCCATTCCACCCCCCTCTCCCCCCAGCTCCAGCCAGGTAGCAAACCCCAGGTTGCAGCTCCAGTGGAAGGGGCAGGGCTGGTGAGAGGGGGGGTTAAGCAGTCTTCTTTGCTTTTGGGGCACCCTTGCCTGCTTGCCAGGGCTAGTGATGGCAGGATCCAGCCCCTGTATCCCAACCCAGCAGGGGAAGGTCTGTTGGATTGGGGGCCAGGAGGAGGGACTCTAACTCATGGCACTTTGTAGAAAGTGTCATGAGTTAGAGCATGGTCAAGGTATGTCTGTCAGCATCCAGAGATAATTATTAATCAACTTTTCTTCTCTTCAGGTAGTATACAGTTTAAAAAATGTTCAAAACCAGATTTAAATATGTGGATTTAAAAAATACATATGAGCACATAGTACTGAATTTTCTCGTACATAACTCTAAATATAACATGCTCCCAGTTTCTGAAAAGATAGCATGAAGGAAAAAAAGAACTTACTTTGGATAATAATCTGAATAGCAGCAGATAGGAAGCTGAAACTGCTCCTAAGCATGCTGTCAACCCCATGTGCTGGATGGGACTGACAAACTGATCCCAGGAGACAGTCTAATCTGGTGTGCAGGGCCATGTCATGCAGCCAGGGGCACTCCCTACAGGTCCAGAAAATTTGGCAGCAAAGGAGTCATAGCAGCATTAATACATGTGACTCCTAGTGTGCGTCTACTTGAGATGCTTTTCTGTGCAGTAGAGCAGTTTACTGTGCAGTAAGCATGCATGTCTACATGTGCATACATTTGCTGTGCAGTAAACTGCTTTAATCATAAGTAAATTTGCTACCTGAAAATGCAAGTAACAAATTTACTTGCAATTAGTTACAGCACAGTAGCACTCATGTAGACGCCTGACCAGGAGCAAATGTGCTACCGGTAAGCCGGGCAGCAGGGGGTGGAAGATTGCTCCCTGCTGCCGGGGTGGGCTCTGCCACTGGAGCCTGGGACCTGGAGCCAGCCCCCTGCTCCAAGATCACGATTAGGATGCAGGGGTTGGGAATCCCCGCTCAGCCAGGGGTTCACTGCTAGCTGCCCCACTGGAAGATTGGGGTAGGAGCCTGGGACCTGCCCCTCCCCTACAACTCTTTCCAAGTCTCCTGCCCCCAGTCAGAGAGCTGGGGCCAGAAGGTTCCTGCTGCCAGGGCAGGGGGACATTGTTTTCTGCCCAGGCTCTGGGGGTGGAGCCCACCCCAGCAGCAGGGAGCAATGTCCCAGCCACTGCCAAGAGACTGGCCCTGTGCTCCCTGCCAGCCCTTGGGCTAGCACCCAGGGGGAGCCTAGAGCTCCCTCTGGCTGCTGCAGGAGGCCGGTGCAGTGCTGGAGGGGGTGGGAACAGATTGCTGCCATGAGCCGCAAATCTGCTCATGAGTCCCTGCATGTATAGATGCCTGCCTGGGTGCATTTACTCATGAGAAGTTTACTTGTGAGTAAACTTCTCCCAGATCAAATGCATGTGTAGACACACCTCTAGAGATGTGACAATTCAGGCTGCCACCTCTCCTCTGCTATCAAATTTTCATATTCTTTGGGTTCTGTTTTTCTTGCATATAATGTACAGCCGAAGTTTCATCAGCTGGTTTTGGAGAAAAGGGTATAGGTTATATGGGAGAAAATACAGTATTACAAGTTTTACTTCTGAAAAAAAAATTTTTTTTCAATTAATTTCAATATTATCACTGTAAGTTTAATGAATGGCTTGCAGTACAGAACTTATATTGAAAGTTACCAGTAGGTGGTTCTCCTTCAAATATATCATGAACAAGATTATTGAAACTGTGTGTTACATTTACAAGACATTCATCTGTGGTATTTATGCCAATCAAAGAGTCCTCCTCATAATCATCTTCTCTTCTTAAAACTCCACCAACTGCCCAAGTAAATGCAAATACATAGAGTTTTCCTAACAGAGATGGCAGTTTGTCAGGATATTTTTCCAGGAACCATTTCTTATCTTCCCTATAATAAATTAAAAAGAAATAGAGTTCAGTAGTTTAGCAAGCTATTACCATTAATCTCAAATGTTTCATTGCCATTAACTAACATATGTTTTAAATTTAAGGTACGCTCCATCTAGATGTATAAACATATGGACTCGTGGGGTGACATTTTCAAAAGACATGCATACCTACTAACAGCCAAATGGGGTGCAAAATATTGCATAGCTATTGAATACCAGAGAATAAATAAGTTTGTAGAACAGCTGCCAAGATTTTTCAACAAGTAGGAAATGTTAAGAATGTGACTTTTCTTCTTCTGATACATTAGAACAGCACCTTACAATGTAAGTCAGAGAAAAATAAAGTATTTACCACAGTAACTGGAGTTCTGCAAGGTTTGTTGTCCATATGTATATGTCACTATGAGTACACGTGTTCCAGGCACTCAAGCTTGAAGACATTTTTGTCCTCAGCATATGCATATGCACATGCACCCTCTTCTTCCCTGTACTTTGTGCTGAAGTCATACCAATTGGTGCATACCTCCCACACTTTGTTTTTTCTAAAAGCATCTCCCATCTCAAGGAGCTTTCTGTAATCTATTTGACTACAATTTTACAGATATCTGCTTGCCTGTATGCATATTCCACAGTGCATCACTCCAAAGAAGCTCAATTTATACAAAGGCTTAGCCAGTTGGTCCCAAGCCTGTAGCGGTGCATGGGATTCTTCCATCCTAGGTGCAGGACTTTGCACTTGTCTTTGTTGAACCTCATGAGATTTCTTTTGACCCAATCCTCCAATTTGTTTAGGTCACTCTGAATCCTAGCCCTGCCCTCCAATGTATGTACAATTTCCCCCAGCTTGGTGTCATCCATAAACTTGTTTAGGGTGCTGCAGGATGGTGGCAGCAGCAGTGGAGAGGAGCCACAGGACAGCCCCGGTGCAGGCTCTGGGCAGCAATAGCCAGAAGGGCCCTGGGGCACACCGGCCACCAGGTCCTGCTTTTTCTTGGCACCCAGCACTGGCTTCTGTTGCTCACTGTGGGCAGGGCTGCCTATTTCTGTCTCTCCCTCTTCTTACCTCCCCCTCTGAACCCTCCTGCACCTACAGCACATCCCTGTAGCTTATGCCAGTTCCTGCTCCACATGTTGGAAGGAGGGCCCAGTGGGCACCAGCATCAGCTGTGGATACAACCAGCAGGTTCTTGTTGGGGATCATGGCATCTGCCCAAGTCCGCAAGTAATGCTATTGCATTCCAAGGCAGTCTCCCCAGTCCCCAGTGGAAGCCTGCTGGCTGTATCCACAGGTGATACCAGCAAGTGCCCGGCTCTGCTTCTGGTGCACAGGACAGGAGCTATCATAAGCTATGGAGCCACCCACCTGGCACGACGTAGCAGCTGGAGCCACCAGCTCCCCAGAGGCTAGATCCCATGACTTTGAGGCCACTGACCCCAAATGACAGATGCAATCAGTTGGTGGGCTAGATCCAGCCCATGGGCCATATTTTGCCCTCCCCTGTGTTAGGCATTATCCTACGCCTTCTCCAGCTCTGCTTTTGAAACTGGCCAATAGCAGCCAAGAGTAAAATACACGAGTCAAGGAGAAAGAATAAGCTAACTTCTGAGTTCCGGCCTAGACCCTTGTTCCTAATAGGGCAGAAACTTTCCCACTATTTGCCACTCATTTTATCTAATGACAATGTTCAGTGGCTCAGTTTCAAAAGGCATGCTGAAGAGAGGACTGGATAATGCCTGATCTGTGTTGTGATGATTCAAGCAATGTACTAGGAAGTCAGAGAGATACAGATTAAAACCTTATTTCCATGAGGAGAGACTTTAAAACCTGGGTCTCCTTTTTCCTGGGCAAGTACCCCAAGCAGGATGCAGAAAGGGTAATAGAATTCCATACAATATCTGCCACAGAAAGGTCTTAGTAACCATTTTCCTCTACTACCAGGGCTAAGAATGCTTCTCAAAAGTCATGTGTTGACTTGTCCACAAAGACAACTAATTTCTTTATACCATAGAGCATGGGCATCAAAAATAAGCTCTGCAGGTCATATCCAGCCCACAGAGCCCCCTTATCTGGTCCCCAGTGCTGCCTCTGTATCTCATAGTTGACCCACAAGCAAGGAGTAGGATGCACATCGCAGGCGGTGCCTGCTCTGGGAAGTGTGCTCCACATAGTGCCCTGGCAGGCATCACATGCTATCTGTATCCTGGGCAGGCTGGAATGGGTGCCACATGCAGTGCAGTCATGGACTGATGAGGGAGGTTCTACACGTGATGTGCATCTCAGGCTGGCCGGAGTATGCACCACATGTAGTGTGCAGCCCGGACTGGCTGGAACAGGTGCTGCATATAGTGTGGATCCCAGAGTGGGTGCCATGCACACTGGATCTGACATGCAGGGGGCAGTGAGGAATCTGTGAGTCCAAACTAGACTGTGGAACCTCTCTGTACCACTCATCTGGCCCACTGGGTACCAGTGAGGTTGGTGCTGGGTAAAATTAAAAGAATTTTGCACTCTTAGGAGACAACTGATAATATTCTTTCATAGATTTTTAGGGTCAGAAGGGACCTCAGTAGATCATCAAGTCTGACCCTCTGCCCTGGGCAGGAAAGAGAACTGAGGTCAGACAACCCCAGCCAGGTGTTTGTCCAGTCTCTTCTTAAAGATCTCCGAAGTAGGGGAGAGCACCACCTCACTTCAGTGGCGACACATAGGAGGTGCATGGGGGTGCACGTGCACCCCCTGAGAACACCGGTGCAACCCGACTGGCTGTGCTTGCCACCTAGGTGACAGGCAGGAGGAGGGGCAGGCAGAAGCTCCTCCCCCCCGCAAGTGCCGGCCTGGGTGTGGAGCGCTGTTGTGCTCCCAGATGCAGCTGCAGCCACTTCCAGAAGTGGCCACAGTGTTCGGTGGTAGCGATCAGCCATCTTGTGATTGGCTGCAGGAGACCCCCGCTGGTCAGCGGGATTGGCTGCCTGGTTGCTGAATGGTTGCTGGGCGGGGGGCCTGTGCTCCCCCTGACTAAGGCAGCACCAGTTGCCCATGCCTCACTTGGAAGTTTATTCCAGATTTTGGTAACCCTTACCATAAAGAACTTCTTCCTAATGTCTAGTCTAAATTTGCCCTCTGTCAGTTTGTGGTGTTGTTCCTAGTTACTCCAAGAGGCGCCCTAGAAAACAAAGCATCTCCTATTCCTTGCTGCCCCCCACCACCTGACAAACTTGTAGACGGCCACTAGATCACCTCTCAGCCTTCTCTTATGGAGGCTGAAGAGATGCAGGTCCTTCAATCTCTCCTCGTTGGACCTTACCTGCAGGCCCCTAACCATGAGTGGCACTCCTCTTGACCCTCTCAAGGTTATCCACATCCCTCTTGAAGTGCAGAGCCCAAAACTGGATGCAGTACTCCAGCTGCAGCTTTACCAATGCCACGTAGAGGGGGAGTATCACCTCCTTAGACCTGTTCGTAATGCACCTGTTAATGCATGATAAAGTGTGTGTGGTGGGGCCAAGGGAACTGCCAAGCCACAGGGACCTGGTGGCAACGGCAAAGTTCCATGCCACAGAGCTCACCAGTGGCATTGCAACATGCTGAGCCGCAAGAGCATGGCAGCGGCAGGATCACCGCACTGCGAGCACTGCCAGCGACCCCGCAGCACGTGGAGCCATGGGAATGGGGTGGCAAGGGCGAGACTGCCATGCCGCAAACCCCGTCAGTGGCAACCCAGTCCGCCAAGAACCCTAAGCATGGCAGCAGCAGAGGGTTTGCTGTGCCACGAAACTTACCAACAATGCTGCAGCATTCCACGCTGCAGGCAACAGAAGCCTGGAGACGGGTCGAAGAAAAAAGCCGGTGCTGGCATGGACATGCTTTGTAAGTGCATGCCGGCACCGATTCACCAGCAGGGTCAGCGGGGAGAGATAAAAACCCCGCACTCCGAGCCAACAGCAGGACTGGAAGTCCCTGACAGCCAAGGGAAGGCTGCAGTGGGAGCGGAGCTCACCAGAGAGATGGCTGGTGGCAGCCTCCCAGTGAGGAGCTTCTCCCACAAACTGACTCAGAGGAGTCAACATACTTACTAGAGGAAGAGATCTGGAAGTCCGGCTGTGGAGAGGGCAGAGAGGACAGAGGCAGATCTACAAGTCAAGACAAGAATGACGACTGGTAATACTGCATCCGTGCAACATCAGAGTAACAATGGGTTGGTGCTAGGTGGGGTGTAGGGGAGGTGGAGCCCCAATATCCTCTTGCTAACAAGTCACCCTAGGATGACACCACTGAGCAGGGAGTAACAACGATCCTCAAGATTAAAATTCCATCAAAGACATGGCAGATGAGAAGTATCAGTGGTCTAGGTAACTGGTGCCAGAGGCAAACTGTCGGCCCACAGGACCGTTGCTAGCTCTGGGCGGCGGGAAAAGCCTAAGTGGGGAGCTCAAAATAGGCATGGCAAGTTGCAGTGCGATTAGCTCTATTGATCACTTTTGTCACATTGTCTATTCATGTTCATCTTGGAGCCAGCTCTGACTCCAAGATCTCACTTTGCTGCTGTGCTGCTTAAAAAGTTGTCTCCCAATCTATAAGTGTGTTGGTGATTCCTCCTCCCCAGGTGCAGTAGCTTGCACTTATCCTTGTTAAACTGTATCCTGTTTTGTTCTCCCCACTTTTCCAGCCTGTCCAAATACACCTGAATCCTTCCCCTATCCTCTGGTACGTTTACTTTGCCTCATAATTTGGTATCATCTGCAAACTTGGACAGTGTGCTCTCTATGCCCTCGTCCAAGTCACTTATGAAGATATTGAACAGCACTGGTCCAAGGACCAAACCTTGGGGGACCCCACTGCCCACATCTTTCCAGGTTGATACTGACCTGCCCACTCTCCGGGTGCATTCCATTACCCAATTCACTACCCACCTGACTGGGTAATTATCTGTCACAGCCTCTTAGTTATTTTATGAGAATGGGATGTGACACTGCATCAAAGGCTTTTTAAAAATCCAAATATATGACATACACCTCGACTCCTGCATCTAAGCAGTTTGTGACCTGGTCATAAAAAGAAACAAGGTTTGTCAGGGAGGATCTACTTGCTATGAATCCATACTGGTTTCCCTTCAGCGTTATTTTTCCTCCTTCCTCCCTTTTTTGAAAATAGGGACCACGCTGGCCCTTTTCCAGTCCACTGGGACTTGTCCTGAGTGCCATGAGTACTCAAACAGTCTTGCTAGTGGTTCTGCTATGACACTGGATAATTCTTTCAGAACCCTTTGGTGAAGATCATCTGGGCCTGCTGACCTGAACACATCAAGCCCCTCCAAGTGTCCCTTCACTGGGTCGGTGCTAACTGTTGGTGGGCTAGTGTCTCTGTTGTGCCTGTCTATGGTCAAATTTGGATATGATCAAATTCTTTGTCCATGCTCAGGAATACTGATGCAAAAAACTCATTGAAGAGCTCAGCCTTGTCCCTCCTATCCATCACTAATTATCCCAGTGTGTCCAGTAGGGGTCCTATGTTACCATGCACCGTTTTTTGCAACTCATATACCTGAAAAAGGACTGTTTGTTGTTTTTAACTTTAGTTCTCAGCCTGAGAGTCATTGTTGCCTTGGCCTTTCTAACTGACTCCCTGCAAGTGTGAGCCAAGTAGGTATATTCGTCCTTGGTGGCAACTCCCTGCTTTCACAGTCTGTATGCCTCCTTTTTCATCTTTAGGCTTTCCTGGATTTCCCTATTCAGCCAAGAGGGTTTCATGGCTCCTTTGCCCCATTTTATGGGCAATGGGATTGTCCCCTTCTGTGCCCAAAGGACCATTTCCTTGAGGAACGACAACCCTTCCTGGACTCCCATCTCCCCTAGGCTCTTGTGCTTCAGCGCCTCACTTACTAACCTCCTGAGCTCATTTAAGTTAGTCTTTCTGAAGTCTAGCACTTCTATTTATCTTTGCCACATTATGATGGTGTCATGGTGGGGTCCTCCAGGAGGGTCGTGATCTCCTTAAGGCCCCTTCCTCCATGCCAAGTTGGCCCCAGGGCACCCTCTGATTCTCGCCCGCCACGTCTTTGATGTTCTAATATATTAGGGAGGCTGCCTCACGTCTTCTTGGACATGGTCCGTTGTAACCTCTGGTCCTGTAGACTCCCGGACCCCTCATGGGTCTTGTCCTGCAAACGAGTGTTTTGGGGCACCCTAGCCTTATGGGCTAAGCGTGGCTCCAACCACCCCTTATACCACGCCCCAAGCCTCGCAGTTGGAATGGACGTTGGTGTCAAATACACTTGCCCTCTCTCTGGGGCCTTCTCAAGTGCTGCCCCCTTCTCTGGGGCTCGCCATGCCCACACTTGGGCTTCCTAATAATACTGCCCCCTCTCTGGGGCTCGCCGTGCCCACACTTGGGCTTCTCAATAGTGCCCCCTCTCTGGGGCTCACCACGCCCACACTAGGGCTTCTCAATAGTGCCCCTCCTGGGGCTGGGGTCTATGCACCTCATATGCCACGCCCTTACTGGCGCTGGGGTCCCCACGCTGCTGTGGGTCCCCTATGAGGCCTCCTCCAACCCCTGATAGCCTCACCCAAACCACCAGTTATAACAACAACAACAACAACAACGCAAAACACAAGCCCCTAGGCTATAACATAACTTAAAGCTGCCTGGCTAAAACCATGTTGCTCAGACATCTTAGAGCTGCCATCCTTTACTCTGCTTGAGGAGTACCTGCGGTTCTCGCATCTTAACTCCAGGAGCTCGAGCTCCTGCTCCTGCTCGAGCTCCTGCTCGAGCTAGGGCTCCTTCCCTAGCAGTTTTCCCCTCTTCAGGCACAGGGCACCTCAGTGCTCTGTGACAGATGGATAGTGAATTCTAATAATTGGTGGTCACTATCTCCTAGGTTACCCTATATCTGCAAATCCCCCACCAGGTGATCCCCTGTAGCAAACACCAAATCCAGTAAGGCATTTCCTCTAGTGGGAACATATACTTCCTGCCTTAGATTAGGGTCCTGTATGCAGGTTAGGAATCTAAATGAATGGTTGGATCTAGCTGACTGCTTCTCCCAGCAGATGTCTGGGTAGTTAAGGTCACCCATGACAACCATATCCCTTGAGCGAACTGCCTAAGAGAGCTGCTTTGAGAATTCCAGGCCTAGCTCATCCTCCTGGTGAGGTGGCCTGTAATAGACTCCCACTACCAAGTCCCTTTCACCCCAACCCCCTTGTATTCTGACTCACGGTGCCTCAATTTGCCCCTCTTCTGATCCCATCTTGATCACTGAAGATGTGTATTGCTCCTTAACATAGAGAGCAACGCCTTCCACCCTGCTTTTTCCCACTCTGTCATGTCTATACAGCCTATAGCCCTCAATGCCTACTGGCCAATTGTGGGTAGGGTCCCACCAGGTTTCAGTTAAAACAGCCAGGTCAAGGTCTTTGTTTGCAAGCAGGAGTGTGAGTTCTTGCCTGTTACCCATGCTCCTAGCATTAGTATAGACACTTAAGCGCCACCCCCCCCATGGGTGCCATTGATATCCCCCGTCCTGATGTCTATCAGGCCTCGCAGTACTTATGTGGACTTTTCCAGTGCATGGTTTGTGGTTCATTGTTCCTAGGTTCTCTCCGTCTTCTGCATCCCCATTCCCCGATGATCCTAGTTTAAAGCCCTTTGACCTCCCTCTCTCTCTCTGCAAATATATTTAAAAACTAAGAAAAAACTGAATGCACAGAAGTGGCTGCAAGGCCAAAACTAATCTTCAAGAAGGGCAAGTTTTGTCTTGAGCCAAAGGTGGCTGAGACTAGCCAAGGAACAGGAGGGATGCCGCTGCTGTTTTTACCATCAGTGTGTTGTTTAAGGAGACCCAGCATATTTACATGACGTACAGTTACTGTTAATCCAAAAGTCTTTGAGCTTGAGAGCAGGAGGCACATGTGAACCCAGAATGGAATGTGCATATGAACAAGTATTTCAAGTAATGGTAATAATTCCAAGAAAGGGTAATTTGTGTTGGTGATTATGGAATAATATATTGTTGGCTAAATCATTATGCAGAAAGAATGAACAAAAGAACAAATTTATTATAGCTGAGACACAAAGTTCAGGTCATTTTTTTCTTAAATTAAACAGCTGTGAATCCTCAGATTTCATCTAAATTGTTGGATTACACATCTGGCAAACATCCATTAGTATTCTGCACAAATTTTTGGGTTTATGAAGTTGGGCCAGCATAGGGCACTATAATAGGATTTGATGATTTTTTTTGCCAGCATGTAATGATCCAATCTGCAGTAAAATATTATTTACCAGTGGGTTTCTTCTTTCTCAAAGTATATAATAGTTAATTTTTAATTCAACTGAACTTAATATGCCTGACCTTTTCTTTTCTAGGGTGGCCTTTGTAATCAGTGCTTTGGATTCCACTGTTTGTGGCAGTTTTGAAGTACCTACAAGACCATCCTTGCTTTCCACACCTAGAAAGAGAAAAATTATTTGTCACATGTGCAAAGCAAGTTCATATAAACTAAAAGGAAACTTAGTAATACAAATGTTAAATATTCAAGAATGTCAAACAACTGATTTGAAAATGTTAGATCAACAAAAGAATCATGTCCAAGAAGATTTTATAGCCTCAAAATCTTTTGAGACTTCATCATAATGTGTCTAGAAAATAATTCAGATGATTAAGTTTAGTGACAGGTCATTTCTGTTTTCCTTGACAAAGAAATAGATTTTTCTATCCTTATTAAAGTAAATGTAAAGCATATAGAATAAGTGCCTGTGTGGCAGGTCAGTAGGGAGCGCTCCTGCGCTGGGACCCCACCAAAAAACAGGCTTCAGATGCCTCCCCAGGGGCACTAACCTCTGGCCAACCCTCTTCCTGGATCACACCTGCAAGCCTGGGGTACTGCTGCCACCATCCAGACTCAGGTCTTTGTCTGGGTCCTGTGCTGCCCGGGATACATAGGCCCTATAGATTAGGATCTTGGAGTGCTTCTATTAGCCTGAAGCATAGAAAGTAGCCTCCCTTAGTCAGCCAAGCAAAAGGGAGCAAAAAGGCATGTCCAAACCCTCTCAAGCATGTACTACAAGACAGGCTAATGGATAGCGTTATTGGGTAGAGAGGGCAGGCTTGGGGATAGGTGCAAATCAGAGAAGTATCAAAAGAAAATCTTAGCACAAACAGAAATGTCTTGGTAACCTTTTGTCAGATGACTAAAACACTAGATTCTAAATTCCCTGCTACATTTCATGTAAGTTACTCACAATTCCAGCCAGGGGCTGATTGAGCCTGCTCTAGAGGCTGCATGGCTAGCTGGCTGTGTCCCCAAAACATGTCTCCCCTCCTTCCAGGAAGAAGGGACCTTATATATTCCTGTCATCATGACCTCATTACTAAGTTCCTACCACAAACCAGTATCCTTAGACCACGGCTGATGCTGGTTGGTCAGTTTGAAAAATATCACCAATCTCAGGTGAGGGTTTAGGCTTACACAGGATACAAGGGAGAGTGAGTTCCCCCCTGCCTCAGGAATGCCTCCAGCCAAGGTAACAGCCCAGTGGT
>NW_005841862.1:5056764-5071938 GCF_000455745.1 Alligator sinensis
AGGCAGAGGGGGGGTGGGGGGGGGTGCTGATTTCTCCACAGCCTCCATCTTTAATATATAGTCCCTTATATGAAGGTGGAATGAACTTTGGGTTACCTTGTGTAGAGACATGTTTGCAAGGCCAGATTCCAAGCTTTTGTTGATGTAAACAAGAAAGCATTGACTTAAGTGTTTGGCTATAGTCACACAAACAAAGCAACTGGAACCCATTACCATAAGGAAAAGTACTCATTGTCAAGAGTCAGAATGTAACTGATAATATCTGAGGGCATCCCAGTTAAACAGTTGCTAAGTATTTATCAGAAATTCTTTACTTAGCTGGGCAGGTAGTCTTTATGATCAATCTTTTTCATTAACATATACACAATGAAGTTATAGATAGATGCAGGTCATTAATAATTGTATATATATATGATTGTAAACCCGGGGGAAGTGAGGAATCATGGACTGGAGCTGTTGAAAGAACCAAACAAGAGCTGTTGAAAGAACCAACACCCATCCTCCCAGTTATGATTGTATTTTTGCATTTCCATTGCCTGATTTGAATGCTAGTTAAATTTGTGATTAGTTTACCAATAGTGATTCTCTTGAGAGAAGCCAGGTGTGCTCTCTCTATTTCAGGGTTCCATTTAACAAAGTAAGCTCCCTTTGTCTCAGTTCGGGGATAGAGGTCTTTCCTTCCTTCTGTACCTATAACTTTGAATCTACCTATAACTTCTAGACTAGGAGTAAGTCCTGAAGAATTACAGGAAAACGCCTTAGCAACTGTTCACATAAGCAGCATATAGTTTTTAACAGTGTGTGTGCAATTGAACCATCAAAATTCCAAATGACCCTGGTGTGGGCCTGGCAGCCAACTCACAATAGTATGTAAGCACAACACCCTGAAAGATACAACTTTCCAAGAACAAAATTGACCAGAGTATTGGTATTCAACATTAACTAAGGAAGTTGAGTGTAATTCCAAATAGTCTTAGTTAACTTCCACAACCATTCAAGGAGTATTTCACACTAAATAACTGAAGAAAGTTTGCACACGCACTTACTGTGTAACAGTAAGTTTGCACACGCACTTACTGTTTCATCATTGGAAAATGGACACCAGCCAGAATGCAGTTTGTGCTCTAAGGGCCAATTCTATTCCACCTATTGAGAATCTAAAGTAGACTCTATTCCACCCCTTTCAAGTCCCTGAAAATCCATTAAATGCATTTACTTTTGAAATGCACTGTCATCTTATCCTTAAGATGAAATCAAAGGGCAGCAAGGAACAGGAAGACCCATTGGTGGCCAATGTAGTCATACAGGCAGAACAAACAGCTGTCTAAAGAAGCAAATTGTGGGGGGTGGCAAAAATGGTGGTCTGGGCAGCCAGGCAGCCTGCCGGCACTCTGAGCAGGTAGGTGGCACACATGCTCAGCCAGGAGTAGCCACTGTCTGGATCATCTGGGCCCAGAAAGCCCGACTTTGTTCCCTTAGGCCAATTTTCTCTTTCCCCTCCCTCCTTCTCCAAGTCCCAGACTTTCCCTGATCCCTGGCCTCCCACCCCCATCTCCAATGACTCCAGGCACACTTTGGCTGTTGCCCAGAGATGGCAAATCAAACTGAGGAGCAGAGCCACATGTCCCCGATGTGGTCCTGGCCATGTGGGCAGGAGCAGGATGCAGAGGGCAACTAAAGCAGGCAGCCTGGGCTTTGGCTGCCTCATGCTCTCTGGGTTCATCTACATGTGCAATTAATACACCTGAATTGTTTGTCCTGAAAATTTAGGTGCATTAAATTGTGCCCAGGTGTGCATCTATGGGTCAGGAGCAAACTAAGCCTGACAGGAGCAGCTTAGTCCAGGACACCTCCTGCCCTGCTCTACCTCCCTACAGCAGCCAGGGGGAGTTCCATGCTCCCCTGGGTGCCAGCTCTGGAATGGCAGGAGCACTGAGGGTAGCGCTAGGCTGGCAGGGGGCATGGGGGTCAGTCCTGAGCTCTGGGGGTGGGGGAGGAGCTGACCCTAGCTGTGGAGAAGTTCCAAGTGGCACAGGGTTCAGGTCTGGGAAGGCAGGGCAGTGACAGCCTGGTGTCCTGGGCTGGCAGTAGGGAGCTATGTCTTCTGCTCCATGCCCTTGTGCTGCTCCAGGTACCTTGGAGTATTGCAGCAAGGAAAAGAAGTGCTGAGTTGGGGGAGTGGGTTGCAGCCAGCCAGTGCAAAGGGAGGGAGGAGTTTTCCTGGCTTTCCTCACTTGATCCTTGGAGCTGGGCAGCTACAGCTACTAGGGGGCTGCCTCTGCCCAAATGTTTCTTTCCCCTCTGTCCCCCTGGGGGGTGAGGGGTCCTTGCCAGGGGGTGCAGCTTGTCCTGCAGCTGGAGGAGGAGAGAGGGAAGGTGGGGAAGGCAAGAGGATCCTGGGGGAGGTGCAGCTGGTGAAGGCCATCGAGGCTTCTGAGAGTCTGGGGCAGGGGATGCATCCCCATGCAAAAGAGTTGTCTTGGGGAGGGTGCAGGCTGGGGGGATGCACCCCATGCAGTACAGCTGCTTGGGGGGGAGGGGGCACACATGCAATGGAGCCACCTAGGGGCAGGGGAGCACAAGGCTAGGGAGTGCACTCTGCTTTCCCCCATAGCTGGAAGCATCATGACCCATGTGCACTATAGGTGCCAGCCACTGCAATGTCACTGACCACAAACCTGGTCAGCAAGAACTAAGACTATGACTACAATTCAGTGCAGCCCTACTTCTAATCTGAGGAGAAGGGGAACTTCTACCTAGTGGCACAGCAATGGAGCAGTGAGCTGCAGCTGCCTGCCCCCTCTGCGGACATTTGGAAGAAGTTTGAGCTGCTGCCCAGGTCACTGCTGTTGCCCAGCTGCTGTGCTATCTTCCTGTCCACTGCTAACTGCCTGGAGATGGTGACAGAGCTCCTGGGTGGCAACATCTGTGACCCCGATGACAAAGCCTTCCCCAAGTCCATCATCATCCAGGATTGCATGTGGAGCAGCTTCTTGGCAATCCTAGATGATGACGGACTTGGTGAAGGGCTTGTCATCGGGGTTGGAGATAAAGATCTGGTTCACCACATGGCTGTCCAGCAGCTCCATCACCATCTCCAGGTAGCTGGTGGTGGATGGGAATGTGGCATGGCAGCTGGGTGACAGTGGGGGTGTGGGCAGCAGCATGACCTTCTTCCAGAAATCCTCAGAGGGGATGGGCAGCTGCAGCTCACTGTCCTGTTGTTGCACCGCCAGGTAGAAGTTCTCCTCCTCCTCCAAGTGGAAGTAGGGCTGCATCGAGTTGTAGTCATAGATCTTGCTGGTCAGGCTTGCAGTCAGTAGCATTTTAGGAGCTGGCACCTGTGGGTACATGGGTCAGGATGCTTCTAGCTGTGGGGGAAAATGGGATGCGCACCCCCAGCATACCTCCCCCCCGCCAGCCTGCATCCCCCTCCCTAGCAGCTCCATTGCATAGGGATGCATCCTGCCCAGAGTGGCTCTATTGAATAGGGTGCATCACCCCAGCCTGCACTCCCCCAAGGTGACTCTACTGTATAGGGATGCACACCCCGCCCAAGCCTCTTAGAATCCTTGATTGCTTCCACTAGCCACGCCTCCCCTGTGATCCTCTTTCCTTTCTCGCCTCCCCTCACTCCTCTTCCAGCTGTGGGACAAGCTGCACCCCCTGGCAGAGACCCTTCACCTCCTGTGGATGTAGAGGGGGAGGAAACAGCTGGGCAGAGATGGAGACAGCCCTCTGGCAGCTGTGCCTGCCCAACAACTGAGGACTGAGCAAGGAAAGCTAGGCAAAAACTTTGCCCTCCCATTGCACTGGCCACCTGCAACCCGTTCCCTTCTTAACACCCCCCTTCCCCTGCCCTGATGCTCCAAGGCACCTAGAGCAGCATAAGGGTCAAGCCCCGAGTGGCATGGAGCAGGAGGTGTGGCTCCCTGATGCCAGCCCAGGACACTGAGCTGCCACTGCCCTGCCCTGCTTACCCAACCCTGAGCTCTGTGTCACTCAGAACTCCCCCCAGAACCAGGGTCAGCTCCTCCTTCACCCCCAAGAGCTTGGGGCTAAGCTGAACAGCATTTGAGGCCCCTTGCTTCCTGGGCTGACTAGGAGCGATTTGCTCTGGGTTCAACATCTATACGTGCATTCAGGCACATTAACATAAACCGCCATTGGCTAGTACCTGTATCTGTCAGTACTAACAAACAGCACTTTACATTCATCTACTGCCCAGTAACTGCTGTGCATGTGTAGACAGTGATGCGTCACTGCGCATTAGATTAGTCTAATTTGCAGTAAAGTGCTCATGTAGACGTGCCCTCTGTGTACATCTGTGACCCGCTTTTCTTTAAGGCTCTGAGGTGGGGTAGACCAGTGGGAGTGGAGGCCTGCATTTCCCAGGCAGGCAGCTTCCTGCAGTGGCCAGAGGCATGGCAGACAGTTGGGCCTCCTCTTTTGCCTCTGTCACGGGGTGGGGTCCTGGAGGATGGCCGTGATCTCCCCAAGGCACCCTTACCATGCCAAGTGGGCCCAATGAGCACCCTCGATCCTCACCCATCACGTCTTTGATGACAAAATATATAATTGGGAGGCTGCCTTTCACACCCTCTTGGTCACAGTTACCTGTACACTCTGACCCCGTGCCTTCCCGGACCCCTGGTAGGTCCTGCTCCACGATAGATGGTAGCACAGTTGTTTCGGGGCACCCTAGCCTTATGGGCTATGCGGGGCTCCAACCATCCCTTTACCACGCCCCAAGCCTCGCAGATGGAATTGATGTTGTTTGGTCACAGCCCTGTTATAATGTCCCCTATTGTCCTCTCTGGGCCCTGCGCGACCCTGGTCTCACCCTGTGCCCTCTCAGGCACTTGTCAATGCTGCCCCTTTCTCTGGGGCTTCTCCAAAATGCTGCCCCCTTCTCTGGGGCTCACTATACCTGCACTGGGACTTCTTGCCAATGCCCCCGCTCTGGGGTTTCTTACTGCCCCCCTCTCTGGGGCTCAACACACCCGCACTGGGGCTTCTCATCAACGTCCCCTCTCTGGGGATTCTCAACTGCCCCCCTCTCTGGGGCTGGGGTCAATGCACCCTGAATGCTGCGCCCTTGCTGATGCTGGGGTCCCCACACTGCTGTGGGTCCCCTATGAGGCCTCCTCCAACCCCTAATAGCCTCACCCAAACCACCGGTCTTAAACAGTAAACAAAACGGGAGCCCCTCGGCTATAACATAAACGGAAGCCGCCCGGCTATAACAACATTACTCAAAACACCCCATGGATGCTCCATCCTTTATCCAGCCCTGGGGCTGTACCTGCAGTCAGGCCTCTCCTCTCAGCTTTGCTCAGGGGGAGCTCCTTGCTGCTGGTAGAGAACTGCCAACCTGGCCTCAGCCCCTGGGTTTTATATGGGAGCCAGGCCCTGCCCCTTCTGGTCAACTGACCTCCTCTGGTTGCCCTGGCAACCAGCAGCTAGGCTTGTCACTCACTGCTAGGGCTCTTTCCCTAGCAGTTTTTTTCCTTCTTAGGAGCAGGGCACCCAAGTGCTCTGCGACAGCCTCCTTTTGTCCTGAAGCCCCATCCCTTTGTGCCTCATGCAGGATGAGGGGAAGGGAGCTGCACTGCTCACAGGCTCCTGTGCCCACATGGGGATCAAGAGTTTGTCTCTGCAAGGTGTTTCCCTGTGCATGAGAGGGCAGCACTGGGGCAGGAGTTGCATGCACCCATCCTGCCTGTGGGAGGGAGGGCAAAAACATTTTGTTTGCCTAGGGTGGCAAAAATCCTTGGGCAGGCCCTAGACCTACTCACCTTTCATATTAACAGTTTTTCAGGGACTCAAGTAAGGTTGAATAGGACAGAACTTAGGTGTTCAAGTCCACTTATAAGCTTAGTAGGTGGAATAGAACCTGGAGTATAAGGTTGGTCAGGAGTTTGGTTCCTCACAGGTCAGTACATTTTTCTCTCAAGGGGACACAGTGATTTTCTATACACTCGAGAATAAAGTAATGAGCTGTGGGAACAAGCACCAAATTCCTGACCTCAGCTGTATCTCCATCTACTGGAGCACTGTCTATAAAGTGGTAAAGAAAAGCCAAGAGAAAAACAGGTAGTACCACTATACCAGATTTGACAGTCAAGAACTCTTGAAACAAATGTGAAAAATATTAAGTAGCCATTGTATATTCAGGGGAAAAAAAAGCAAATTGAATGAAGCATCAATTCATCCTTCAATGAAAGCTCTGAGTCAAATCACAGCTCTAAAACTATTATGAACCAAACTTGAAGTGATGACCTCAAAAATCCAGCTATAAAATCAAATAAACCAAGCACAGAGAACCTAAAGATAAATACTTAATGAAACCTAAGATTCGGGGAATACATAGAAAAGAAAGCTCATGGCCTGGTAATTAAGGAAATAATTGAAAATCTAGGAAACAAACAAAAATAATTCATACGAGGGAGGTGATAGTTACCTGATGCTGGTATAGAGAAGCAGTTAAATAACTTCCCTTCCCCAGAAGAACAAGGGATCAGAGAAAGAACTGTGTCTTAGAGCAAAGGGCTCATTGCATAGGGTATGTCTACATGGCACAATGCAGTACTGTATGGATACCTCACATAGCTCTAAAATAGCGAGACAGACTGATCACACTTACACTGTAGGAAGCATTACTATGGGTTAGGGTGTTGTTACATGTTACCTGTACCACAAGTCAAGAACTCTTAAGATGGGAGCATCTTCAAGTTAAGGCAGGAAAAGACAAACTAAGTGAGCTCTGAGCTTCTGAGAGAGAATCCTTTTTGCGGGGAGGAGTATTATTTCTAGCTTGTGTTACAGTAAAGTTAGACTGCTCCACAGGGCCAACAGGACTTTGGAATAGTCCTCCAGAATCTCAGGATGTACTCTTCCCAGCCCCGCAGCATCATCATCATACCCCCCACCCCCCTCTACATGGACAATCTATCCTTTGGAGCATTACCATCCTGGACTGACAGCCAAAGAAGTTGAAGGAGTCCCATAGAAGGTAAGAATTCCCTCCCCTTCCCCTCTGTGTTAAGAGGCACAATCTCTCCCTTCCCCTCTTCCTCTGCTCCCATTCTGGGCTTACCCCCCATCTCCCCTGGATCTCTTCCCCAGTTTCTAGATCCCTGCTCACCTGTGGCTGCTGGTGCTGGCCCAGGGGAGAGGAAAGCACCAGTCCTACTCCAGGAGTTGCACAGGGGCTGGGCTCAGCCCAGAGTGTCAGAGGCAACAAATGAACAGGCTCCCCCTCCCTGCCCAGCCCTAGTGGTAAACACCGAGGAGTTGGGTTCAGTGGTAGACAGGTTCCCCCTTCCTTTCTGCTCCCCCCAGGTAGTCCCAACATGCTGGAAGGGGGAAGGGAGAGGGAAGGGAGGGGGACCCCCCTGCACTGCCACTGCTTTCCTGACTGAGCCCAGTACACTTGCTCCTGTCCCTGTCCAAGGGCTGCTTCTCTTGCTCCTGAGACAGCACTAGCAGCCACAGGTAAGAAGGGAGCTGGGAAAGAGATCTGGTGGGAGATAGAGGTGAGCCCCAGGCAGGGGAAGGGAGGGGAGACATGGGTGCAGGGGGTGAGCCATGAGAGGTGGAGCCACTGGAGGTGGAGCCACAAGAGGTGGAGCCACTGGAAAGCTGGTGTGCAGCTCCTAGCCATGGCCCTGCTTGATAGCCCTGTAGCAGCAAGTCCAAGCAATGCGTGTCAGAGAGGCTATTAACCCTTAACATGTGACTACTTGCACAATGTGCTAACTTTAATGCCACCTAGCTTTAGCATATCCCAGTCCCAATGTGTACCACCACCCTTAAAAAGTTTTCTAAGCAGTTGCACAGTAATGCTTACTATGATCTAAATGAAACACATTCTAAACACTGGAGTTTTTGATAATGCTGGTGTGTTGTGGGAGCTGGGAATGACAGTCTGTTGTTGGTCCTAGTTCCTTCCCCACCACACCAGAGCTGGTTCAAGACTTCACCTCACAAGAGTCCACAGCTCACCAGTCTTGAACCAGCTCTGGTGCAGTGAGGAGGGGCTGGGACCAGCAAATAACTGTTTGTCATTCCTAGCCCCCCATTGCACTAAAGTCTCCTGATCATATAACCTCTGTGAAGCAATTGTACATTACCTCAACATATGTTAAATAATATGATCTGCTGATACTCCTCACCAGAAAAAGTACTAACTTTGCTATGCTACAATAGCACTTAGCATGTGTTTTACTGCTTCAGTGTTCAGATGCAAGTGTTTTACATGCAGTTAACATGTCCTAAGTGTAACGTGTGACAAGGCCCTGAATTCACTGTTTCTCAGCCTGGGGGTGGTGTCATGTGATGCAAAAAAAAAGGGTAAAGATGTCTATTTGATCAGCATTTATGCCGCCACAATTTTTTTTAAGATGGCAAAAATGAGAAATCAGATACCGTCTGTTTCCATCCTCAGGGTCAAAGTTAGGGTGATTTAGCTTCCTTCTATTGCTGCAGGATCATGGAAACTAACACTAAGATCATAAGAACTTCTGCACACTCCTAAGCAGCTGCCCTACTCTCCCTCAAAGTGGCTAAAATGTGTTAGTCTATATCTTTTGGGTATTGATACAAATTAATTACTGTGTCATTATGGCCATGTTCAGACGAACGCAGACATACAATATGTGGCACCACAGACCCATCTGCAGTGTCACACACTGCACACGCTGATGTTCCCTACACTGCTACCTTGCAGTGAAGGGGCGGGGCCTCCTGGGCCCAGGAGATCCTGGAGTCAAAAAAACCCGCACTGAAAAGAAGTGGGGCAATTCACATGGCAGCAGCGCCCCAAATCAGAGCCTAGCTGGTCAGAGCCATGCTCCAGCAGCATGCCAGGCTTCCTGCTATGGCTGCAGCCCTGGGAGGCCCCCAGGTAAGGCTACTGGAACCAGCACAGTTCCTGGCCCCAGCTTCCCCTACCCCACATGAGGTTACCTGCCACCCCCCTCGTCCCACCTTGCTGCTCAAAATATGCTGCTACTGGTCCCCAGGGAAACAAGCATCCATGTTCATCTGGATGTGCCATATATGCACAAATAATAAGGTCTACCTGGAAGGAAAGAGTATTTTAAGTGAATTTGAAAATATATTTACTTACTGTGACCAAAGCCTCCATTTTTTCTCATTATATCAATAAAAGCACCAAGGATTCTGCAGAGATTCATTACAAGTCCCATCTGCTGAACAGGAAATGGCTGCATTTTCTTGTGTCTATCTAAAAAGTTTAGGCCTTTTTCCATGCTTATTTCAAATAAACTTTCAAGGACCTTTACACCACTTCGTGGAATGATTCTGGAGATCTTCAATAGCCAAGTCTTAACGTATGGTTCCCATCCCAGATTAGTTGGATCCTATTAATTAAATAAAATGAGCTATATATATATTTCATCATAAACTCTCAGAAGTGTGTGTGTTCTGTTCAAAGTGTATAGTTTGATCCTGCTCTAAATAAAGCAGATTTTTTTTGTGCCGCTGTCTTCAAAGGGATCATAGTTTCATAGTTTGTAGGGTCGGAAGGGACCTGAGCAGATCATCAAGTCCGACCCCCTGCCATGGCAGGAAAAGTACTGGGGTCAAACGCCCCTGGCCAGATGTTCGTCCAGCCTCCTTTTAAAGACCCCCAGGGTAGGAGCCAGCACCACTTCTTTTGGAAGTTGGTTCCAGGTCCTAACCGCCCTGACAGTGAAATAGCACTTCCTAATGTCTAGCCTGAAACTACCCTCTGCTAGCTTGTGTCCATTGTTTCTTGTAACTCCTGGGATTGCTCGGGGGAACAGGGACTCTCCCAATGCCTGCTGGTCCCCCTTGACTAGTTTGTAGATCAGATGGAACACAAACATGTATTTGGACACCTGAATATAAAGGTCACTGTATTCCTATCAGTATCATAGGATAATGAGTTCTTAATTCAACCATCAGCCTATGTGATAGGTGGATTCAAATATTTGCAATCCATGTCTTTGGGTATAGAGGTAACTCTTGTACAAGGGTATTTGGCAACCCAATGCTGCATGTGTTTTGCTGCTTGTCTATATTATTATAAATAAATTATACATTATAATTCATAGCTAAAACAATAATCTATGATTGTTTTTGTTTAAAAAGCCTTACCACAAAAACCATTGCACATCTACTGACAGTAGCAGGGCTAGCCTGAGAGAGACTATCCACTTCAAATATCATTCTGATCCTTGATGGCAAGTTAATTCTTTCACTGTTAGCAAGACAGAGCATTCTAGTGTCATCTAGAACAGTATTTAAGTTTTCTATCCAAATTGTGTCTACTGGGCCATCCAAAATTATCCACTGCCAGTCATTATTAGTTTCACCTGCAAATAAGCATTAGACATTTGTTTCACAATTTGACTGTCATAAATGCAACAAAATTATATATATATATAAAAATAAAAGCCTTTGTCTGTCTGTCTGCCCATAACACTGTATTTGCACTCTGACTGGTTGCCTTGGCATCCAATCACAATGCTGACTGAAACAACCGATCAGAGTGCTCTGAGAACGTTCCGGACAGGAGGCGGCAGTGGTGCCATGCCGTCATGATGGCAGGGACAGAGGGGACAGAGCTGGGGGGCAACGCCAACACTTCTGGCCTCACCCCCTCCCCCTCCCAGCCCTGCTCCTTGGAGGTGGTGGCGATAGAGCTGGGTGGCAGCACTCTGGCCCTGCCTACTCCCCCTGCCATTTCTGACAGGCAATTGGCTAGTAAAAATTAAACTTTGAAATGTATACAAGTTCACCAGACAAAGTTCTTTGGGTGAATGTGATATCTTTTTTTATAACAGCTAAATAGTTGGAAAAATTGTTCTTTGCAAGCTTTTGGGTATAAAAACCCTTCTTTAGGCATAGAGAGAGTTGGTTGGTGTTTTGTGTGCTCTCCTAGATAGAATAGAAGCCAATATGCAAAATGCAGGTCTGTAAAAATGTAAATGCATGGCAGTGAAGATCAGAGGCAATGGGAGACAATAGGTGTGAGTCAGGTAGGTGGGGTAGGGGAAAAGGGGGGATGTTGAACTGGTGATAGAATACAGCTGGTAAAATGCAGACAGACGGGTTACCTATCAGGTATCAGGCAGGTTATAATGTGCCTTATATCTAATGTCTATATTTAGTCCATGGTTTTTTGTATCCAGTAGATTTATGAAGTGAAGTTATTAGGCTTATCTTTGAAAGGTGTTTCAAAGATGAGCCCCCCAAATTCCCTTTAAGGACTAGAACTGAGAGACTAGAGAGGGTGGTTGTCTTGTGAGAAGTGTGTACCCACAGGAAATTGGGTATTTTTGTCTTTGATAGATTTCCAGTGTGTCTTTATTCTGGTATGCAGTTGTTATTTAGTTTCTCCTACATATTTTCCATCAGGACATTAGGCACTGGATGAGATATTACATTTCTGGTAGTGCAGGATCACCAAGCATTCTCATTATCTGCATTTACAACTGTTCCCATCTTTTCACTACCAATTCCTTTTACACGTTGTTTTTGTCTTCTTTGTCAAGTACATAGAGACTGCCAAAATTAGTGGAGGAAGGAACTGTGATTTTTATGTTTATAGAGAACCAAGCACTTTCCTGGGAGCCATAATTTATTAGTAATAACTACAAACTTCTTAGCCATTCATCTCTTTAATAAACAAGAAAAGTAGTGGGAAGCTGTACTTTTACAATGCTGTTTATAGTTGCCTGTCATGTTCGAGGGATGGCGACACTCATCATAATGGAAAGGTGCCAAATTTAAGTGCCTCAGTGAAAAGTTTCAATTTACTTGACAACAGTCTCTTAAAAAGCAAACAAAACCTTTAACAAGTGCCTAATATCACTATTAAGAGCCATCATCCTTACTCTGGGTTTTCTGCCTGACAAGTCAGAATTTGTCAGCTGGTACGAAGGTAATACATATAGCAGCACAATCCTCATAAAGGGGTAGGAAGTAATCATTTTGGCAAGTTTATCATATAGATGCATCTTCAAAGGTTTTAAAGCAGCACTACTTTAGAATCAAGGAAGAAAGGAACTGGATGTCATGAAAGCAGAGAGAAATCAGGTTGCATGATTAACAGCTGAGGCAAAAGGATGAGAAGACCTATTACGTGCACTGAAGGAAGATGATTAGCAGTCTGTGTCCACCACAAAGAGAAGGACAGGAGGAATTCCACCATGGTAGAGGTTTCCAATTGATACCAGATCCTAAGCATGGAAACTGTGAAGATACCTCTATGTATACTGAGAGTCAACTACAATGGACATATATATGTGGACATGTGTAAGAGGGCATGGACTTCCAGGAAGGTGGAAGCTGGAAGCTTGTAACTTCTGGCAGCAAGAAGTCATCATCCCCATGTGCAGTGGTTTGCCTGGAGAACAGATATAGAGCACTAGTAACAGAGGAGGAGGAGTGCATTCTGTTGGTGGAAGACGCCAGGCCAGGAATCCCCAAGGTGGGGAGGATCAAGACCACTGCCAAGAAGAGGAAAAGATGGGTGGTGGTGATGGTTGGAGACTCCCTTCTGTGTGGGATGGAGGAATCCATCTGCAAGCCTGACCTGTTGTCCCAGGAGGTCTGCTGCTTGCCTGGAGCCCAGATCTGTGATGTCATGGAAGGATTACTGAGAGTCGTCCAACCTCCTGACTACTACCCTATGCTGCTTATCCATGTGGGCACCAATGATACTGTTAGGGGTGACCCTGAGTAGACCAAGAGTGACTACACAGCTCTTGGTATAAGGATGAACAGGACGGGGTCACAAGTGGTGTTCTTCTCAATCCTTCCAGTCAAGAGAAAGGGCCCTAACAGGAGTGGATGCATCCTGCAGATCAATCCATGGCTGCACAAATTGTGTTGCCACCAGGGATTCAGCTTCTTTGACCATAGGATGTTGTCCCAAGAAGAAGGCTTGTTAGGAAGAGATGGGATCCACCTGAAAACAGAGGGAAGAGCAGACAGGCTTGCTAACGTAGTGAAGAGGGCTTTAAACTAGGTTCACCAGGGGATGGAGAACAAAGCCTTGAGGTAGGTGGGGAAGTTGGGGACCTGGAGGAAACAGAAGCAGGAGGGGACAGCTGAGGAGGCCTCATTCTTCCTGAGAAAATAGGGCAATCAGCTAATCACCTCAGGTGTCTGTACACAAATGCAAGGAGCCTGAGGAACAAGCAGGAAGCCTTGGAAGTCCTTGCACAGTCAAGGAACTGTGATGTGATTGGAGTAGCAGAGACTTGGTGGGATAGCTTGCATGACTGGAGCACTGTCATGGATAGGTACAAACTGTTCAGGAAGGACAGGCAGGGGAGAAGAGGAGGAGGAGTTTCACTTTATATACAAGAGCCATATGATTGCTTAGAGCTCCAGTATGAAAATTGAGATAAACATGTTGAAAGTCCCTGGGTTAAAGTTAGAGGGGAGAGCAACAAGGGTGATGTTATGGTGGATGTCTGTTATAGGCCATCAGACCAGAAGGATGAGGTACATGAGGATGAGGCTTTCTTTAGACAATTAGCAGAAGTTTCCAGATTAGAAGCCCTGGTTTTCATGGGGGACTTCAATCATGCTGACATCTGCTGCGAGGGCAATGCAAGCAGGAAGCAGTGCACAGGAATCCAGGAAGTTTTTGGAGAGTGCTGGAGACAAATTCCTAGTGCAAGTGTTGGACAGACCAACTAGGAGCCATGCTCTTCTTGACCTACTGCTCACAAAACAGGAAAGAATTGGTGGGGGATGTAGAAGTGGATGGCAAGTTGGGCAGCAGTGACCATGAGATGACTGAGTTCAGGATCCTGACAAAAGGAAGAAAGGAGAGCAGCAGAGTATGGACCCTGGATTTCAGAAAAGCAGACTTCGACTCCCTCAGGGAATGGATGGACAAGATGCCCTGGAAGGACAATCTAAGGGGGGAAGAAATCCAGGAGAGTTGGCTGTGTTTTGAATAAACCATCCCAATGTACAGGTAAATGGGGCAAGTGACCAGCTTGGCTTAGCAGAGAACTCTTCAGTGAGCTTAAACCAAAAAGGAAGCTTACAAGTGGAAGCTTGGACAAACAACTCGGGAGTATAAGAGTTCTCCTTTTCAGCATCCACTCTTCGCCACTGTGAGACACAGGATGCTGGGCAAGATGGACCTATGGTCTGACTCAGTAAATGACAATTCTTATGTCCTTATGAAATAAGATTTGACAGCTACTTATATGTGTTTATGTAAAAGAAAAGATACCCATATACAAGCCTTCAACTGTGGAGGATATAAGGAAGACAATTATCCTTGTTAGAAAAATCAGTTATTTAATACCACTTTAATGCAAACATCTGGAAACTGAGGACTCCTTTGTTTCTCCTTTTATTTTATTCTTTTTGCCAAAAAAAAAGAGAGGAAATTTCTCATTTTATCAGCTTCTGATATCATTTACCACTAAAGGCAAAATTTCTTCCGATGAGGCTCACAAATGTTTTCCAACAGTATTCCTAAAGACATCTGTGATGCCTAGCATGCCAGCTTTTAACATCTTGCCTGCAGCAGCTCTGAAGCCACAAAGCTCCGGTATTTTAGATGGAAGAGGTTGAAGAGGGTGCAACTAATGCATATATTCCATGAACATGCGATCTGTCTTTAGAGTGCTAGGATTGTCTATTTATGCCACAATCATCCAAGAGAATTCTGAGGATAGAATCATAGCACTCAGTATTAACTAGTTTAGGAGCTACATGAGGAGACAGCATTAACCAAAGAGCCACAGCAATATTTACACCCCAAGATTTGCTGTAGGAAAGGTATACAATTATTTTTAAATGCATGCACTAGGTAATATTTTCTGTAAAGAGACATAGTTGGAGAGACACTTGTGGCTTAGAAGCCACAGTCTGGGCGCATCTACACAAGACGCGTTAATGAGCATTAGCTTAATTTAATACACATTACGGGCACGCATCTACACATGTGCACCCTTAATGCATATTAAAAATGGTGAAATTAGGCTAATTGCGCCTAAGTTTGGTACCTGCAAATGCATGCATTAAGTTTAGGCGTGATTAGTTAAAGTGCATTAGCGCATGTGTCAACATGACCCAGCACTAACATTAGTGTTGGGTCTGCCCAGCCACTAGAGTACGGGTGGGCAATTATTTTGGGTGGAGGGCCAC
>NW_005841863.1:0-4556 GCF_000455745.1 Alligator sinensis
GTGGGTCCATTTTTTAAAGGCTGCTACACTCCCATTTTCTCTTCTGCTGCTGTCTTTGCCTCTCTATTTTTCATAAACAAACAGCCAACCTCCGCTTCACTCCTTTGCTGCCATGGGCTGTGAGGACTTTCCCAGTGAAGATGGGGAAATGTTCATTTTTTAATCTATATATACAATAGGTTCTAAAGTCTCTGTCAAAAATGGATCCCTGCATTGATGGTACCCCCTTTCACAATCTAGTTATTGAAACTAGTTTTGCCCTTTGGACAACGTGAGAGAGAGAGAGAGAGACTCTCAATCTCAGGTGGAAACACATGGATCTGGTTTTCTACTTGGTGGTTACGCTGATTATAAGGTTTCAGTCTCTGGGAACTGAGGGCCACCCTCCTGCTTTGTTTTACATGAAGCTAATGTCTTGTTGCTACAAGAAATATTTTTGTTCATTTGCTCATCTCTGGTGCTGTCTAATGGGTGAATGATTTCTCTCTCCAGCACTGCTATATTAGTCTACAATTTGTTTTCATCTCTTTACTGTACGATCTCCTGTGGCAGGAAGAGGGACAAACCAACAGGAAAAATGTACACAAAAAACAAGACAGTGCAGAAATTAAATTGGTGAAGAAAATGTTTCTAGACCTACCAGTAATCCAGCATCCTGTGTTTGTAAGCAAAGGAGAAGAAGCAACCATAGCAGGACGGCATGTGTTACCCTATCTGTAGATAAATGAATCCCATTTTGCTTCAAAATTGGGTTATCAGGTCAATATAGCACAGCACAGACTTGAATGTTTCCAACTTACCATTGTTGTGATCTGATCGAGAGATCAGATCAGATGCTAGCAGCAAACGGCAGATCTTGCGTTCCTGCCAAGGCGTGCCATGTGAACGCGCATGCCAGTTTCACAACGACTCTGGAAGAACCAATGGAATTCACAAATCACACAGTCAGATTTCCCAACTCACAACATTATCCCTTTCAATAAAGCACTGATGAAGCTGCATCATTTAGTTGGATTTAATTATGTAACATCGGGTGATCTGTAATTACCTGAAATCAGGGTGATTTACCCTTGGGTGCAATTGGGAAATACAGTTCCATGTTGCAACATAATTTTGGGATTGAAAGGAGGAGTGGGCCACAGCTCATGATCAGACAAAGAGGCTACCCAAAATGATGCACCATCTCTCAGTCCATGCTTTGCATTATTTTACTGTCCCAAAGACGGAGGGGGTCATTTTTTCAGTGGGAGGAGCCCTTTTTGAATCATTATAATTTTTTGTCTTTCCTCCTCCACCACTACACAAAAAGTAGACATGTAATGAGAAAAGAAGAAAAAAATCCTGTATTTAGCCTAAAGAAATCCTACCTGAATATTTCCACAAAATAAACAGTTAAATAGTCAGATTTCAGCAGCTAACCAGTGTAGAGTTCAGGGCATAAGGGGTCTGGCCTAGTGGGTAGGCGATCAGGGGAGGGCCTTAGACAGGAGTTGGGTGGGGTTCAAGGTACCCAAACTGAGGAGAAATTCCAAGAACAGATTCTAAATTACAGGCTGAGTAAAAATTGCAAAGTCAGAGACCAAATTACCAACTCCAAGGGGTAAGTCCAGGGGCAGAGTCCCTCCGTCAGGGTGTTGCAGTCAGAGAGTGAGTTGCCACCACCCAGCAGAATTTCCAAGCAGCCGAAGTCCAGAAGCAGAACTGAGCAGGGCCAGAAGGCAGAGGACTAAGAGCCCAGGATCCAGAGGGGCCTTACCACAGCAGACCATCAGGCAAAACTTTTGGCTGGCCTGCAGTTTGCAAACACAGGTATCTCTACATGGGGAGGCTGCTGTCCCCAGCAGCCCATCAGGAAACTAGCTGATTTATCAGCTTGGATGTGGCTGATAGGTAGAACCTCAGGCAAATTTGGCCAATTATGCAATTAGTCCTGGCTGGACTACCTCTTAGGGCCCCGGACAACAAGTTTTAGACCCTGGTCCTGGCTTTAGGGACCTATACCCCATGCATAAAGTTAAGCAGGTGCATACATAGGGTTTTAGTCTGAAATGGTGCTTGTACACGTGTCAGGGGCTTAATCTCCAAGGTTGCATTCTATGCCCCCTAAATTGAAATGGTGGGTTTTTCACTGAAACCCACCATTTCACTTTTTCCATCACATTATGGTGAGGAGCCAGATCCCTTTTTTTTTTTTGTCAGAGCATGCCCATGTCCAGGGGGTGAGCTGCCAGTGCGCTGTGCAGCTCCTGAGCTGCAGGAGGCCCTGTTCCTCCCCTCTGTGGCAGCAGCACCCCCTGGAGCTGCCTGGGTGGGCTGCCAGTGGACTGGGTGCTGCCACAGGCAGTTCGGAGTCAAGGAAGAATTGGATCAGGCCGGGTGCTGCCTCTGAACTGGGGCAGCACCCAGCCCACTAGCAGCCTGCCCAGGCAGCCCTGGGGGGCGCTGTCACCATGGAGGGAAGGACCAGGGCCCCCTGCAGCTCACCACCTGGCCACGGTGGGGGGGAACGACAAGAAACCTGTACAGTCTGATACCATTAAGCAACACAAAATTACAGTTTTATCACATGTACGTGTTAATCATAGAAAATTAGTGTTGGAAGGGACCTCAGGAGGTAATGGCATCATATGTACAAGCACCCAAAAGTTCTACTGTCTCTCGCGGCTTTGTGTTCCTCTCTTTCCTTTTCTTATAGAAACGATCTATAGAGACAGTCTTCTCTTCGGAAAATGCTGACAATCAGATTTCCCTTCAACCTGGAGCTATGGCCACTTCTCAGCAAGGAAGAAGCATGGAAGCAGAGGTGCTGGGTACATGGGGGCCCAAGGGCCCTGGCCCCTTCAGGAAGAGGGCAGTCACCTGAAATACATAAAACTTTCCACAGGTTCATCTTCTTAGGACCCCCCCAGCAAAAAGAAAAGTCGGCGCCTAGGCATGGAGGGGAAAGAGAGAGGGGCTAAGCATGATTAAATGAGAAAAAGGCAACATTTTTATTTTGAGTTCTCTGTAAAACTTTACAAATGTACAGCATAGTGCAAAAGGCAGTGTCAGCTCATTAACTTCAAGTAAAGTTAACAAAGTGTAAAAAGCCAAGAAATACAACCACGCTTCCTCACAACAGTTCATAACGTTATTCCTATGGGTTCCTCTCTTACCATGAATTTCCAATCTAATGTTTATTGTAGAGCAAATAGTCTAAAAAAAGTGCAGAATCACCCCAGAGTAGCTGCTGATGGTAAGCACAGAATACCGATTGGTAATATGAGAAACCGGAATCTAAAAATTCTTTATAAAGGAGTTAGTTTGGATTCATGCATCCTTTTGGGTTGTATCAAGTAAATATCTATTTGCATGTAGCTATCCCATTCAAGTTCATTTTCTAACCATAGTTAGGTCCTGATTCAACAAAGCACTTAAGCACGTGGATAATTTAAACATGTGATAGTCTCAGCAAAGTCAGGGGGACTTGTCATAGACTTAAAGTATGTGCTTAAATAGCTCACTGATACAGCACTCTAGTATGTCAGGTGCCATAGAAATACATGGGTTTTGGATAAAGATAACATACGTATGTCAGGTGGAATAAGCCTCCAGACAATCTTCAGGTTTCTAATCAGAGATAATAAGTAAACAGAAAAAAATCAAATAAATAAAGGTCAATAACATTACCGAAAAAACACAAGTTACAGTAGCGGGTGTGATCATTAAAGGACAATTTTCTAAGGACATGTGTCAAAAGGGGATATGTGGTCTAAGAAGCTACCCCAATGTATCTTCTAAACACCAATGCTTGTGGGCCAGCCATGGGTTTCTTGTAGTCCTGAGCACAAAGACACTGATTGTAATTTCAGGAAAATGCTGCTACACTATCAGTTGTGAAAGGACTATACCATGTCTGGTAGTGATGGAGTAACCTAACAAAACTTAAAATAGTTGCACCCATTTGTTATTAGTCAAACAGGACAAAATTTGCTGACAAGCACAATGTTTCTGAATTTTTACAGGTCTTCGTTTATTGACAAGGGGATGGAAAAAATGCCCTGAGGAGGTAGTCCATTTACATGGGGTATTTTTCCCCATTAAACAGAATTTACTGCAGGCCAGCTTAAACTGAATGACAGTTTTGTCTGGGATAGATGTCACTTGACCACTCAACATGCTCATAAATACAGTTAAATACCATGACTTGTCACAGCAGTGAGAGTGGATAAGGTGCTCCTTTCCATTAACACTGTTCTGGCTTATATATCCAGTTTCTGTTTCAGCTAGGAATTTTACCCTCAACTTGCTTGGGTTGGCTGCCATGTAGCTAAGCCAGTAATTTTTCCAAGGAAAGAACTTATTTAGAAATACTGAAATAAATAGTACATAGTCAGTCTAGGGTTTTCCTTACTAAACATTGGTATAATGCTAGAACTACAGCATAAAAACAAAGCTCTGCTTTGTTGAGAAACATAGTCTTCAGAAACCACATGGAAGAGCAGACAAATGAAAGGCTGAACAAGCAGGCAGAAAAGACAGAAGAAAAGCTAGCAGACAGAGTGGACCATACATTT
>NW_005841863.1:4587-5537 GCF_000455745.1 Alligator sinensis
CCCTACCCAGTGCTGGGATCTGTGCTGAAAGGAACTTCAGGTCCCATTAAAAAACCTGAGTCATCTCATTTGTGCATGTGAATGAGATGACAAGCTGGCTACATTGTATTAAGGGGAATTAGAACAACCTCCTTGTCAATGCCAAGACAAAATTCCCTTGACTGGATGGGTAAGTGAGATGTTGAAACACCCCTGACAACGAAAATGATATTTAGCCCTATGCTCTATTTTATATAATAGTCTATAGAGGTTCTTATAATGCACTGATAACTGTTCATAACTGAGTGCCTTCGCGATGTGCAACACATGACATAACTGACATCTGTTGAGTGGTTTGCTCTCTCTTTTCTCTTTACCTAATGGGAGAATTGTATGTGCAGTGGAGTGTGTTGGTTTGGTGCTGCTCTGAGTGTGTCTCAGAGAAGGCAGGTTGAAGTCACATGCCATGTGCTTGGACTGGAAGGGGGTGAGGTGGGTGTGATATTATTTCAATCCTATGAGAATCATGCCTGCAGGCTAGGACAGGCTACTCAGTAAAGCTGTTTCCTGCAAAGACTGACACCAACTGGATGTTGTGCATATTCAGGGTATCCCGAACAGGTGCAGTATGGGCATTGCTAACAACTAAGCTGACAAACTATCCCATCAATTCAAAAAGAAACAGCCAGAATAACTCTTCCATGGGTTTCTAAGTCACTTTTGTTTCTTTACGTTCAAACTTGTAAATCTTTTGTTGGGGGAGGCAGGAGGCACTACTTTCTTGAAAAAGCTAAATCAGTACGTTCAGTCAGAGAGCTCAGGTTCAATGGAATAGCTCCTTCAAGATGCACAGAAAAGAGAAAGGAAGACATATTTTCAGATGGAACAGAACTTTCAGGTAGGCTTATGGTGTCGTTTCCAAAGCCTGCTGGATGATCGGTGAGAAGCTGCTGGGTGCTTTCAAGACCTAC
>NW_005841863.1:5568-15052 GCF_000455745.1 Alligator sinensis
CTTTCCCTAGGAATACAAATACACAAAGGAATTATTTTTGATTCTCAGTTTATCTATTTCCACTTAAACCACTGGTCATTTATGAATTCAGCACTGGATCATATGAAATACTGAGATAAACAGGGATTGAGGGGGTCTTATTATCTTGGCAGGAAGGGTTTCGAAACTCCCAGGTTTGGAACTTGGACTGGTCTGAAAGCCGCCAAAGTCAGTGGGAATCTTTCTGGTAGTTTCACTGGGCTCTGGATAGTGTCTCTGCAGCTGAGATACATGTGGAATTGATTGGGGTAAGAGACTTTGCAGACTGGGTAAGAGCAATTTTTTGCCCATTTACCCAGGCGCTTTCAGTATTCTCTCACTTCTACAACCTAGGCATGACCAATTCCAATTTCTCCCTTTTTCTATTATCATCAATATACCGCTGTGGGTAGGGTTTCCCTGAAACATCATCAAGTATTAACCAGTAAACTGAAGCATACATGTTGTTCTATTCTGTAAAATGTTTCTCGTAGGCTAAATGATCACTGCTGGACATTTCATCTAACTTATAACAATGCTTAATAGTTCATCTGAATTCCTGTATTCTCATTGTTGTGTATGCAATAAGAGTGAATGCACATACCTGGACAAGTGGCATAAACAGAGGACTGGATTCTGTTTTATATAGTTTTGAAGACAGCTCATTTGCATTCTTCTCCAGATGTACTGGGAGTTGCTGAATCTTGATGCAAAAATACAAACTACAATGTACAATTATACAAAGATAGGGAACTGGTTAGAGCTAAGTCATTTTTCAAGATCAATAATTCTTAGTGTAGCATAGCATATGCAGACTATCAGAGGCAGATTCAGGGAGGTGCAGTGGTGCAGCTGCACCCCTCTTTGATCCCAGTTCTACCCAAACTTTAAAACCAACTGCCTGGGAGGGACAGCAACATTTCTATTCAGGCAGTGCTAAGAGAGTCAACTGACTTAATGACTCATCATCATCTATGTGGGAATGACTGACAGTGAAGTGTTGGATGCACTGTGAAGACAGTCATGAAGGCTAGATTTTGTTTTACAAATATGAAGAGGAGATGCACCTCAAGTTCTAATGACTCCAGGACAAATAAAACAATATCCTTTGCCTATTTTTGCCTAGTTTATTGTGGGGTTTTTAATTAATATCTAGGAAATTAGTGCACATTCCAATAAAGTTATATTTGTTTTTGCTTTCATGTTAAACTAAATCATATAGCACTGGGCCCCTAGCATTCTAGTTTCTCTTTAACTGGAGAAAAATGTGTGTTATACATGTGATGATGCATCAGACCACTTGTACCCCCCTTTTCAAAAGCCTCAATCTTCCCACGTGCGTTATTGCAATTGTATTCCCTCGTTCATCCTACTAGCTTCTTTTCTAATAACTGCAGGTCTGCACACAGTAGGAATTACGATAAGACTGCAAACTTAAGCATATATAATAAACCTGAAGTCAATGAAGTCCTAACCCTAGCTGACCTACCTGTCACAACCCAAGGGTGTGATTTTTGTTTTTGTGTGTGCTTTTGCACCACTGAATTATTTTCCTGCCAATTTGTAGCTTTCTTTGCAGTGTGCATTTCTTCTTTGCAGCTAAGAAATGCTCGTTGCAAAGAGTTCCCACCATTTGTATTATAATTCGAGCCCCATTATTGGCTTGCGTGAAATTATTCACACGTGGTGGCTAGTGATTGGCTTGCTAGCCGTATAAAAGGCTTGGGTGGTTTCCGCCCAAGTTGGAGAACTCCGAGGAGAACCCCCGCAAGGGAGGACTCCACGAACTTCAGGAGGAGGAGACTTCACGCTGTGTGAAGATCTCTAAGCGCTGCGGAGCCTATCGGACCCAGCGCATTTCAAGCAGGCAACAGAGGTCTGGCCAGCCTCTAGCCTCTCCCCGTCGCCGTTCGCAGTCCTCGATGTACCCCTCTCCCTGCGCGCAAAAGGATCCACGGAGCCTCGACAACTCCGTGGGAGTGATCCAAATATTGTCTGAGTCCTCAAACGAGGATTTAAGCGGAGCTGTTAAGCATATATAATAAACCTGAAGTCAATGAAGTCCTCCCGGCCCGCACACTACCCACTCTCATATTTTCATAAGGAAGTATTTTTCTTTGAATTTCCCTGTCTTGCCTCACAGCTACTTGGGTGGTAAGATACCTTGTGTGGAAGAACCCTGCCTAGCCCAATCCACTCATTCAGGCTAACTTGGAAAGTAAAAATATCCTGTCATTTCAAAGATGGCACATGCTTTTAAGAGAGTTTTAATGTTACATTAAAATTCCTGTGAACCAAGCAGCACCAGCTGGGTGCATAGGAGGAGCAGGAATCTCTCTCTCTCTTAATCGAATTGGATTAGCTAAGGGCATGCCTATACCCAATGAGAAACGGTGTTAATTAACTGGTCCAATTTGATTAAGAATGCATCTAAAGCTAAACACCAAGTGCCATAAAACAAAAAGCATGTCTAATTTCTAACTGGTTCCAAATACCCAGGGCTCTTCTTATATCTTCTAATGTACAGATTCTGACCTGTGAGCAACTCAGTTAAAGGTGATTTTGGAGGCTTAACTATGAATTACCTCATGCTTGGAGCAATCCTGAGGGATGAACAATGCCCTCAAAACCTACTGACTGGACTGGAAGCCGAGGGTGCTCAGCACAAGAACATTTAAGCATGCATGTCAGGGGTTTCAATGTACCTCCTGCTTTGTGGCTTAGGGTACCTGGCTGAATTTTGATTTTGCTTGCACTATGATTCTGGCCACAAAGCTGGTGGAGTTATTGCTGGAAGGCTTTTAGACTCTAGTCTGCTACCCTGTTGGACCAGCAAGCCCATAATGTGACAGTGCAACTCTGTTTTGAAAGAGGGTAAAATACTCAGATAATACTGGTGATAAAGCTGGTATTGAGCTGTTGATGCTGTAGCTGTTCTGGATATGAATAAGAGAATCCCATTTCAGATTCTGAATATAAGAATATTCTTGGAACGCTTTCAAATGCCACATAATGTCTCTTAATGAAGTAATGCCTCCAGCAGGT
This sequence comes from Alligator sinensis, assembly GCF_000455745.1. Classification (NCBI taxonomy): domain Eukaryota; kingdom Metazoa; phylum Chordata; order Crocodylia; family Alligatoridae; genus Alligator; species Alligator sinensis. The sequence goes on from NW_005841863.1 coordinate 8,632, forward strand.
CTTTTACCTATAAAGAAAATAATAGATCACTAAAACTTGAACTGAGATAAATTTTGCATCAATAGAAGTCAAATGGAAAAGGAATTTTTAACCTCTTTCTTCTGAATGAAGACAATTTTCACCTTTAAATTATACTGTAGATGTTTCACTGGAATCAGTCACAAACGGAAGTATTTTACATTTTTGCAGGTTAATGCATGTACAGGATTTATGCATAAGGATTCATTTATACCAAATGGAATCTCTTTGACTGTGCAGTAGATCATCTCTTAATGTTCATATACTTTTTCACTTAAAGCCCTTAATTAAATACAATAATAAATCCAAGTTATGATCAATATCCATTCTTTTCTTGATGCTATCAGGTCATTCTAACAAATTAAAATGGAACTGCATTTATTACAGGTTGGAAGGATTTATCTGCTTATGGTTTCATTAATTGGACTGGATTCTGTTTTATACGTCACCTAAATCCATGTTGCTTCTGAATTCTTCTTGATTTTAAAAAGAGACTTCTGAAAGGGTTGCCTTTAATCTCCTCCTCTACCTCTGCTGTTGTCATTGCTAATTAGTCAATATAAAGATATAAAAAAGAATCCCTGGTGTAATAAGCATAAAATACGTAGATATATAATCTTGTTAAGCATATCTCTTCCCTATCTTTAGACCTGGTCTTCCTTTTTAATATGTAGTTTTGACATGGAAATAAATCAGGGCTAACCTAGCAGCATTTCCACCATTAACAAGGATACTTTCACCAAACCACTACAAGTATTTTAAGCTTTAAAAATATTGGAAGATTCAAATAAAGTAATGAATAATAGAGTTACAATTATTGTTTGACCTAAACTTCCTTTGAAATAAACACGATGAAAATACAGTCATCTGGTGGTACAATTAAGAAGATACTAGAGACAGCAGAAAATTGAGGTCATTAAAAAGTCTCATCCTCTTGATAAAAATGTGCACCTGATTTTTCAAGGGTATGGTCTTATTTAAACAATCTTGTCTTCCATGTTGTTCATAATTTATTGTACCTCAAAATCAAGATCCTGCCTCAAAGGATTGTATTTATTGATAAATAATCTATGACATGCTGTATATAGCAAGTGGAATAGCAAAAAGGTGAATATGTATTGAATATTTTGGCAAAAGGCGAGAGAGGATTTGCGCATAGGAAATAATTGCCTTTCTGGAAGGGCCATTATACATTACTAAGGTCTCTTCACCTTCTGCGGAAGTGGGAATTGTAAATTGATCAATTCCAAAATATTACATGAAAATTACAACCTTGAGGACAGGGAACGTAATATGGTTTTGAGAGAACTGCTTTGTAATGTGTCACACTATGCTGGAGAAATGGAGGGAATTAAAGATTAAGTACTTTAAGATACATTGTTGCACATGGAAAGCAATGTACCTCATCTTTTAGGGTGCAAAGATATGGTAGCTGTTCAGAGGCGAGTTATTTCATGTCTGGGCAGTTCAAATAAATGATATTCAAAGATCAGCCATGGTGGATTAAAGTTCTAGTAGCCTGTGTGTTGTATACAGCTTGAGTTCAATTCTGCTAATATGATCCTGTATATTTGGATGAGTATGTGCATTGCTTTATGCAGGGAGACATACGAGGACTTGTGTTCCAGCTTTTTTTTCCATTCTGAGCAAGATGCTCCTGTATCACTATTGTAAATCTTTTGTGAACTCATTAAAGTCTGTCTAAAAAAACCCCAAAGAAACATCTGTGGGCTGGGAGCCAGTGGAATGACACATCCATAAAAATTATAGTCAGCAGGATGGTTTCCCCAAAAACTGTTTGACCCAGTCCTGTGGCCTGGACTATGGGGCCTTACTTTTTCAAAAGCTCTTTCCCAACCTTTTCACTGAGGCCATTTCAAGGAAAAACAAGTTGAACTGGGGCTAACCCCTTTTTTGCTGGGATGTTATGGATAGTCTAATAACAAGTTATCATTTTCTGTATTCAGTATAAAACCAACTCTCTAAAAGCTTTTGCAAATTTGCTGGGAAGCAATCCATTGTGATTCACCTTGTGCAGTCATTTACACTTACAAAGTGTGCTTTAAATGCTACCTAAGCAGGGATAGGCATGGATTGACACTGGTGCTAGTATTTTACACTGATCTGGGATTGGTGCAAATGATTATAAAAGCTGCAAGGCACCAGAAAGTCATTCCTATTGGGTAAGTGAATCCATCAAGCAAGGGTATGGTTTCCTAACTTTTGTAAAATCTCCAAGCAAATGCAACCTTATTTTGCCCTTTTGGCATCCATTATTATTTCCAGTCTCAGAATAAATATTAAATGAGGTGGGTAAACATTGGAAAAATTAACCCCTGTAGTTTTTTTTTTTATATATATTAATGCATGCCAAATTATTATTTGAGGAAATTTTGCCAATATAAAATTCAGTTTATTTTATATCTTTGTAGTATTAAAGTCAATATTTTATAATTCACTTATAATTACTTGTATTGATTTAATTTAATTATTCCAACAGGAAAAAAAGTATTCCAATTTACTTATTTTCTCTTTCAATAATATTACCTATGGACTTGATCTTGCACAGACTTAATATTCTGCACTTGGCGAGTACTCACACTGATTAGGCTTTCCATTTTTGAAAAAAGGTTGTCCCTAGCTGTTACAGTTATGAAGAAAAGTTAGAAATGTAACCAGCTGCCTGAGTCTGCAAAGAAGACCTGAAAAGATCTTCTTTAGAGGGCTGAATTACTCCAGACATCTTAACAGGAAGTTAGTTTGAAGATGCAGTATTCTCAGGACATGGCCAGCACCACTCCAACAGAGGACTGGATGGAGAAGGAGAGGAAGAGGACTGTGGGCCCAGCCCTTATATCCAACCAAACATACTTAAAAAGGGAACTCCTATGGTACTTAGGGAGCGACATTTTTATAACCACTTAACCTGAGAGTTACCATGAGTTTGCCACTCCAAGGAAGGGAGTGTCTCAAAGGTTACAGTGTTTTTTGCTGAGATGTATAGGTCTACATGGCACAACACAGCACTGGGCAGAGAAACCTGAGGCAGGTCGAAGTTGTACAGCTGTGGTACAGTGGCAATCTGCTGCTCAGGGTGAATTAGGCAGGGCAGAATATCACAAACAATACTGCTTTTGCTAGATAAAATACCTCTGCATTGCAGTGCGCTGAGCCAGGTAGCCATACTCTGTGCCTTGGGCCCCACCTTGCTGTACTCCACCCTGAATGGGATTGCTTTGGAATTAAATGTTTCTACATCAAGTCTGTCTTGTTATCCATTTAGTATGAAGGATCCTGAAGGATTCTTGGATCCGTCGGTAATAACCATTTAGTAGAAATTCCATTATGCCTCCATTAATGTGACTATGTTAGACATGGGGCTTTTGTTTTTATAAAACAATAAGCTATGCCTTTTTAAGTATGTGCTTTTTTTAATGATCCCTGTTTTACTTTGTAGTACTGCCAGTAGCAACATGCCACAGGAGGGCACCATGTCAAAGGCTTGTACCTACCTTTTAGAAAATGATCAGATAATTTTATCTTTAATTAACATCTGTAGTAATCCTAGATGACATAAGGGCAATCAAATTTCATGATTCAAGGCATAAAATAAGCATTTGCATGATTCAAGAAGCATTTTTTTCCTTTTCCATGTTTGGTTTTGCAAAAATTGGTCATTAATCTTCCACCTTACACAGAACTCACAAGAATCAGGTACAATTGCAACTCCTCCTGATCAGGGAAGTGTGGTGGAAGCGGATATACAATAGGAAATTTTGCAGGAACCTACTCTGTGAAATATAAAATGATAATTACAGAGCTAACTTAAATCAATAATGATTGCCTGTAATAGTTTTAGTGCATGTGAAACTATAGAATGTGTCACATAGAGGTATTACTCTGTCATGATTCAGGGCCTAGTTCTAGTTCTGCTAAAGCCAGTGGGATATTTGCCCTGACTTAAAAAGGAAAAGGCATTTGCATTGGTTCATGGCATGAGCTGGATTTTGTCATTCATTCCATGCTTATCCTCAGTGCAGCCAGACCTCCCTGATTGGCACTCCCAGGTTAACTAGTAAGCTATGCCTTTATTGTCTTGTAGCTCTCAATTCTAGCTACTAAAATGTGAATTTAAAGAAGTGGCTGCCTCTCACATTATGAATGGCTGTACTAGTATATTTCTGAGAATTTATGGCTAATATATCTGGTCAGATTTTTTTTGTAATGCATTTTTTATGATTTTGTTGTTGAAAAGTTTGATTTTTTTTAATTAAAATTTTCCTATTTTTCAACAAGTCCTGATGGCTGATGCCACTTAATTAAATCAATGGCCCTGTGATGAGGGGATGTAGCTCACCATTCCTTAGAGCTGGTCTCATATTCACCATGTAGTATTTGTCTACTGCGTTGCATTGCTGGCTCATAATCATGCTGGGGTCTATTGTTACCCCCAGATCCCTTTCATTTGTAGTGCTGGTCAGGTTAGCAATGCCCAGCCTATAGGTGTCCTGGGGGTTCTTTCTTCCCAGATGCAGCAATTTGCATTTCTCTATGTTGAACCACATCTGGTTCTGTTCTGCCCAACATGCCAGCTTGTCTAGGTCTGCTTGTATCTGCAGCCTATCTGTGGGTGTGTCTGCACAACCCCATATCTTGGTGTCACCCGTGAACTTGGCCAATGGGCTTTTCACCCCCTCATCCAAGTCATTGAGGAAGATATTGAACATCACTGGACCAAGTACTGACCCCTGGGGTACACCACTTCCCTTTGTCAGGGGCTTTACAATTACTTTGGCCAACTCTTGCAGCACTCTTGGGTGGAGTTCATCCAGTCCTGCTGATATATATACATCTAATTTCTTTAATTGATCATACACCTGTTCTATAGCAATGGTGGGAATGGTGTCAATCCCACCCTGCTCGTTCTGTGCCCTACCTGGCATGTTGTTCCCCTTGGTCCTGTGAAAGACTGAGGCAAAGTAATCATTTAGGAGTTCCATTTCTTTCCTGCATGGAAGTGACCAGGTATCCTGAGGCATTGAGTGGCAGCCCTGCACTCCCATTAGTTTTCCTTTTGCTCCCTATGTAGCTAAAGAAGGACTTCTTGTTGTCCTTGATTCTTGTAGCTAGTTTTAGTTTGGTTTCTGCCTTGATTGCCTAATTTGTTTTCTATAAGTGTAGGCCATTGTCAAGTAGTCTTCCTTAGAGGCTGTCCAAAACTTCCATTTTTTGTACACTTCTTTCTTTTTTCGTAGGAGGGCTGCAACTTCCCTGCTTAGCCAAAAGGGTTTTTTGACCCTTCTGCTACTTTTTCTCCATAAGGGAATGGATTTTCTCTGAGCCTTAAGGATGTATCCTTAAAGAATGACCATTCTTCTCATGCTCCCTTTATCCGTGGTCCTTGGTCTCTCAGGGTATTCTGTATTAGTGACCTGAGCTTATTGAAATTTGCATTTTTGAAGTCTAAGACTTTGAGCTTGGTATCTGTTTTGTCAGGCTTGCGATGGACTGTGAATGTAATGATTTCATAGTTACCATTGCCTAGGCTGCCCTCTATGTTTAAGTTGGTCAGCTGGTCATCTCTTTTGGTCAGGACCAAGTCAAGAACTTCATTGCCTCTAGTTGGCCTGTGCACCTCCTGAGTCAAAAAAAGCTCTTCGGTGCTGGTCAGGAAGGATCATGATCGATCCAAGCTTGCTGAGCACTCCTCACAGGAGATGTCTGAGTAGTTGAAGTCACCTACGACAACCATGTCCCATGCACCATGTCCTGTGTATCAATAAAATTTGCTTATCAAACGGAGAAATCGTGGTTGGTCTGAGGGTTTGGGTCTGCCTGGAACAAGGTTTCATAGTTGGTAGGGTCAGAAGGGACCTGAGGAGATCATCTAGTCCGACCCCCTGCCGTGGCAGGAAAAAGTACTGGGGTCAAATGACCCCAGCCAGATGTTCATCCAGCCTCCTTTTAAAGACCCCCAGGGTAGGAGCTGTGGCGGGCCAGTAGGGGGTGCTCCTGCGTTGAGCCACCCACCTCCCTGCGCCCGACCACCTTCCAGGCTCCGAGTGCCTCCCTTGGGGTGCCTCCCGTCCGGCCGACCCCTTCCCTGGAGCACACCCGCTAGCCTGGGGTTCCCGCTGCCACCATCCAAGGCTCTGGACTCACTTCTGGCTCTGCGCACCTTGGAGAACGCAGGCCTGATCGTCCAATGGGTGCTAGACCCAGTACAAGCACTTGGGCCACTTCCCCAAGTCAGGGGCTGATTAGGAAGCCTCCCTTAGTCCACAGACCTCAGGGGCCTCCTTGGCATAATTTAGTCCCACCCCTCAATAAGTCTCCACACCGGTCACAAAGGAGAACTTTATTGATTACAGGGGTAGGGCGGAAACAGGGTAAAAGGTAGAGC
>NW_005841863.1:15198-32021 GCF_000455745.1 Alligator sinensis
TCAGCAGCCCGGTCCAATCGAAGCTGCCAATACTGGCCACAAGCCGACCAATCTCCCAAGCATCCCTGGCTACCTGGGCCCGTGCGCAGGGCCGGGCCTTTCCCCCCTCTTCCCAGGTGACCAGAGCATCGCCTCCCAGGCGCCAGGCTTTTGTCTGCAGACAAGGTGGGAGATCCCCGCTGTGAGGGATTCAACATCCGCCTCCCAGGCTGGTGGAGACAGATCTCAGGAGAGGGGCACCGACAGTGGCATTTCTGCCACAGGAGCCAGCACCACTTCTTTTGGAAGTTGGTTCCAGATCCTAGCCACCCTGACAGTGAAATAGCGCTTCCTAATGTCTAGCCTGAAACTACCCTCCGCTAGTTTGTGTCCGTTGTTTCTTGTAACTCCCAGGATTGCTTGGGGGAACAGGGACTCTCCCAATGCCTGCTGGTCCCCCTTGACTAGTTTGTAGACTGCCACTAGATCCTCTCTCAGCCTTCTCTTTTGGAGGCTGAACAGGTTCAAGTCCCTCAGCCTCTCCTCGTAGGGCCTGCCCTGCTGACCCCTGATCATGCGGGTGGCCCTGCTTTGGACCCTCTCCATATTGGCCACATCCCTCCTGAAGTGTGGCACCCAGAACTGGACGCAGTACTCCAGCTGCGGCCTCACCAGTGTCACATAGAGGGGGAGGATCACCTCCTTGGACCTGTTGAGATGCATCTGTGGATGCACGACAAGGTACGGTTGGCCTTCCTGACCGCGTCCCCACACTGTCGGCCCATGTTCATTGTGGCATCAATAATGACTCCAAGATCCTTTTCTGTCTCAACACTGGTGAGAAGGGAGTTCCCCAGCCTGTAGGTGTGCCGCTGGTCCTTCCTCCCCAGGTGCATTACCCTGCACTTGTCAGTGTTGAACCCCATCCTGCTCTCCTCGGCCCACCCCTGTAACCTGTCTAGATCTGCTTGCAGCCTGTTCCTTCCTACTAGCATACCCACTTCACCCCATATCTTAGTGTCATCTGCGAACTTGAACAGGGTGCTTTCTACGCCCTCGCCCAAGTCACTGATGAAGATGTTGAATAGTGCAGGCCCAAGGACCGGGCCCTGGGAAACTCCACAGCCCACATCCCTCCAGGTCAAATAAGATCCATCCACCACCACCCTCTGGGTGCAGCCCTCCAGCCAGTTAGTGACCCATCTGACTGTGTAGGCATCAACACCACTGTCTCCTAGTTTCTTACTGAGAATGTGGTGAAAGACTGTTTCAAAGGCCTTCCTGAAGTCCAGAAAGACTATATCCACTGTTACACTTGCATCCAAGGTCTTGGTGACCTGGTCATAGAAGGCCACCAGGTTGGTTTGACAAGACCTGCCCCTAATGAACCCGGTATCTGAGTCATAAATTCAAAGCCAACACTGTGTAGCTTGCAACATTCTCCTTGAAAAAAAAAAAAAAAAAAAAAGGTCTTAGACTGCAAATCTAGCCATCATCTGTGGGACCCCTTGAGGCTGCAGGTGTTACACTCATTAGCTAGTGTTATATCTTCTGCAGCTAAAACACACTCAAGTAGCCTATTCCCCTAATCTCTCCTAGAATATTTCAGTCAGCTTTGATATGCATTCTTGCATGACTTTAATAAATAAATTCTAATTTCATTTCATTCGTAGGACAAAAGAAAGTGGGACATATTTTTGCAGTAAGAGCTTAAAAGGCTTGTTATAGCTTTCTTTTTATTACCTTTTATGTGTGTTGATGTTTATGCTTCATTACTTTAAATTTTTGTTTTTTACTACAGATACCAACTTATCGTTAGGGTACTAAGCTTCAGACTTTAAAAGCAAACAGATGTTTTCCTTATGGTAGGGGGAAATGTAGCTACTTTTTATACCAAAAATAAATTTTAACTGCTTTAATTGCTTTTACAAAAAAGTTATATTTTATTTTTTTATACACATTGAAATGTGTAGAAAAGAGAAGAAATGGATTGCAAGTTTCTGCAGTTCATTTTATGTGAATATTAATCCTGTGTAGGCTTGCTATTAGGGTAGTCACTAATGCATCAGTAAAATGATGAACAGGTCAAATGCTTCCCTGACAAAACTCTCTTCACTTTAATGAAGTTATAGCAGGGAAGAATTTACCCCATGTGTTGAAGAAAGATTATCCCGAAGTGCCAAAAGCTTTACATTTCTAGTATTTATCCTGTTTTAATTGTTTTCAAAATTTGCATAATGTAAAATCATTTGTCAAGCATATGGAAACAAAGCATTTTTGTTAAGCCTATTAAAATGGCTTAATCTCTTATTTTCCTCAAAATTATAGTTCACAAAATCTTACAAAAGGCCACACAGAAATGTCACCCTTTCTAATTTTAACATGTGATTCCAAACCTTTCACATGTATATTTTGTTGCCCCACAGAGTCTCTCACACACACACACACACACACACACACACACACACACACACACACTTGCTGTTCTATAGTAGTTTACTCTTTTTACCACAGATAGGAAACACAAAGGCCTGCCACTTGGCAATTCAGTGCAAGTAGGCTTTGTGGTCTGGGTGGTGCACTTTGTAACCTTTCCTTTTAAAGCACATGCATTTAAATATGGACTGGATTCTCAGGGTTGATGCATTCCCTGGCATTGCCTTTATGTATATATGCTCTTGGCAAGCCACTATTCAAAACTGTGACAGACCTGAGAGCCTAACTGTTCTTTCTATTACCGCAATATAGCAAATTAGAACTGTAGTTCATGCAAAAACTACACAGGATGGCCCATGCCCACATCTGGTATAAATAAGTGCAGCTACATTACTTTAAATGGGGCTAGACCACTTCAAACAGCTAACGATCTCACACTTCAGCATTTACATGCTGTCAGCTTTTACTGAAGCTAGCCATTTACTTGAACTCCAAGAAACTATTGTATACCAAATTAAAAAAGGGTATCAATTCTTCCTACAGGTAAAGATTCTCAGAACAGTAGGAGTACCAGAAGCAAGACTACAATATTCAGTGTTGTCAAGTCTGTCTAAATAATGATTGATATAAGGAACAAACTCAGCAAAATCTGTACAACGACTCCATTTTCTTTTTCCATATTAACCCTAAAATAATTTCTAAGCTGTTGTGTTCTATGCCAAGCAAGTGCCAGACAAAAGAAGGATTTCAGACACCATGGGCCTTCAGTCTTGATCAACTATATCACTGAAGCGGAAAAGGAGCATGAAATAAAGCAGTGTGCGTGGCAGTGTGTTGTCTCTAGTGGGTTATGGAATAGAGAAAATCCCACACAATTTACTGATTCGTTTTGATGCACTGGCTGGGGGAGTAGTTAGCTGATTGCACGATTTCACAATGATTACACACTTAATTCATACAACACAATTTTATTTCAAAACTCTTTGCTACGCATATAACACTGCTTAGCTTTAAGAAACACCACAAACATTAAAAACACAATAATTACATATATCAGAAACAATGCTCCGAATGCACTTCCTTCCCAAACAATACTATAAGAATTAGTGTTACAAAAACAACTACAATTACAACTAAAAGTTAAATTTGAATCAATACTATTATTTTCATAATATACTTACAATCCTAGAATTCTGAGAAGCCAAATACCAAAATATGGTTTCATTCCTCAGTAGTACGATTTAATGGGTTGGCCTCAGTAGTACGGTTCAATGGGCTCGCCTCAGCAATACAATTCAATAGGCTGGCCTCAGCAATACGATTCAATGAGCTGGGCTCAGCAGTGATAGGACTAAGTCCCCTTCCTTCAGTCCCTTTCGGGCGCTCTGCAGCTTCAGCGTGAACTAAGAAATTCGTGTTCACGGAGAGGTTGGGTCAGGTGATCAGTCTGTTCTGGGCTACACTTGCGATTCTTCCTTCGTTGTTCTGCAAGTGAAGTCACCTCCAAATTGGGACAGTAGGTTACAGTTTTTATTGAGCGAGCTGCCGTCAGTGGGCTCCTCCTACTCAACCTATCATTATCCCCAAATTTGGGCTCGGATCTTACTCAACAGAAATTACCTTTGTTGAGCATTTTTGATGTCTCGGAACTCAGGATATTTGCTTTCTTTGTAAGAGACTTCTAAAGATACAATTTAAATTAAGGCTTTAAGTGAAGTCAGGACATTTTTCAGGTAGTCCCAAAAACAATGAGCTAGATAAGGAGATAAATCCTATCTTCTTCCTGAAACTGGCTAATGGGCAACCTTTACAAACATTCAAACTATTTCATTCAATATGACATGTGTCAATGAGAAAGGCAAATGAGGAGCAGCTGAAGGAACATTTCAAGATTCTTTGAAGCATGGTATGTGGATGATGTTTACTATTAACCACTCAGCTACATAAACTCTTTTAATATTGCATATAACATTCTTTCTCCCAGGTCTCTGTTGAAAAACAGGTATTCTCTATCTTTCTGAACCAGAACCTCCCCCCGCCCCCCACAATCATACACTAAAAGTCAAACACCTACTATAACATTTTAAATTTATTACAAAAAATATTTTTGTCATGATTTGTGTTTGTGTTGTGTATATGGAGGTGATTGCATAATAGTTCAATCATAAAGTCTTACTCTTGTACATGTGTGTGGGGGAGTGTGTGGGGTGTGGTTGTGATGGGTGATGTATGTATGGTGGGGTGTGAGGGGGTGGGTGTATGGGGGGTTATGAGTGTGTGTGTGTGTGTGTGTGTGTGTGTGTGTGTGTAGAGTACATAAGGTATGTTGCAGGGTGTGTGTATATATGAGGGAGTTATGGGGGCAAAGCATGGGTGTGTGGGGTTTGTGGGGTGTGAGGGAAGGTGGTGGGGTGTGGGGACCCCCCCTACACACTCCCTGCCATGCTGCACAGCCCCCACCATCAGCAGCAACAGCCACAGCAGGCGGAGCCCTCAGGGCACTTGTGGCCTGCACAGGTGCTGCTTCCTGGTGGCATGTGGTTCTGGCCAGAGCTGCACATGGTGGCAAGGAACATAGCCAGCCCAGCCCAGCTGTATCACATGGGGCTTCTCTCAGCACATGTGCAGCTCCTGGCACTCATGAGCCACCGAGTTTATTTGCGGAGCTGGTTTCTCTGTCACTTATCTAAAATTGTCGCAAGCAGGTAATTATAAATTAATATTTCTGAAAAGGTAAAAGGCTTTATCTAGGTATTTTTGTTAGGATGAACTAGGATCTGAGCATTAGCAGTGACTGACTAATTTTAGCCACAAAAGGTGCCTTGGATTAACTTGTGGAGAAAATATTTTCAGGGGGAGCTGGGAATGCAAGGCCATGGGGTCTGGCTGGGGGGATCCTGATGGAGTTACAAGCAGTTTGTCTGGGGGGGTGGTAGAGCAGCCTGTTGCTGCATATGCTCCTTGGAAGTGAGGATGGGGGGCGGGGGGCATGTGCCCCCGCCAGACTTGTGCAAGGGGTGGATGTGGGCTGCTTGCTGTGGGCTGCCTGCTGTGCTCAGGGCCCCCCACCCAGCTGTTCTCCCCTCAGAGGTCTCCATGGCCCAGCAGGCAGGAAGTAAGAAAGTTAAGGTTATGGGAAGAGGTAAAGATCACAGGACTGCAAATAACATAATTATCCGAAAGTGTGCAGTGCAGGTAAATAACCTCCATTGTCACTTATACATGAAAAGGAAATCAGGAGATTATTTAGGATTCTTTCAGCACATAAATTCTGGAAGGGCAGAAAGCTTTGGAGAAAAACTTCCATTATAATCTCCCTGTAAGCGGGGCTTCTCAAAGTGCCAGATGTGGTTGCTATTATTATGACTGAAACTAATTATTAATATTCATACCATTAAAAGGGGAGTTGACTCAAACTAAAACCATAGACAAAAATCACTCCTGATCCAGACCAGGCTTTAAGAATTGATAATCGAACTTCCAAGTTGAATCTTTTTTTAATAATAATTGCTAAATCAAAACTGAGGCTCCAAACAACGTGAAGGTTACAAATCCAGATCTTTGTTCCCATTTGTCTATGCCCTCCTCCAGACACAAGTATCCCTTTCACCATTTCTACTGTATTAAGAGTTTGTGATTATTGAAGCCAAATTCCTGCTCCCATGCTCTCAGTAACCAAAGCCATTTGACTTTAATGAGATATGGACTAGGTCCCTAATCAGTTCAGCATTGTGTTGCTTTCTTTATTTTGTATAGAGCCAATGTGGACCCTAGTCCATTTGTTTTAAAACAACATTCCGACATACAATTTCTATCTGAACTAACCCAGCAGACCCAGATTCTCCACAGACTTCCAGAATAGAAAGAAGTCTATATTGCTTCTGATGTACACCAGTAAGTACTGTTGCTTTAGTATGAATGTGACATTTTTGCTTTCCATTTCTGAGATTTAGGCTAATATCCTGACTAGAAGTTTGCAGTCTCATTCACATACTACTGCGGATAACCTAATTAGCTTTGCCTTCCAGAAAACATAGCACGGGACATTATCTGGAACCATGGGGATGTTTGGAGGTGGGTAGCTACTTCTGGACCAATTTTCTAAATTTGGGACAAAAGTCCCATTTCAGGGGCTCTTTGAGAACACCTGTAGACATCCTCAAAATTTAGGATAGTATTAGAAAACTCCGGAGGCTTACTTGCTTTATTCTAGTGTGCCTAAAGAGGCCTGAATTCACTAGAGTATTGAGAACGCTGTGCACAGGCCTGCTAGCTGGTTAACGGAGTAAAGAAATGAAAGAAACTTCTAACGCATAAAACTTCTGGAAATGTATGTTAATAAGTACAGCTACATTGAATTGCTCCTCTTCTTTCTAGAGAGGCTAGTCTTGCCTACAACCACTTGCAGGGAAGTAGTGAAAAGTGGCCTAAGGAGCTGGGCTCTTGGCTGCTCTGATGGCTGCAAACCTATCAGAGGTGGTCTCCTGAACCTCTGTCTAGTAAAAGGGACAGCTTTATCAGTCCTTGGCTGTACTGATACCTTTGTTGGACCCTCTTCTGGTAAAGTCAGTAGAATAACTAGGGGTGGTGAGCAGGGCACTAGCCCCAGGGGCCGATTTAGAGTGGGGTCCAGAATAGCGGCCCACAAGGAGCCTACACTGTCACCACTGAGTGTTTGCAGAGTTCCTGCCATGGCAGCAGACGCCCCTGTGTGAGGAGGTAAGCACTCAGCACCTCTCCCATGTTCTCTGGTGCTTGGTCATCTCTCTCAACTCTCCCCCCTTCTACCCACCCAAATTCCTAGTTACACTCTTATGGAAACTGTTCTTCTATCAGCAATCCTGCAGACCCCAACCTGCAGTAAGGAGCTTCACTTCCTACTGTTCACACATATTCAAGCTACTGCAGCCACAAGCCTTCATACTGGTGGGCTTTGCAGGAGGGAGTTAGTGGAAAGGAGAAAAGGGCATCACTTTATTTCTGATTTAGGTTCCCAGCATAGTAACTAGGTCCCTGCCTCCCAGATCCTCAGTTCTATGTACTCTGGAAATCAGACCACTTTTTAAAAGCTTAAATATGGCTTTAGGTGCTTGAATTTATTATAGCCAGAATTGTCAACTTTGAAGAGGTAAAATGACAGCACTGGTTCTCAAGCAAAGCCTATAACTGCAGAGAAAAGATAATTCTGCTGTGTTACTTTCATAGGGCCTATTGCCTCCATGGCTGATGTTTCTCTCTCTGTTTCTTCTGCATACAGGTCTGAGTCTCTTTCTGAGTTGATAGTACAGTATCTTTTCTTGTCTTTGCTGTTCTGGAGGAAAAGTTCATTAGTTAAAGAGGACAGATTCCTGTCTGTACATTGTTAAAGAATGGTCTAATAAGAGGCTTCATATTGAAATACTCATCAAAGCGGCAGAGTGTTGTGGCTTCATACCAAAATAAAATTTTGCCTTTGGTTACTTGTGCTCAGCTCTGACTGAAATAAATGGGACTTGAATCTGATTATCTAAGGGCAGGAATTGTCCTTAAGTCTGATTTTCAAGAGAGCTGAAGCTGGAACTTTGATGCGACATGCCAGAAAATGAGTCTTTCATGTGGATAAGTCTGAGATGAAGTGATTAAGGCAGAAGATGATCCAGAAATATCATAATAGCACTCTTCAGTTCTGTTCACAGAGAACATCTGGAAAATACAGTGATCCAGAACAGTATTTTATCCTTCCTATTTTAGTTATTCCCATACTTATTTTCATCTAGCCAGCAGACAGATTCAGCTATAGCCCAAGGTTTCCATCCTGTTATTAGTATTGTACAGGTTTGTAATAAAAGTATTTTGTGGCATCAAAAACACCACTTCAGTTTTGTTAACAATATTCTTTCAAGATGCTCCTAAGAAGAATCATTTATAGGCTTTTAGACTCTGTATAAGCATGTTAACGGTACCCCAGAGACAAAGGGCTGATTTTAGCCCACCCATCAAGACACTTGACTGAAGAAAGGTGTATGTTAAAAAAAAAGTCCTTCAAAAAAATCTCTGAGATTAACCTGAGAGATAATTCAACAGTAAGTGTGTTCTATAGTATTAATCAGTTGGTCATTAACCTTAACTATATTGGAATATAAGACTTTTTAGGGGAAATATCAAAGTCTTTTCAAGCCATAAACTCCCACTCCCTCTTCAGTACTTGACTTCACCAGGCTGTTTCTTGAGGTTTCTACAGTGACACCTGTGCAATAACACATGGACTCAGTCATGCATCTTTATGTCACTTCTCATAATAGACCATGCTTTTCAGGAGAAGAATTTGACCCAATATGAATGTCACAATGCAAAAATTAACCAATCTATTACATTTTTTTCTCGTGAAAATCTGAAAGAATCATTTAGCTCTGAATGTACGTTCTTACAACCACACTGAAACCTGTAAAAATGACAACTTTAATTAGGCAAGCTCCTTTCTATGGAGACTGTTTCAGCTAGTATCCATGGGTTCAGTACAATTCAGTCCCCAAAGTGTTAAAATAACTTTACTGAGATTTTTTTTTGCTGCCCCTTAAGACTGATTTAACAGTTTACAAGAGCAGCATGTGCATTCTGATTCAAACCTTGGGTGGAGCCTATGTGTCAGGTGCTCAACACTCTTTAGTAGTATTGTATAACAACATCAAAACATTCATACAGCACTTTTCAGAGGATTTTCCTATTGAGGGGAAAGTTGGCTCTGGATTTAGGACCCAGATAAGTTGTTCTGGGTGAGGGCCCACCCTCAGACTGACCATGACCTTTCCATTTGATAACAGGCAAAATTTATTGATACACAGTGATAAAAAAGAAGCAATACAAACAATCAGGCAATTCTATATATCTACCATATCCTAGGGCTGTCATCACAGTCAAAGTACATCTGGCCAGGACACAGTCTTCAATCTGAGGTTGTTTCTTAGGCTGTGTGCAGATGAAATGAGGGGCATGAGTGCACAGCACTTTAAAGTGGGTAAAATGCTTTTGCACTGCTTTAATGGTGTTGGTCTTTGCACACATCAGTGGTGAACTGTGCAGTAATTCCAGCAGCATAATACACCTTAAATGACTTGTGGTACAGCAAATGAAATTTCCTCATCCAAGTTTTAGTTTGCTGCCTTACAGCCGCAGGAAGAAGCACCAGGCCCCGTGCAGCACAGGGGCTCCGCAGGAAGCCCATGCAGGCAGCCTGGCAGCAGCATGGTGTAACAGGGGCCTGCTCTGAGCCATCCTTAACGTGGCCCACACACCTGTTCCTGGGGCAACCACCCACCTACTCATCTGCCACACCTTGTTCTTAATTAATTAATTAATTAATCAATCAATCAGTGTTAATCAACAGGAAGCTGCCCTTGTACTGCCCCACTGCTAGGGGGCGCTATCTGCAGCTCCATTTCCTCCCCTACACCACAGTCCACACCTCACCAATGTTGACTCAGGTCTACCCCTATTTTGGCCCCTTCCTGTTCTCTCTGGTCCTTCTTTGTCATGCTTACACCCTCTCCTGGGGCTTGCCGTGCCCACACTTGGGCTTCCTAACAATGCTGCCTCCCTATCTGGGGCTCACCACACCCACTCTGGGGCTTCTCAAACACCCCTCTCTGGGAATGGGGTCTGTGTACCCCATACACTGCACCCCTACTGGCACTGGAGTCCCTACACTACTATGGGTCCCCTATGAGGCCTCCTTCACCCCCTAATAGCCTCACCCAAACCACCGGTGATAACAACAACAAAGCAAAACACAAGCCCCTAGGCTAAAACATAACTTAAAGCCACCCAGCTAAAACAACATTGCTCAACTCAGGACAAGCTGTACCTGCAGTTAGGCTTCTCCTCACATCCTGGCTTAGGAGGCTCCTACCTCTCTGACTGCTGGCAGGGAACCACCTCTAGCCTCAGCTCCTGGGCTTTATAAGGGCCAGGCCCTGCCCCTTCTGGTCAGCTGACCTTCCCTGGTTGCCCTGGCAACCCACAGCTGGGCTCCTTAGTCACTGCTAGGGCTTCCTCCCTAGCAGTTTTCCCCTCTCCAGGAGCAGGGCACCTCAGTGCTCTGTGACACATGGGAAAGCAGGTTCCATCCAAAATTTGATATTTTATTTGTCCTCTGGAGCCTGCCTGAGCTCCACGGGGAACTGGTGCGAGCCACTGTGGCTGCGGTGCCCCCCAGGAGGCTAACTGGTGCTAGCCTTCGTGCCCAAGCCGGGTGCCTGTGGGTGGGTGCCACCTGGGGGAGGCTGCTGCTGCTGTGGAGAGAAGCACCAGCCCCCATCCACAGCCCAGGGACCACTCCACCCTCTGGCAGCTCACCCTTCCCTCCCCACTGCCAGAGAGGCAGGTAAGTTTGGGTGTGTGCATGACACAGGGGTTTAAAGGGCCCTAAATTGAAGCAGTGTTTTTAAAAACACACCACTTCAATTCAGGGCCCCCGTTTCATCTACACATGCCCTTAGGTGTCAGATATCAGCGTGACAGCAGTATGGAGGTGGGATGCCGAGGCCCACCTCCCCAACCCCTCCTGTTTATGAGACGGGTATACCCTCTGTTCATTGCAGCCTTGGGGACCCTTCCTGGGGGACTGGGATGGGGATGGGGACCCCTCTCAGGGAGGAGGAGGAGCAGGAAGGGATGAGACGAAGGCAGGGGACTCAAGTCTTTGCTTTCAAATTCTCCTTCCCTCTTGACTCTTGATCCGTGGCTATCTCTGGTTGGTTGTCTCCCTGTGGTCACACATCCACGTAGCCTTCCGGGCCTTCTCCTAATTTGGTCCATTCCCCCAAAACTGGGATTCAGCGCCCCCCTCAGGCGTTGTTGCTGGTGTCACTTTATCTCATGTTATGGGACATACTCTCTGTTCCCAGACTGTGTTTGTATCCGTTGGCTTTGTTGTGTTAAACAGCCTGTTTGCTTCCAGGGCCATGAGACACTTTGTATGTGAGATCTAAGCTTCTTAGAAATTAATTAACCCCTGTTGTCCATCTTAAACCCTTTTAATGCATATATCTATACCTAAAAGCCAATTACTAAAAAAACAGGCCTTTAAATACCATTTCTAAGCCAACGAGGAAGTTATTTTCACTTAAAACTGGGAAAAAGTTAAATATATTGGTTCAGTGACATGCCAAAGATGCAGCAGCCAGTCAAAATCTCCTAATTCCAAGTTAGGCTTCTACTTATTGAACTATGTATTCTCATTTAATAATTAAGGCAATTAGCAGGTAGATTTTATTTTATGAACAAAGGACAGTAGGTTTCAGCATATACTTCTAATCAAGGTTAGTTTAATTATGTTCTCCTTAATATAAAAAAAATGCAAATAGTTTATTTCTTACTTTAACATAATTCATTTTTCCAATTTTTTCCATATAATTTCCATTTTTCCAATATAATTAGGCAAATGAATTTTACTCTCTATTTATTATTTTTAAAATTATGCTATTCTTTTCATAATTGGTATGGCTTAGCCTAGAATGATCCTGGCTTGCACGGAGTTGGACCAAATGACCTCCTATGGTCCCTTCCAAGCTTGCTATTCTATGATTCTATGATAACTTTCCAAAGCATCCACAGAGAAACAGGACTGGAAGGGATCTCCTGGCTCATCAAGTCTTGTCAAATACTATTGCAGGCAGCACTTTATATAACCCTTTCTATAGACTTCCTGAGCTCCATGTTAAGTATTTTGCTCCCTCTACAACAATTATAAGGTTAAGTGCTCTAATGGTTGGGACTGGGAAGTTTCTAATTTGCAACCAAGATTTATTTGTTTATATCCATTTTGTTCTTGCACCAACCTTGTTCCCTAGCTTAAAATAATTCCTTGCCCTCCCTAGTGTTTATTTTCCTGATGTATATATTGTCAGCAGTTAGGCATTCACTCAGCTTTCACTTTGGTAGGCTAAATAAGCCAAACTCATCTAGTGTCATATTAGAGATAAACTGAGTCCCTGGCTCATACCACTGTGTTTCTTTGCCTCTGTTCTAGTTTCAGTTCATCTTTCTGGAATACAGGGGTTCAGAACTGTGCACACTATTCTGAATGAGGTTTCACCAGGGTCTTGTACACTCGGCCCTTCCATCTATTTCTACTAGAAAAACCTCTTTTTTTATGTCCAGAAATCACATTTGACTTTTCTATAGTTGCATTGTATTGATGGCTTGTCATTTTGTAGCTGATTAGTAAAGCTAGATTATTGCCTCCCTGGTTGTTTCCAGTTGATGAGCTCTTAGTCTGTACCCATTTTTTGTTATCAGAAAAATGCATGACCTTGTATTTTGTACAATTTAAATTTCTTTCTATTTCAATTCATTTTGTCCTCAAGGTATTTTCATTCTTTCTGTGTAACAGAGTATCAAAACTTGCCTTTGCCCTAGGTCAGATCTGGACTGCAGGGCTCCTTGCAGGCTGGCTCTGGGTTGGAGGCAGCCGCTC
Source organism: Alligator sinensis (assembly GCF_000455745.1). Lineage (NCBI taxonomy): Eukaryota > Metazoa > Chordata > Crocodylia > Alligatoridae > Alligator > Alligator sinensis. The sequence goes on from NW_005841863.1 coordinate 28,067, forward strand.
CAGCTCCAGCCATATGCTTCAGTTTCATGCTGTAGTAGCAGCTCCAGCTGTGACACAGGGGTACAGCAGCAGCAACTCTAGGATAGGGTGGAAGTGGGGCTGGCAGCCAAGGAGGTGAGGCCACAGCAGTGGCGATGGATGAAATGGCCGGAAGGCAACCAGAACTGTATCAGCCCTAGCTCATGTCCCTGCCACTAATCACTGTGTCTTCTGGGGCCCAAGGGCCCCAGATTCTGCATCAGGCCACTCATCTGTGGCCATTCCCCTCAACTTCTAGTTATGTGCCTGGAGCCCAGCAGCTCATATAGAGCAGCTTTGCAGGCTGGATCTGGCCTGTGGCCCATATCTTTGACACGCCTGCCATGTGATATCCCAATCCTCTTTCATATCGACAGTGTCTTCGAACTTTGTATCATCAGTGCATTCCATCAGCCCACTCCTAAAATTTGTAGTTATTAATGAAAATATTAAACAAGTTTTGCCCCATGACTGATCATTGAGGAACTCTATTAGTAACCAGGCTCCAGCCTGATACTTTCTCTTCTAACCCTACCTGTCAATGTCACCCCTTTAGGCAGATCCTTACTCACCTTAAGGTTCCTCTCTTAATTTCCATCTCTTAATTTCCATCTTCTCCAACTTCATAATTTCTCATGCAATGCTGTATTTCTACCATATATGGTATTTTTAGGGGAGTATTTTCAGAAGACATTGGTATTGTTCTAACTCCTGGTGTTGCTATGTCAGCATGATCAGAAATAGGCCATCACTGAATCTGCATCCCCTCCCCCTTTAACTTCCTAGTTCAGAAACTTGTCATGTGAAATTAAAGTGTTCTTTGTACAAGACCTTCAACCAAATATTTATTCCAAGTGTCCTGATTAATTTCTCCTCTTTGGTTCCATAATTACACAAATGCCAATCAATCATTTATTATGGTGTTCATTCTAATTGCTAATTATCTGAGCTTGATTTTCAATCACTGATTTTCTATTTCTTACATAAATTGTTCCAAAATGATGGCCACAAAATAGACTCCTCATGCCAAATTTAGTTTTTATCATACATACTATTCAGTGTGAATCAGTTATGCTCATTGATGTGTGCATTTGTATGTTGCAGAAGCTTAGTGGTGAGAGAAAGATGCATAGAACTCATTTGATGAGGTTTTTTACACTGTGCAATGTCAGGTGAGAAGCTACTGTGGCACTAATGAATGTTTGCCAGAGTATAGCATTTTCTATGTAATGATGAAAAAACAAAGGAAGGGATTTATGACCCACTTGATAAGTCTGGCCTGAGAAATGCTGTTGGAAAAAAGAAAGAGGTAGAAATTGACCATTAGGGCTGTGTGAAGCTTTGGGTGCTGATTTGAATCAGAGGAGATTCAGCCTGGTTTGGTGGCCAAATTCGAATCAAACCAGGAGACCAATAAAAAGGTCCAAATTGATTTGAAGCTCTCCAAATTGATTTGGAAAAGATTTGGAGAGCTTTGGAGATTCAGGCAGTCCCTACTCACTGCTGCAGGGAGCTGGACTCGGACTCCATGCCAGTAAGTAGGGGGCGGGGGGGCAGCTAGAGGAAGGGTGAGGGGACCATGGGGGTCCCTGCCTGCTCCCCCAGCCCCCCTGAGTGCTCCCCAACCCCTGCCTGCTCTCTCAGCCCTGTCAATGGCTGGGCCCCCCCCCCCCCCCAACCAGTGGGGTGCAGCGAGGATTGCCCCCCCCACCTGCCAGCAGCTGGTGAGTGGGGGCTTCTTTTTTTCTTTTTTTAAGAGCTGGGACCCTGGGGCTGGGAGAGCAAGCGGGGGATGGGGGATTTGTGACAGAGCCCCCCACTCAGTGCGGGGCATTGGGAGACAGTGGAGATCACCCCCTTGCTTGGCAGCAGCTGGCAAATGCCAATCTTTTTTTAAAGAGCTGGGAGGCTAGGGTTGGATGGGGCAGCCATTGACAGGGCTTGGAGAGTGGGTGGGGGGTGGGACCTGTTTGTTCCTGAGATTTGGCCAATTCAGCAGCGGCCAAATCTCCCAATCAGATTTGGCCAAATTGATTTCAGACGGTGATTCAAATCACTGAATTGAATCACTGTCCTCTGAGTCAACCAAATCTGAATCCAAAGTGAATATTAGCTGCTTTGCACAGGCCTATTGGCCACCAAAACTGCTGCCACAGCACAAACAAATCAGATCAGCTGAACAGCAGCAACTGCCCACCTTATCTTTCTATATTCCTTTTGGGTTGGAGGTTGGACAGTGGAACATCACTAAGGGTCTGTTTTTGCACAATTATAAATCAACTGACCTGAATGGTTTAGAATCAGGCCCCAAAAGTGCTTTAAAATATGGCAATTAAAATTGTTAAAAGCTGCAGCAACAAATCCCAACATTTCACATTGGCTTGTGTCTCTTGTATGCTTAGTCCCATTTGTTCCATTTCAGTGCCCAAGTAGTGTGCCACTGTTGGATTAATGCATGCATAGTCATTGCTTACTAACAGTAGAGTACAAGTTATTCATTTTAATTAATTTTCTATTTTACCACTATATATATATATATATATATATATATACACATATATGTGTGTGTGTGTGTGTGTGTGTGTGTGTGTGTGTGTGTGTGTGTGTGTGTGTGTGTTGTCAAGGGTTCAAAGCACATCCTACTCCTTTGGGAGTCAAGGTTATAGAAGGACAAGTTACTAATTTGTCTGTAATATTTGTTTCATAATTTTTTTCTAACTAACATTTTTAAAAGTCACCAGAGGGCACTAGGATAGTGTCACAATTTGTATTATACTGTGTGAGATACTAGATCAAGGAAAATGCTTAAGATGGGTTGTGGTACAATTTCGGCACTTGTACATATCACTGCACTGTCATTTCATGGCCTGAGTCTAACTAAGACAAAATGATAATCTTTATTCATGTCAAATTGTGTGTTACTCCTGGAGAAATTCCTATTCATTTCAAAGGAACAACATGCATGGTAAGATGCTACCCAGCAGGAGAATTAAGAATGGCCCTGATTGAATAGTTTCCTGAGGTTTTAAAATTCTCTTTCTCCCTGCCCCTATCCACCAATGAGCTGGGATATTTTTAGCTGAAGGTTCTAAGCTAATGGCCATTCATAAGTTATTGCTCTCTATTGCAAAAACTAATTTGGAAGCTTTTTAACAATCCCTTTTGTAATTATTTTAAATGACAGGGTTTCCTTCTCATCCTCCTTGCAACTAGCTATGTTCATTTATTTGTCTTGGATTGTCATAGTTGACTGGGAGAGGCAAGGAATTCTTAGGGTGATATCTTTTAATGGACCAACTATGTAGACAAGCTTTTGATGTTTGCAAGTTAGACAAGCTTTTGAATGTAAGGACCTTGTTTACATGTTAATTTTACAGCTCCTGGAGCTCTTCAGGCCTAGATCCACCATCCCCCATGTCCTAGCACCCCAGACCCCCACTCACCCCCCCCAACCAACTTACTTTTGTCTGCCCACACTGTCTCAGGGGAGCGGGCAGTGAAGGGGAACTTGCCTGCCTAGTCCCCACTGCCACTGCTACTACTCTCTGGGCTGGGTGGGCAGCCACAAGTAAGCTGGGGGACATGGGGGCATGGGTGAGCTGCAAAGGCAGGGGGAGCCCCAAAGGACAGAGAGAGACCTAGGGGGAGCTGTGGGGGATCAAGGGGAACTGGGGAAGCCCTGGGTGGCAGGGGGAAGCCGAGAATGGGAGAGGTGGATTCTTACCTTTCAGTCCTCAAAGCCCCTGCTAGCCTGAATGTGTGACCGCTCCAAACTTAAGTTAGCACTAATGCTGATCAACACTTGAGCAGCTCAAAGTGCAATGTTTAACTAGGCCCTGTGGCGGGCCAGTAGGGGGCGCTCCTGCGTTGAGCCGCCCACCTCCCTGCTCCCGACCACCTTCCAGGCTCCGAGTGCCTCCCTTAGGGTGCCTCCCGT
>NW_005841863.1:38949-41889 GCF_000455745.1 Alligator sinensis
TTCCCCCCCCTGCCCAGGTGACCAGAGCATCGCCTCCCAGGCGCCAGGCTTTTGTCTGCAGACAAGGAGCGAGATCCCTGCTGTGAGAGATTCAACAGCAGCCTCTCGGGCTGGCTGAGACAGATCTCTGGAGAGGGGCACCGACGGGGGCATTTCTGCCACAGGCCCAAGACAGGGGTGGGCAAAATGGTAAATCTGGCTGGCAGCCAAACTCCATATCTCAACAGCTCCTGCCCATGTCACTGCAGCCAGTTTCCATGGAGACCCCAGCAGTGGCAGTACCGTGACAATGCAGGGCCAGGGTTTCCATGGAAACTGGCCCTAGCAGCTCCGGCAGGGTGTGCAGCTGGGTGGGGAGCTGCTCTGCAGCTGGGGCTGGGATCTTGCTGTGGTGACAGCATGGTCCAGAGCCAGGACAGAGCTATGATCCACTGCCTGCATGCCCCTGCCCAGCCCATGGCCTGGACTTCGCCCACCCCGCCCTAAGACATTTTTCATCAGGTCTCTGATTATAGGAAGCTAGGCACAGCAAGCTAGTAGAGCAGGGGGAAGTGGGGGGCGGGGGGGCGACTGGGAGAAATTCTCATGTGTAGCAGACACACACTTAGCAAAAGAAAAGAAAAGAAGCTGAGTTTTGCTAGTTGTGTCTGCTACACCTGAGAATTTCTCTCCTCCCCTCCCCTATACTGTGCTTATCTTGCTCTGCTCAGCTTCCTATAATCAGAGACCCGAGGAAGAAAGTCTTATATTAAAAAACTTGTCTAACTTTATCCCAACTACATAGTTGTCCAATAAAAGATATCACCTTAGGAAATCCTTGCCCCTCACAGAATTTCTGGACCATCATGGTTACAATATCACTCTTACACTATCGTAGTTGACTGGAGCAGAATCCTCAGTTTGTCTACAGAAGCCCCCATGTCTCAGTATCTAGGAGGTCATCATTGGATATAGTGATGGGTAGCCTGGTGGCATGTAGTAAGAAAAGAAAAATCTTGTAAGAATGATGCCACAAAGCAAACAGGGAAACAAATGAAGAGGCAAAATTTACAGGAAAAGAATAACTCACTGCTTTTTAATCACAAAAATACCTGTGAATTGCCTTTTGTATTGTTTGACAAGATATATCAACAGTCATCTTAAGTTACAAATGTAGCTAAAAATTAAGAATAAATATGAACTTGCAAATAGAATAAATAAACTTATATAGTTGAAATACTTTAGCCATAATTACAAGCTTTAGTATATACAGGGCTTATGACTTAATTGGTCATATTTTCAAAGAGCTTCTTTAATTAATATCAGCAAGCACTTCCATTGGCATGTCTGAGAACCCAAATTGGATAAATGACCTTTCTTACTGCTTGATCATGCATGGAATAGTTCAATTTGTATATGCAAATTATAGCAGTTTCAGTGTGGAACATATCCATTTCTAAACATTGCCAATGCAGGTAAGGTCTTGATTTGGAGTGGATAAAAACCAATAACCCCCAGAATATACTGGGAAGTTAATAAAAATAGCAGGTGCTAAGCACCTCTTCAAATTGGCCCTTTTCGATTCGGATTTGGCCTGAATGGGGGACAGTGATTCGATCTGTTGATTCAGATCATTGTCCCTATTTTGATTCAGCTGAATCCAGATCTAAAGATTTGATGCTGATTTGGAAAATCAGCGATTCAGACAGACACAGCTTTCAATGTTTTTTCTACATACCTCAAGGTACCAGTGTGGCTCGTGAGCACTGAGATGATGGGGCGGATGGAGGTGTCCCACAGAAGTGCGGGGGGGCCCTACACATGCTTGGTGGTGAATCCAGAAGTGGACCAGAAGTACCCCCCACGTCCCCTGCACTTTTCTGGGAGACTCCATGAGCCCCACCATCACAGCATTCACGAGCTGCCTGCTACCTAGAGGTATGTAGAAAAAATATTTAAACCTGTGTCTATGTCCAAAACACCAAATCTTTCTGAATCTTGCTGAATTGATTCAGAGGGTTCCAATTCGATTTGGAGAGATTAAAGGGTCCTCTGATTCAATTTGGATATGGAGATTCGGCCATCAACTCTGGCTGAATCTCCACCGAATTGATTCAGGGACTGAAACTTCTCACAGCCCTAATATTTTGCTCCTTATAGATATCATACACTACCCATTTACCTCTGATGAAATGGGAAACCAATAGTATTTTTGATCTGTTAGAAGGTAGGCATTAAGGACACCCTTACCTTCCGCACTGAATGTAGCAGTTGCCCAAAAAATAAGATTTGAAATATTTTTTTATAAATATAAACCTAATACAGAAATTTCTTGAATTCAAGTCATTCACCTGTGGTCCTTTCCATGTCCTTTGTTTCACTGTTGGTAATCAGCTTATCCATTATCTCTCAATACCAATACAGTTCACCAGCACTATATGTTTTCTATATGTTAAGTTTTCCCACTTGCAAAGCCTGACAGGCCAGTTTAGTACAGTCAATCCTGACTTTTTTAGTCACTGTCTGCAATGGAGTGTAAGAACATACAGTAAGTCAGACCACAATTGGTATTGTGTGCCAGTACTTACCTCATAGCTCTTAAGAGAGCTTTCACGGTATAGCAACATGAACTATGTGCAATATGGGACATTAATTTCAGTACACATTTAATCAGAACAATTGTTGAGGCTTGTTCCTCGTTCTGCTGCAGTCACATAATTTAGCTAAGTAATTTATAAGCATGTTTACCATTTCGCATCTCCTCAATTGATCTGTGTTATACTGGATCCTTAGTAGCCACAGCTGCATTTTGAATTGGGGTGCAGAGGTACACCATCCCAGCACCTTGAGGTCTTCTGTCCACCCAGCATTGTGAAGGTGCAGTGCTTTCAGGGGTTCACAAACATCAAGTGGAAGGGGTTCAGGAATATTCCTTTTTGGAAGTACAGCATAAAACCATCT
>NW_005841863.1:41920-45779 GCF_000455745.1 Alligator sinensis
CCCAAAAAATGTCAGAGTCCCACATCACACTCACTTTGAGGTTTGTGTAGCTCTTCTGACTATGCCTTTTTATGCTCAGAAAGGGCCAGTTCCAGGATTTGCCTCTGGGCCGTTTCTCCCCCCATCGTTTGGGGCCTCCATGAGGTGAGCTAGAATATGGTTCTTCAAAAAAAATAAAAATAAGCCTAAACATGTTCTGTTGACCCAGTTGAAGATAAGTTCAGATCATTTAGAAAATGCATCTGAAGTAAGCTAGCTTTTGGGCTTGGTTTTGTAACTCTCAAATGCCAACCTGACTACCTCAGATTGTTGGTCTAATTGGCATACAAACATTCATCAGCTACCCATAAGTTAAATGACCCATGATTTTTACTTTTCTGTGCATCTTGCTACTATGCTGTCTGCTTGGTTGTATTATTTACATTTCTGTTGTTTGTTCTTTCTCATTGCTCTACCCGTCAGTCAAATACTGTCTGAAAGGCCCAGCTGTTAAGGCTGGCAGTACCATTTTTATGTGAAACATAGTTGCTGTACGTTATGTCTCTGTACATTCAAATAAGAATAAAATGAAATCTTAATAAAAACCTACAAGTTTTTATTATGATTAAAAGTGTCTTTTCAATTTTTCAGATTTCTTCCTAACAATTAGGCATTAAAAAACATAATTTACCTCTGAAACTGTGCAGAAAAACAGAATAAGTGATTATAAATATTAGTTGTTATATTAATATAGAAGTGTCAGCATATTTAAAAACTGCAAATGATAAGAACAGTAATTTCAGGCAACTGACATGAGAATAAGTAATTAAAATATATTTTTTTAAAAGGATACTTATATAAAAGGAAAATTGTTGTTATCTGGTAAATGTGAAACATGGCAAAGGGAAGATATTGTTTTCAAATTTTACAAAACACAGATATTCATCTTCAAGTAAAGTATTCTGAATCCATGCTTAAATATTGCCTAGACAAGTCTCCGTTCCATAGGCTACCAGCAGAACTACAGTTTTAATTAATGATGTTGGAACTTCTGCAAATTATCTTAATGGCCATTATATCACGTTTGGTACCCAATTGGAAAGAGCTTTTTGGAAAGTTGCCAGACTTACTAGCCAAGGAGAGGACAAATGTACTGCTATGAAGTGAAATCACTCTCCAAAAGTACATTTTTTGGTAGTACTGAACTTTAAAAAACCTGATTGACTTTGCTACTGCAAATGATAATTTATGGGAAATAGTTTTGCAGAAATTAGAACTGCTAGTACATGGCTACAGAAAAGCAAATTTATGTAAACTGTCATGGCAACAAAGCCTGTGAAATATAGCCATGCTCTGTAAAATTTTGGCTTTTGCTAGAGTACTGTAATTTGATAGATTGAATGTATTTTTTAATTCTCTAAGAGTCTTGAAAGGCTGAGGGGTGAAATAAAAATAGAAAATCAAAATATAAAATCTAATATGTTGGTCTGGCTCTGTGCAAGGAATTCACAAACATATCAGTAGAAGTTCCACTGTAGATTAAGGGCTATGTAATGTATGGTTATCTATGACTTGCAGTTATCCTTCGTGGATTAGGCAGAAATTCAAATAGCTGTTTTTACAATGAAAATTGTTGGGATACTAGACAATATCCAGACATAAATCCTGCATATTCTTGCTTTAAATTTGCTAAAAGAGGGCTCACCCAGAGAGAATTTCTAGCATGATAATACTGCAGAGCAAGCTATTGAAAGAGCGCACACACAGTCTAGAAAGCAGGGACAAATGCCAGCCACAGAGACATAACTACTAGTAGGTTTTGCATCCTGAGCAAAATCCTATGTAAGGAATGGGGATAGCCCTAGGCAAACCATGGTGGGAAGATCTTGAGCACCCATGATGGGAATGTAGGTGACAGGTCAGTCATACCTGCCCAGGGGACTCAAACTGCCTGTCTACTGCTGGCACAGAGTAGCCTGTCTGGCTCATTTGTTGCTGCTTCTCCTGCTACAGCAGGGGTTCAGGGTCCCTGGGCCCAGCAGCTGCTCCTATAGTTGTGGTGTGGGGCTGCTGCTGGTCCTGCATCACAGATTTCCTGCACAGTTGCCATTGAGGCACTTGCTTTAAGTGAATGCCCAGGGCTGGTAAACCTTGTCCACTCTAAGTTATGCTACTGGCTAGCTAGCAAGGAGACTCTCTCTAAAAACAGTCAACACATACAAGTATGCAGCAGATGCTAAAGATTTAGGTCCATATTTTTTTTTAGGTCTTGTTCCATTGACTTTCAAGGAGAATTTGGGAGTCTAAATACCTTTAAATCTGGTACTTAATGCATATACTATCTTTTATAACATACACAGAAATAATAAAAGCACACCATAGTCACAGAGTATGAGAAAATGTGCCTCTGTGTCTGTGTATATTATTGAATTCATCTTTGCATTTAGTATTGAAATGTGAAAAAAATGCAGCTACCTTATGAATTGTGGAATTCTCACCTCTTCCCATTCACAGGCAATGAATACCTTAAGTGATGTCACACTAATTGGTTTCTTCCACTCAGGGTGCTCCAAGAGATAGAGGGACAGTCCATACACTGTTCTGTAAAGCTCTGAGATGCCCTTCCCTACAAGACCATTAGAGGTGGATATAAAGAAGATGCCAGGTATGAGCAGGATGTAGTAAGATTTTAAATCTCCGTGGAATTTGGAGGGAGGAGCAGAGATTGTAGGAGCAAAGAGTTTTGAAGAGTTACATGGAAATCAGTCTTCATATTCATGGATGGAAGTTACAGTATTTTTCTAAACCATTCTCTCATAAAAAGCTAGTTTCTTTTTACAGGCATGGAAACCTTTTATGTCACTACCTAATATACCATCTATAAGTCAGCAAGTAGCTACTACGTTGAGCACTATGCATATCCCCTCATGAAGGCATTTACAGTTCAGTCTGCTTTTACAGCCCTACTACATCTCCCATAAGCAAGTAGCTCAAAATTGGACATAATCCTTCCCCTTTAGACTATTTAACATATTTGCAAAAACAAACAAACAAAAGAAACCTGTGTAGTTTTATGGTTGGCACAGATTAGACTTTAAATGCATGAGACAATCCTAGTATACTGTAAGATTTTTGTTTTCACCAGAAAATTTTCTATATTTTATCAGAAGCTAATATTTCTCAGCTGAAACATTTGTACATGGTTACAGGATCCTTTTCCACACTGAATTATCATTAAGGAATAAGGAAATAGAATTATAAGTGAGATTCATGGATTTGCAAAGAAAACATTTCTTGCAGTTTGAATTAGACTAATTTCTGGGAGCCTGCAAACTGTCTGAGGGGTCCATGAAAGACCCATGATGACTATGATCATTCAGAAGTATGTGAATATCAGCACTTACCATTCAAAGGGGTCTGCACCATTCAAAATTTCCAAAGGGGTCTACACCTCCATATCATATTTTTTTAGGGGTCTGCAAATGACAATGGTCAAAAACCACAGATATAGAGGAATACTTTGTAAAAATTGCTTTGAGAAGTTATTCTTTATCATCTTTAATTAAATAAATTGTCATGAAATATTTGAAATTCCTGGGATTATTTCAAAAAATTTCTTGCAGCAGTGAAGACAAGGTTCCTTGGGTGAATCTGATATCTTTTATTAGACCAACCCAAGTAGTTGGAAAATAATTATTAAGCAAGCTTTCAGGTTCAAAAACCCTTCATCAGGCTAAGGAAGTGTCAGCAGTTGGTGCGTGCTCTTCCTGGATGGAATGAAAAGTAAACAAGCCAGGGGCTGGGCTGGTATGCATACAAGACAGGTAGTCAGTGAAAATGTAGATTGAGGAGTCAATGGGTGAGAGACAGGCTGGGGGGG
>NW_005841863.1:45846-81246 GCF_000455745.1 Alligator sinensis
AGTGTTGTGTAAGTTTCCCTTGAGGATCAGGACTGAGAGATTGGAGAGAGAGTGGCCCTCCTGTGAGAAATGTGCCCCCACCGGTAATTGGGTATAGATTTCCGGTGTGCATTCATTCTGGTGCGCAGTTGTTGTTTTGTCTCCCCTATGTATTTTCCATCAGGGCATTTGGTGCATTGGATGAGGTGTATTACATTTCTGGAGGTGCATCTGTAAGATCCAGGAATGCTGATGGCTCCGTTGTGGGGTACAGAAATAGTGGGGGTGGTGGAGATGTGTTGGCAGGTTTTGCATTTCTTGTCATGGCACGGTCTGGATCCATTTGGTGTGTTCTGGGCTTGAGGAAGTTTGCTTCTGGTGATGAGGTTGGTGAGGTTCGGTGCTTGTTTGAAGGCTAGGATGGGTGGCTCTGGGAAGATCATTTTAAGAATAGGGTCTCTTTCTAGTATGGGTTGCAATTTTTTGAGGATTTTCCATACAGGTTCAAGGGAAGGGAGAAATGTCATAACCAGCGGTGTGTGATTTGTGGGGGTTTTTCTTCTGTACTGCAGCAGTTCTGCATGTGGTATCCGGGTGGCTGTTTCAAACGTGTGATCTATCTCTTGGGAGGAGTGTCCTTGCTGGGTGAAAGCCTTTTTAAGATTGGTGAGGTGGCAATCCCGGGTGTTCTCTTCAGCGCAAATGCAGTGGTATCTGAGGGCTTGGCTGTATATCACAGCTTTTTTGGTGTGTTTAGGGTGATTGCTGGTTCTGTGCAGATATGTATGTTGGTCTGTGGTTTTCTTGTATAACGTGGTCTGTATTTTATCATTCTGGATGCTGATCATTGTGTCTAAAAAGGAGATGTTGGTGCTGGAGTATTCTAGAGAAAGTCGGATGGAGGGATGGTGACTGTTGAATTTCTGATGGAACTCAATCAGAGATTGTAGGTTTTCAGTCCATTTCCATCAGAAATTCAACAATCACCATCCCTCCATCACTTCTGATTATCACAAAAGCATGAATTCTCTGACTTCAAGCATATAAATGAAGATTAAAGTCATCATGTTCTTTTTCCAGCAGTTACCGGCTACAACATTTTAACAGTTGTCTATGAAAGCTTGAACTTTGCTCATAGTAGCTAGGGACATTCAAAAAGCCTGAGTCTGAATTGATTCAAGCTTTGCAGGTTAGTCTAACCCGGTTAGGCTAAAAAGTTTTGTAACTGGACGGACATTAGGGGTGTGCGAAGTGGGCCCTATTTGATTCAGATTCGGCCCAAATCAGGGACAGTGATTCGATTTGTTGATTCAGATCACTGTCCCTGATTCAATTCAGCTGAATCCAAATCTAAAGATTCGATGCTGATTCTGAGAATCAGTGATTCAGACATAGACACAGCTTTAAGAGTTTTTTCTACATGCCTTGAGGTAGCAGGTGCAGCTTGTGAATGCTGCAATGCTGGCGTACATGGAGCGTCCCATAGCGGCGAACCTGAGTCTGCCTGGGAGCATGCTGCCCCCCCCCCCCCCTTGTATCTCTGGGTCAGTGATCAGCTGCAGGGGGACCCTGAATGTCCCCCCAGACCTGGGAGGCTGTAGTCACAGAGCCAGGGGAGCACAGGGCCCCCCCCCCTGCATGCTCCCCAGTGGACCTGGAAGTGGACTGGAAATGCTTCTGGTCCACTTCTGGGTCTGCTGCCAAGCGGGCTGGGCCCCTGCACTCATGCTTCTGTGAGACACTCTGTGCACCCCAGCATCGCACCACTCATGAGCCACCTGCTACCTAGAGGTATGTAAAAAAAAAAAAACATTTAAAGACGTGTCTATGTCCAAATCTCCAGATCTTTCCAAATCTCTCTGAATTGATTCAGAGGGTTCTGATTTGATTCGGAGAGATTAAAGGGTCCTCTGATTCAATTCGGATTCAGAGATTTGGCCACTGAATCAGGCCAAATCTCTGCCAAATCGAATCAGCGACTGAAGCTTTGCATAGCCCTAACAGACATCCCAGAAATGCAGGTACATACCTGCAGTGGCTCAGGATAGAAGCTGGGAGGCACTAGAGCAGCCCTCCTTTCCTTCCATAGCATGGACCTGAGGGGAACATGGCCAAGCTCCTGCAGGAGTTCTGATTAGCTAAGCAGGGAATTGATAACAGTGTTTATCAAACAATTCAGAAAACAACAGAGGGACATTACCAGCTACTTGTTGATTCTGCTGGTTGATTCACAGATCATAGCTAGCATTTTGTCTGTTAGCTAATACACAGACACCTCTGCAGCAAGGCAGAGGGGAGGGGAGAATTCCTGCTTAGCACGGAGTGGTGATGGGGCGGCGGGGAGCAGCCGACAGTCTATAGAGCTCTGTCTCAGACGGCCAGGGCTGACTCGAGTTACGCTCGTACGTCAGGGCGGGCTGGTGAATGGAGAGGCAGATACAACTTATTGGTTGCAAAAAACTTTACTCACGCCACTTGCAATCACGACGCAGGTGGTCCGGTCGTCGGAACAACCACACGAGTTGCTCCAGCTGGCGGGGCCCAAGCCGATAGGTGATCAGTCTATCGATCGGCAGCCGCAAGTCAGATAACTTCAGAGGCACTCTGCAGCGTGCTCAAAGCTCTTCAACTTGGGCGGAAGTCGCGCGGAATTTTAAATGGCCAGCGAGCCAATTACTAGCCGCCACGTGTGAATAATTTAGCACTGGCCAATAGCGGGGCACAAATTTGCATCCGAATAGCGGGAACTCTTTGCACCATGCATTTCTGTGTTGCAAAGAAGAAATGCATCCTGCAAAGGAAACTGCAAATTGTTGGGAACTCTCCTGCACGCAGGCTCTTAATTGCAGCAGAACACTCTGCTGTCCAAAGGAGCTCTCATGTGGCCAGGAAATTCCATAGTGCCGAGGCACAAAAAATCACTGGGTTGTGACAAGCTCCAGTCAGGGAGCAGAGGGGAGGGGCCAGCCCTGCTATGGAACAGTGACCCCCTCCCAGCCCAAAGAGCATGCCAGGCTGCTGGGGGGTTCTGGTTTATCTTAAACCAGCAAGGGGTCTGGGACAGACATTGTATAAACTGGTTTGACCCAAATCAGTTAAGTCTGATACTGAGAATTGGTTGTAGGCATATTGGTCTAAGGACATAGGCAGGCAAGGTTCTTTGAGTAGATATGATATCTTGTATTAGACCAACTAAGTAGTTGGAAAAAATGTCTTGGCAAGCTTTCAGGCACAGTCATCCTTCTTCAGGAATGGGGAGTCTCTGCTGTTCTGAGACTCCAAGAAATGAAAGAAGCTAAAAGTGTGGCAGGATGTCAGTGAAAATGTAAATAGGTAGAATTAGAAAGACAAAAGGTGAGGCAGAGAGGTGACGCAGAAGGAGGGAAGGGGAGGGGGAAAGACAGCAGGGGGGAAAGGCTGAAGGGAGACAGTGCAGTGATACAGTACAAGGTAGAAAAGAGGCTGTCAGGCAGGTACCTGGTGAATTAGATGTCAGGCAGGTTGTAATGTGTCATAAAACCAATGTCTATATTGAGTCCATGATTTTTAGTATCAAGTAGATTTATGAAGTGAAGTTTGTAGGCTTGTCTACAGAAGGTGTTTTGTAAGTTCCCTTTGAGGATTAGAACTGAGAGATCAGAGAGGGAGTGATTGTCCTGCGAGAAGTCTGCACCCACAGGTAGTTGGGTATTCTTGTCTTTGATAGATTTTCAGTGTGCATTCATTCTGGTGCGCAATTGTTTGGTTTCTCCTACATATTTTCCCTCAGGGCATTTGGTGGACTGGATGAGATATATAACATTTCTGGAGGTGCAGCTGTAAGATCCAGGAATAGTAATGGTTTTGTTGTGGGGTATAGTTATAGTGGGGGTGGTGGAGAGATGTTGGCAGGTTTTGCATTTCTTGTCCTGGCATGGTTTGGATCCATTTGTCGATGTGGTTTGCATCATAGGGAATTTGCTTCTGGTGATGAGATTAGCAAGGTTAAGTCTGATACTATATTGAACCAGGTTTATCTCAAATCAGTTTATGTGTACTGAACATCTGTTCTGTTACAGGTTTACACCAGTTTCTGATCACTTAAACCTGTTCATATGTAATGTCTGTCCCTAGCTAGGAAAACTGGCATCTTTCCTTTGGTGGGATACCTTAAAATCTTTTTTTTTAACACAGGGTGCTGACAGCTCCCTGCTCTAACTCTATCTTATGGCACTTTACATAAGGCACCATGAGTTAGTGACCACCCCCCCAACCCAACAAACCTTTGCTCTTGGGTTGGGGGCAGGGGAGAATGGAGCTCCACTTTGGAGTCAATCCAGGAGGAGCTGCCTCTCTGCAGCCTCACTCCTCTAGCCCTACCTCCTCCCCTCTCCAGCTGTAGTGTTTTCTGCAGCAAGGGAGGGGTGAGAAGGGAGGAAAGGGAGCTCTGGGATGGGGTTTGCTCATCCTGGGCTGGAGCGGGGGGGCATTGATTGGAGCCCCGCTGAGGTGGATGGCTACAATCCACATGCCCCCCTTCCCCCCCCCCCCCCCCCCCCCCCCCCCCGCCCAGCTCAGGCTGGGAAAACCCCAGCCTGGAGCTTCTTGCCTCCCTTCTTCACCTCCCTTCCTGCAGGCAGCACCTAGGGCAGGGGTTGGGCTGCATTTAGCCCAGCCTCAATTGTGCAAAGGGAAAGACAGAAGTTAATGAAGGCACTCCACTCTGGAGCACCTTTGTCTGAACCCTCATTACATGATGGTTAATTTGTCACATGATTGTGCACTTTCAAAGAACTCTGGAGCCATGCACTTCTGTCAGGACATGGCTGTAGAGCACTTTTGAGGGGTTGATTGTGCAACAAATGTCACTTCTGTCAGCACCCACAGATACTTTTACTGCTTCTTAGTTTGCCTTTCCCTTTTCTTTTTCTCCCCATTGCTCTTCAGTTTATCTACTTCCTTTGAATTCTCAACTTCACCTTAAACTTAAGTGTTTTCTTAAGTGTGAATGCTCGTTCTTCACTGTACTATTTAGGTGGAGTCAAATTGGATAGTTGTTTTTAGTCTCACTTAAGAGTTTGATTCATTATCTTTTCCTTTAATTCATAATTTTACCCTCATTTCCTAATCAATGGCCACTTAAAAAAATCAGTCTTTTGATTTTTGACTCTGCCTATTCACTCTTTGGGGAAAGATTTCCTTTTAAATATTTCTTTTTCTTTGAAGCTCTCCTATAGAACCAATACATTGTTAATTAATTCTCAGTTTTGTTACTTATTTTCTTTAATATAATAAACAGCTGTAAAAAATTTAGATTAGTTTTCAAGGCAGATTTTGTTCACCCTGTCCCCTCTTTTTAATGGTGACAATTTTGACTTAAGTAGAACAAATGCAATTCATTTTCAGGGCTGCTTTGTAGCAGTGCTCACTACCTTTGACTCCTGTGCTCAATAGAATATGAATATTTAAGAAAATAGGCATGTCTTGAATCAAACATCTTTCAAAGCTGCAAGTTCATTTTTTCTCTCCATGTTAAGCTTTCCTTGCAGTTATATTTTTACCTTTTTTAAAAGTATTTGTGGAGGAAACTTGATTGGGAATGAATGGCAGCAATCAGAATTTTAAGATTATTAAAAATATTTCATATTTAATTGGAAATGGGGTAAAGTGAAAACAAATACTAACAATAATCGCTAGGGATGTTTCAGTCACTGATTCAATTCGGTGGAGATTTGGCTTCATTCGGTGGCCGAATCTTTGAATCCGAATTGAATCAGGAGACCCTTTAATCTTTCTGAATCAAATCAGAAACCCTCCAAATCGATTCAGAAAGATTTGATGATTTGGACATAGACGCAGCTTTAAATGTTTTTTCTACGTACCTCAAGGTACCAGGCAGCTCGTGAATGCACGATTGGTGGTGGACCCAGAAGTGGATCGGAAGTACTTCTGGTACACTTCTGGGTTCTCTGCTGAGCATTCAGGGGGCCCACCCACACTCTTGTGGGACAGTCAGTCCGCCCCAGCATTGCAGCATTCACAAGCCATGCCTGGTACCTCAAGGTATGTAGAAAAAACATTTAAAGCTGTGTCTATTGCCGAATCACTGATTCTCTGAATCAGCATTGACTCTTTAGATTCAGATTTGGCTGAATCAAATCAGGAACAGTGATCTGAATCAACTAATTGAATCACTGTCCCTGATTCAGGCTGAATCCAAATTTGAATCGGATACGTCCCATTTCACACACCCCTAATATTAACTGATATGTGCAAAGGCAGTGGTTCTCATGGGTTTGCTCTTAGGGGCCACATAAATAGCATGGGGCCAGTTCATAGGCCAAATCAGGCCCTGCAATGCCCCACAAGCCAGGATTTGGCCCCAGGGCCCTTCATGCTGCCTCCATGTGGCCAGGACCCAGCTCCAGAGGCCCTGTACTGCCTCTGCCCGGCCAGGAAGGCATGCACTGCCCCCACCCAGGTCCCATATGCCAATTTTGGGCCCTGTGCACCCAATCTGCACACACAGCCTTGGCCAACATGTGTCTCTACAATTCCATGCTGAGCCCCACAGGCTGGATGACACAGCACCAGGGACTGGATCTGGTCCACAGGCCAGGGGTTGAGCATCCCTGTGCTAAGGAGGTGGTTTTAAATTCTGGATGAGTGTCATCATTATTAGCCAAGGTTGGATTGGTCAAAGGATGGGACTTTAACTTCAGATTAAATGGAATGGAAACTTTTGGATCCTTCTTGCAAATCAGTGGCATGAAACAGGAAACTTCTCCTGAGGTGAATTAATTAAATCAAGGGGATTTTGCCAGCTTCTCACAAACCTGGCCTACTGCAGGAGGTGTTGGAGGTAGATGAAGTGTAGCTGTTTTTATCCATCCTGAGTCAAAATCTATAGGGGAATCATGTCATCCTCTCTCTAACTTCAGAGAACCTGCTTTGAAAAAATGGACAGTCTAAGAGATCTCTATGGACAGCCAAAGTTGGGGGTGCTAGAATTGTTGCAACCTTTGGAGGAGCTATTAGGGACCAGAGACAAAAGGCCTACTCATGGAAGATTCAGGTTATTGCATATCCCTGGGACCTACCAATCTATGGTTGATCTTTCATTTTATTGTCAAACAAATACCATACCCTTGACTATGTAATATGGAAGTTCCTCTTGTGAGGATCCTTCTTTGCCTTACTGAGTGTCCCTCCTCCTCAGCATGCTCCCATGTATCTTTTTAAAATCCATTTACGGGCTTAGCTTTCTCTTGACAAACTCCTCTACTTTATCTTTCTTCTTTTCAGCTTTCCATTTCCTTTTTATTTTTCATTTTGTTGTTAGTTAATATTTTCATGAGAGACATCAATACCCATACCAGTTAAGTTCAGCAGTACATCATTTGTTGTCATTTTTAGTAGCAGAGCAGATGGTTTGGATGACACTCTTACTCTTGGACCTCTACTTCTGTAAAAGGGCAAATTAAGTTGGATTGAAGCATCTCTTGGATTGGAGTTGGACTGAAGTTGAAATAACTTTTCAGAGGATTGGCCTGCACATTTAGGGAGATGTCCAAGTTAAATTAATCTATTGTTTGGCTCTGACATAACATATACCATTCAAGGATGAAGCATAGTGGAGCTTCATTCCATCCTGACCCTTCTCACCCACATTCAGTTCCCAGACTTCAGCTCAAATGGCTTTTCCCTCGTTTTGAAAAAAGGTAAGTAAGGTTTCTGTATAAGTATAATTCTTCTTTACTTAAGGAGTCCTTTATGGGCTCTGGATTTTTAAGATTGTTTCATGACAAACTTAATG
Organism: Alligator sinensis; assembly: GCF_000455745.1. Classification (NCBI taxonomy): domain Eukaryota; kingdom Metazoa; phylum Chordata; order Crocodylia; family Alligatoridae; genus Alligator; species Alligator sinensis. Next base: position 53,621 of record NW_005841863.1, read on the forward strand.
CAAAGCAGAGTGGCACCTGTGTTCTAGAGATTCTGGCCTATGGTGCATTTGGAGCATAAGGGATATGTAAATGCATGGCTTTATGTATTGTGTCCTCACCTCTGCCCTCCGTCCCTGTCTTCCCTGTTAGTACAAAAACAGATTTTGCAACTGTCTGAAACCTTAAATTAAAAATAAACTGTCAAAATCTTTTACCCACTCTTCATGGAATGACCAACAATAATCCAAACCGCTGCAAACACAATATCCAGTGCTTCTGAATCTAGCCAGATGCTGTTGATTCTTCACAAATTTAAAAAGAAAATACAAATAAGCATAAATGAAACAAAAAATCTCTAAGAACTAAATCAACTAATTTTACCTGTAATTGGTGAAAAAAAAGAAGTAAAAAGAGGAGATTATTACTGTTTGTAAATGAGAGGCTCTGACAGTTGTGGTGGGCTCCATTCTAGTTGATAGGTAGGATTCCTAGTAAGTTATACATATATAAATAATATAGTCAGCTAAATGTTTTTTAAAAGTGCAAAGTGATTCACTGATTAAATTCAACCACAGCTAATAGAATAACATTGTATTAAATTGTATGCAACACAACATAGTTTAGCAGTCACACAGATGTTGCAACAAGAACTAAACCAAAGATACATATAACAATAATGATTATCAGTGAATCGCTTTTTATTTGTAGTGTAAACTGTTTAAAATGGGCTTAGAAATATTTGAATAAACAGAGGTTGGCCAACTGGTACCCAAGTAATGGAAGACTGCTTAGTTTTTCTTAAGTTCAGAGCACTGAAAAGGAAGAAGAGAAGGCTGTGTATGGCAGGTGAGTCAGCAAAGTGTTTTCTCAGGGGAGAACAGTAGCAGGGAAATGCTGGTGATTAGTATTAATCAAGGAGCTTCAGGAGCTGCAGAGAAAACAACAGGGAGTTGAATGGAAGCCAGAAAATGTCTAGATAAATCTTATTTCCTATATTCTTGCTGCTGTTGCCCTGAAATCAATAATAAAAAACTTCCAGTGATTTCAGTTAATCAGAATGGGATCCTGTATGATTTTATAATCTGTCATCTTGCAGGATGATCTGTGCCTGTTTTAACTGGAGCCTACTGTACAATGCAGAACTTGACAAATATGCAATGAATTTCCACCTCTCTGCTCTAATGCATACTAGTGATTAAGCTACTCTGCAAAAGTAGCTGCAGCACTGATGCTCCAACACTGCTTCTTATTTTAGTAAACATTCTGCAGAATTTCTAAAATTCTTCTCTAATAGCACAATGCATTCAAATAAATAGAAACATTATGTATGTTTGTTCATTCATTAACTTGGTCTATGTATTAATTGCCTTTGAGCCACTAAGCAGCACTAAACATTAGATAGGCTTTGTAAGTTTTATCTTCTCATTTTGTGGTTTTTTTTAACTATTTATTACTTCTGAATATCTTGCCTACATCATGGAAAGATTTTTTTTTTTATTTTCCAACTCTATTTTAACATTGTAAAGTCAGTCTTCTAGCAATGGCATTTGCTCAGCCTTAAGACTAAGGACAGACATTACACCCAAACTGGTTTAAGTGATCAGAAACTGGTTTAAACCTGTAACAGAACAGATGTTCAGTGCACATAAAATAGTTTGAAAATGGCTGAAACCAGTTTGAGATGAACCTGGTTGAATGTAGTATTAGACTTAACTGATTTGGGTCAAACCAGTTTATGCAGTGTCTGTCCAAGACCTTTTGTGGTATGCTAGCTAATGTTGTGTAAGGCAGATAGGACAGTGCCTGCTTAGGGCTTTTTGGAGGTAATCAACAGCTCAGATGGTATTGCCCCTGCATTCCTTCCTTTGGAAAAAGCTGTTTAAGAAGAGCTTGTAATGAGCGAGGCTTTGTTTTCTGAAGGGGGTTAAATGCTGATAAATGCTCTGTTATCAAGGGGGGGACTCCTCCCTAATCACAGTGTCCCACCAGGGTCTGGCCACACCCCCCTCAGCTCAGCCCTGTGGAAGGGATGGGAGGGCTACATGCCTCCCTGCTTGTAGGCCAGCCACTGCAGGCATGCTCCTGCATTTCTGGGATGTCTATACAGTTACAAAGTGATTTATCCCAGCCAGGTTAGACTAACCTATAAAGACTGAATCAATTCAGGCTGAGGCTTTTTTAATGTTTGTGCCTAAAAGGCTAAATCCCAACTATCACTATGCAGAGGAAGGATATTCTGTTTTGCAAGAGATTTAAAGATTCCAAAATGTCTCTTTGTCTTGAATAGGAATGAAATGTACTTTTAAAATTTTTTTTCCATGATAGAAAACTAAAAAAAAATTATATTAGGTAAACCAAATTATATAGCATATAATAATATTACATTTAAAAAAAATGAGATTAAGTCATTTTGAAACAAAAACAAAGGGGAAAAATAATTCAAATCTTTCCCCAGCTTCCTTTTTCAAACAAAATTCTGGCAAATTTAATATGATGTTGCAGAACATTTTCATTAAAATCAAACTGCATATTCTGCCTGAACACAGTTCTATCCAAATTTCTCAGACTGGGACTAGTCTAAACTGCTTTAACCTTTGTTTAATTGTTTCCATACATGTAATGTGGACATTGGGTGCTTTGTCCCCATGGAATTGATTTTCTGGATTTTACACTATCTTTGCAGATGCAAATATGTCAGATACAGCCTTGCACGCCCAATTTATGTTATTATATGTAGTGGTTGCTACTATTACATTCTGATATAGTTGTTATATCTCCTTGTAAGCAAGGTTCTGAAAAATTCACATCTTAATATATAATTTAGATTGAACCTAGGCCAAACATTCATATATTAAAACACATGCATTTGAGCCCTGACTGTCCTTTAAAATGGATATGATATAATTTGCATCCTGTTAGGGATCTTTTACCCTCTCAGGCCCTATCTATACCTTACAGGTATTGCACACTTAACTGGCTAATAGAGCAGTTCCTTAAGACCAGCTACATCTGCAAAGTAGTTTCATAGTTAGTAGGGTTGGAAGGGACCTAAGTAGATCATCAAGTCCAACCCCCTGCCATGGGCAGGAAAGAATGCTGGGGTCAAACAACCCTGGCTAGGTGATTATGCAGCCTCCTTTTAAAGACCCCCAGGGTAGAAGTGAGCACCACTTCCCTTGGAAGTTGGTTCCAGATCCTAGGCGCCCTGACTGTGAAGTAGTGCCTCCTGATATCTAGCCTGAATCGACTCTCAGTCAACTTATGGCCGTTATTCCTTGTTACTTTCAGTAGGGCTCAGGGGAACAGGGACTCTCCCATAGCCTGCTGGTCTCCCTTGGCCAGTTTGTAGATGGCCACCAGATCCCCCCTTAGCCTTCTCTTGTGGAGGCTGAACAGGTTCAGGTCCTGGGGCAGAACGGTTTCGGGCCGTGTAGCCTCCACTCGTAGAGCCTGCCTTGCTGCCCCCGATCATGCGAGTGGCCCTCCTCTGGACCCTCTCGATGCTGTCCATATCCCTTCTGAAGTATGGCGCCCAGAACTGGATGCAGTACTCCAACTGTGGCCTGACTAGTGTTGCATAGAGGGGGAGAATCACCTCCTTGGACCTGCTCATGATGCATCTGTGGATGCATGACAAGGTGTGGTTAGTCTTCCTGACCGTGTCCCCACATTGGCGGCCCATGTTCATTTTGGAATCGATAATAATTCCAAGATCCTTTTCTGCCTCTGTGTTGATGAGAAGGGAGTTCCCCAGCCTGTAGGTGTGCTGCTGGTTCTTCCTCCCCACGTGCAATACCTTGCACTTGTCCATATTGAAACCCATCCTGTTCTCATCCATCCACCCCTGTAACCTGCCCGGATCCAGTTGTAGCCTTTCCCTCTCCTCCAGCGTGCCCCCTTCTCCCCACAGCTTAGTGTCATCTGTGAATTTGAACAAGGTGCTTTTCACCCCCTTGTCCAAGCTGCTGATGAAGTTGTTGAACAGTGCAGGCCCAAGGACCGAGACCTAGGGGACTCCACTGCCCACATCTCTCCACGTCAAAAAAGACCCATCCACCACCACTCTCTGGGTGTGACCCTTCAGTCAATTTGTGACCCATCTGACTGTGTAGGCATCGATGCCACAGTCGCCTAATTTCTTAATGAGAATGGGGTGAGAGACAGTGTTGAACGCCTTCCTAAAGTCCAGAAAGACTATGTCCACCGCGACACCTGTGTCCAAGGATTTTGTGACCTAGTCATAGAAGGCCACCAGCTTGGTCTGACAGGACCCGCCTTGAATGATCTCATGTTGGTTGCCCCTAAGCATGATCCCCCCTGCTGGTCCCTCGCAGATGTGCTCCTGTATAATTTTCTCAAAAGAGTTTCCCTAGGACTGAGGTAAGACTAATGGGCCTGTAGATTCCTGGGTCCTCCTTCCTCCCTATTTTAAATATGGGGACCACATTGCCCTTTTCCAGTCCTCTGGCACCTCTCCAGAACACCATGAGTGCTCATAAAGCTGTGCCAGGGGTTCCGCAATGACCTCTGCTAATTGCCTCAGCACTCAGGGGTGGAGATCTTCAGGACCTGCTGATTGGAACACGTCCAGTCCCACCAGAAGTTCCCTGTAGCTATCACATGATAAAAAGCTCCAACTAGTTATAAAGTTAGACCTCGAAAGTGTGTACTAACTTTATAACTGTTGTTATCAAGCTTTAATTTGGATATGTAGCAGGCCCTCTCCTGCCTCCAGGAGCCCCACCAGCTGACAGGGCACCCAGCCACAGGAGTGCACCATGCCCACAGTGAAACCCCCCAAACCCTGGAGAATCACAACTGCTGTGATCCCAAGGCTTGGGAGTTCATGAAACTACCATTCCACCTGGGGCTCTTGGTCATGAATGCTTCTCACTCATAGCTGGGACCTAGAGCCCAACAACTGATGGGGCTTCTGGCCCTGAATGCACCTCATTCACAGCAAAGGACACTTCCAGCCATTGAATCCTGCTTTTTGCCAGTGCAGAGAGGAGCCCAGAATCGGGCAATAAGGCACAATTGGATCTAATGTGCAATCCAGCAATCATACCTCCTGCCATGCACATGTAGCATGGCAGGAGGCATGATTGTGTGGATCACATGTTAGATCTAATTGTGCCTTTACCTGCACATGTAGAGAGGGCCACAAGGCCATATAAAGAAGCCACAGAGAATTGAGAATGAAGACATTTTTGTTCTGAGTCATTTCAGCCCTGGTTATATACATTGAGATGCACCCTGACTCTCCTGAAGCAAAACTTTAATTGATTTCAAATGGATAAATATTTCAGCTGTTCTTGCTAAAATGATCCATATTCCATTAATATTTACCAACTAAAGTCTATTTAATAAACTGAGAATATGCTATATTCTAACAGCAGCACCCTCATCTCATATCTACAACTCATTTAACATAAATTTTCTTAAATGTTTTTAAAACATTTTCCATTTAGTCGACTTTTATAATGCTTCACATATTTGCTGAATAGTTTTGTAATGGTCCTCCATCAGATGGTGCTATTAGGATTTAAGATGAGCACTTAAAATGTGGTTTGCATTTCATCAGCTCTTCATCCCATTTGTCATTTCTGTTCTAATTTAATTAGTGGAGTTTCACTGAAAGTGTTTATACTGTACATGCAGTGAAGAAAGTTGTGTGTAAACATATGGCAAATGTCAGATTCACCACAGATTCAACTTCTTTCAAAATATGGCTCTCAACAGGTTTTCCTGGATTTTGAGGAAGATGCCTTAAGTTTGGTCTTCTACCTTATGGAAAACATTGCCATTATCTACTGTATGACACCCATTTTTCTATGCTCCTAAAGTTAAGACATGCAGCATAAACTTGTAGAAGCTTCTCCTGTTATGTTTGTCTTTCTGATCTATGGTTGTGTATAATACAGAAGACTATTGTAAACTTTGGTTTGTGTAGAATGAGTTTAGCTGCCTACTTAAATTGATAGTGGCTTCCCATTCACTTGTAGGTGTAATACAATTATGCAAGTGGTTTAATTGCTTCTTTTCCTCTGTAGCAAGAGATCAGCTGGCTCACTTTTTTTAGCAGCTCCTACAATGTAACCCTATTGCTTTACACGATACAGCTTATGCCAGAGAGAATGGGATGTGTCAAGATGGCACTGAAGGAACTTGGGTTCCATTCAACTGGCCAATATCTGTTTTCTTTGCTGCATTTTATATGTGCCCAGAATTTAGTGATGGCAATTATAAATTCTAATAGACATAAAGGCGCAGAAATGTGTGGCTTGCAGAGAGATACTATGGAAAGTATACATAATAGCAATTTAGAAGAATGAAAATCAGGAGGATGAGGAAGAAGACCTCCTTTATGCTAGGTATTAGTTGTTTCATATCTTCAAGTCTGGAATAGCCAAACTGATATTGCTAGAATATAGGTGCAGAAAGGAAGGTGACTGGATAACAACCCTTGAATCCTCTTGCTGATGTCCCCTTTGCATTTCCATTGTGTAGAATAAATATATTTTAGGTCCTTCTGCTTGTATTTCTGCTCCTAACAGATTAAAAAAATGCAACTCTTCAAGGGAGTGAGTGTCTCATGGGAAAATGCAGACAACTAGGGAAAAGTTATGTCTGGTTTCAAGCTTTTGAGAAATAAAATAAAGTTGGACTACAAGTAATATTTAAGAAAAAATATATTCATTTCATAACAGTAATATACTCCTTGGGCAGTTGGCAACAGCAGTAATGGCCTTATACAAGCATTTGCCAGTTTATCATTGACCTTGCATCTGTTTAGCATCATTGGCAGTACCTCAATATGCTTAGGTCAACTTTCGCATTATAAAAATACTTCTTCTCTTGACATTATTAATTAATATTCTTTGTTAAGATATTTAAGTGGGTTCTGTACTAATGGTGATGTTTCAAGTACTTGGAATTACAAAAACAAATTAATTTATTATTGTTGTAAAAGAAGTGGGTAACTCAGAGCTGCAGTTGAAAATGTTGACTGAATCTACCCTGTCTGACTTTCTACATGTGGTGTCTTTTATTGTATTCCAACAAATTTTCTATCTGAGTAATATACATTAATTGTTAGTGCTGTGTGAAATTTTGCTGGGTGTTTCGTTTTGAAGGTGTCTGGATGCATTCTGAGCTCAAAGCAGCAAAATCAAAACAAAACAAAAGGTTTTGAAACTGCTTCAAAACAAAATGAGGGCACTTGAAATATTTAAAAAGTTTCAAAACCTTTCAAATTTCAAAGCCGGGCTTACTTAGCTTCAGCACCATCACCAGGCAGCAGCAGCAGTCTCCTCTCATCCAGCATGCAGATCCAGGGGCCGAGGCTGCCCTGTCACCTGGGACCAGCGCTGGGTGCAGGCTGTGCCCAATACAGGAGAAAAGTGCTGCTGCCACCTGTCCCAGACAGCAGTGGCAACCTCCCCTCATTTGGCATGCAAATGACACTTCCAGCCATTGAATCCTGCTTTTTGCCAGTGCAGAGAGGAGCCCAGAATCGGGCAATAAGGCACAATTGGATCTAATGTGCAATCCAGCAATCATACCTCCTGCCATGCACATGTAGCATGGCAGGAGGCATGATTGTGTGGATCACATGTTAGATCTAATTGTGCCTTTACCTGCACATGTAGAGAGGGCCACAAGGCCATATAAAGAAGCCACAGAGAATTGAGAATGAAGACATTTTTGTTCTGAGTCATTTCAGCCCTGGTTATATACATTGAGATGCACCCTGACTCTCCTGAAGCAAAACTTTAATTGATTTCAAATGGATAAATATTTCAGCTGTTCTTGCTAAAATGATCCATATTCCATTAATATTTACCAACTAAAGTCTATTTAATAAACTGAGAATATGCTATATTCTAACAGCAGCACCCTCATCTCATATCTACAACTCATTTAACATAAATTTTCTTAAATGTTTTTAAAACATTTTCCATTTAGTCGACTTTTATAATGCTTCACATATTTGCTGAATAGTTTTGTAATGGTCCTCCATCAGATGGTGCTATTAGGATTTAAGATGAGCACTTAAAATGTGGTTTGCATTTCATCAGCTCTTCATCCCATTTGTCATTTCTGTTCTAATTTAATTAGTGGAGTTTCACTGAAAGTGTTTATACTGTACATGCAGTGAAGAAAGTTGTGTGTAAACATATGGCAAATGTCAGATTCACCACAGATTCAACTTCTTTCAAAATATGGCTCTCAACAGGTTTTCCTGGATTTTGAGGAAGATGCCTTAAGTTTGGTCTTCTACCTTATGGAAAACATTGCCATTATCTACTGTATGACACCCATTTTTCTATGCTCCTAAAGTTAAGACATGCAGCATAAACTTGTAGAAGCTTCTCCTGTTATGTTTGTCTTTCTGATCTATGGTTGTGTATAATACAGAAGACTATTGTAAACTTTGGTTTGTGTAGAATGAGTTTAGCTGCCTACTTAAATTGATAGTGGCTTCCCATTCACTTGTAGGTGTAATACAATTATGCAAGTGGTTTAATTGCTTCTTTTCCTCTGTAGCAAGAGATCAGCTGGCTCACTTTTTTTAGCAGCTCCTACAATGTAACCCTATTGCTTTACACGATACAGCTTATGCCAGAGAGAATGGGATGTGTCAAGATGGCACTGAAGGAACTTGGGTTCCATTCAACTGGCCAATATCTGTTTTCTTTGCTGCATTTTATATGTGCCCAGAATTTAGTGATGGCAATTATAAATTCTAATAGACATAAAGGCGCAGAAATGTGTGGCTTGCAGAGAGATACTATGGAAAGTATACATAATAGCAATTTAGAAGAATGAAAATCAGGAGGATGAGGAAGAAGACCTCCTTTATGCTAGGTATTAGTTGTTTCATATCTTCAAGTCTGGAATAGCCAAACTGATATTGCTAGAATATAGGTGCAGAAAGGAAGGTGACTGGATAACAACCCTTGAATCCTCTTGCTGATGTCCCCTTTGCATTTCCATTGTGTAGAATAAATATATTTTAGGTCCTTCTGCTTGTATTTCTGCTCCTAACAGATTAAAAAAATGCAACTCTTCAAGGGAGTGAGTGTCTCATGGGAAAATGCAGACAACTAGGGAAAAGTTATGTCTGGTTTCAAGCTTTTGAGAAATAAAATAAAGTTGGACTACAAGTAATATTTAAGAAAAAATATATTCATTTCATAACAGTAATATACTCCTTGGGCAGTTGGCAACAGCAGTAATGGCCTTATACAAGCATTTGCCAGTTTATCATTGACCTTGCATCTGTTTAGCATCATTGGCAGTACCTCAATATGCTTAGGTCAACTTTCGCATTATAAAAATACTTCTTCTCTTGACATTATTAATTAATATTCTTTGTTAAGATATTTAAGTGGGTTCTGTACTAATGGTGATGTTTCAAGTACTTGGAATTACAAAAACAAATTAATTTATTATTGTTGTAAAAGAAGTGGGTAACTCAGAGCTGCAGTTGAAAATGTTGACTGAATCTACCCTGTCTGACTTTCTACATGTGGTGTCTTTTATTGTATTCCAACAAATTTTCTATCTGAGTAATATACATTAATTGTTAGTGCTGTGTGAAATTTTGCTGGGTGTTTCGTTTTGAAGGTGTCTGGATGCATTCTGAGCTCAAAGCAGCAAAATCAAAACAAAACAAAAGGTTTTGAAACTGCTTCAAAACAAAATGAGGGCACTTGAAATATAGTTTGGCAGTCCTCCCAGGGGAGAGAGCTGCTGGATCTGCATGCCAGATGAGAGGAGGCTGCCCTGTCACCTGGGACCAGCGCTGGGTGCAGGCTGTGCCCAATACAGGAGAAAAGTGCTGCTGCCACCTGTCCCAGACAGCAGTGGCAACCTCCCCTCATTTGGCATGCAAATTTGGGGTCTTGTACCCCTGGGACAAGTCTGGCACAGCCCGGCAGCCCTCCTGCAGGTGTAAGCCCCCGGATCTGTGCCCCGGACGAGAGGAGGCTCTCGTGTTGCCTGGGACTAGCACTGGGCACGGGCTGCGCCCAGCACCAGAGAAAATTACTGCCTCCTCTCATCTGGTGTGCAGATACTGGGGCTTGCATCCCCGGGAGGAGTCCAGCACAGCCCAGCAGCCCTCCTGGGGGGGTGTGCTCCCGGATCTGCATGCCAGATGAGAGGAGGCAGCAATTTTCTCTGGTGCTGGATGCAGCCCGCACCCAGTGCTGGTCCCAGGTGACAGGACCCAAGCCTCCAGTTTGCTTCAGGGCACAGTCCTGGACCATGTCCTGTCCCAGTTTTTTTTTTCCCCGGGGTATTTTTTGATCCCTGGATATAGGGGTCTAATTTTCCCCTGTGCTGCAAATTTGCAGCGCGGGGAACACTTTTTTTTTTGTTCCCACATGTGCCTCTCGTTTAAGCACAGTAATTTAATCCGCTGTTGGATAGTGCCTGTGTCTGACGGGACTATCTGATGGCACTGTAAATTAGCCTACACCAGCCCAATTGCCATGCACACATAGACAGTGATTCTTTCCTGAACAGTTAATTAGTCTATGCAGTAAATTACATGTGCAAATGCACCTGGTGATTTTATAAAAAGAAAATACATACATTTTGATGTACAGAATATGATGTAATCTTATTAAAATGTGTTAAGGAAACTTTATTCATCAAAGGTCTTACCATAATAAATACAGTCAGAAGGATAACAACAAAGCAGAGACTATGCTAATCAACACTTTTTATTAATCTCATGCTTGATAAAAGAAAAAGTCCCCATGGTCCATTATTTGGAACAGCGGATTAACAATCAAGAGGCACCTTATTTTCTAAGAAAAAATACCTGGATGATTATTCCCCTAAAATGTAACAAGGCAAAATGAATAAAATAATTCATTTTTTAAATTTAAAACTGTAAATCTCTACAACCTATTCTTATGCAGTGTAACACAACTATGCAAAAGAGGCTGTGGACCTATAATTTTCTTCAAAGATCTATAAAATGTGACTATTTAAATCATTGTTTATAGTCTTGAACAGGACTTACCTTGCATGGAACAACAATTTTAAACCATGCACAGCTATGAATTTGTGCATGTGCACATGGCTATTCCAAGTATTTTATTACCTTGGCAGGGAGATAAAAGGTCATTTCTAAGCATTGAAAGCTGATAAATACAAAAGCTGCACTTCATTTACTTGTTTCCATCAAATCATTTTTTAAGAACAGGAGCAATTTGCACTGCAACTGTCAGCAGGATTCTGGTTGCATCCCTTTTTTATCATTGAATTGTTCAGCCACTAGAAAGCCCTGTATAATGGGGACTTTTTGCACTTTAAGAATAAATTGACCATTTTCCTTCTTCCCATAATAAAGAAACATGCATATAGTATCCCACTGTGCAGCCATGTGGAATGAATTTTAAATACTATATTTCTTGAGACATATTTGTGTCAAATATAGAATGTTAGTTAACAGAAGAAGGCTTATGCCTATATGACTTATTTTGTAACATGTCACCAATAAAATGTAACAGAGTACCCCATTGAGATTGGGAGATGGGGCACTTCAGGGAATTTTTAATGGGACATGCTGCCATTCATTTTTAGGTTGCTGGTTCAAGTCCATCCCATATTGGCAGTGATTAGAATTACTATAGAAATCGGTTTCTGGTGGATAGATGCCTGCCTGCCTGCCTGCCTGTTACAATGGAGCCATTGAATAATGTACCAAGCTTAGGCTACTGGGGCACCAGCTCTGGGTACCCACTCAGAAGGGCAGAAGAACAACAACTTCTGTCAACCTAATTGTCACAGCAAATCTGGCCCTTGCCGCCACCACCCAGGGCACAGACCCTTGTTGTTACAGCTTGGAAACCATTGCAGCCTCCTCCTTGACAGCCTCAGCAAAGGAAGAGAGGCAAAGAATTGAATTTCACAAAAGCTCTCCTTTAAGGACAGGGATGAAAATTGTGGACAAGATTATCTAGGGTAGCAGCCATACCACTGGTTGTGCTCCTCCTCTTCTGTGAATAAACACGACCCTCCCCACTCAGCTACTCTGGCCACTGTCCTCTGAATGGCAATCCATTTGTAAAGTGCATGTTCTCTTTCAATCCAGTTTCAATTTCTTCTGTTGTTCCTGCCTGGAGGGCAGAAAAATGGCACTTACACTTTCTCAGATGACTCTTTGTTACTAGCTTAATGTTTTATAGTCAGCTTCTACCCCACTCTTGTTTTTTTACTTTCTCCTTGTTTTTCCCATTTCCACATGCTGTTGTAGCACTTGATTGCTGCCCTGATCCTGTTTAATATGGACAGGACCCAACAAATGCATAGAGTACTCTCACTGTAGATAAAGTGAATGTTGGGACATGACAGGCTCCTGTGATGCTATTGGTTTATTTTTCCTGTGGTTTTGACTCTGAAGCTCTACAGACAAATATGTAAGATTACCAAATGAATGAATGGTCATAATTTTTAGCTACAGCTGCAGGGATTGTGTATTAGGCACAAGAGCCCTATCCAAGATGAACAGAATGTTTCCAAAAAAATTAATGGCAGAACTGAGAAAATGTGGTGTGAATGCTCTCACCACTGACATTTTGGATGACATAGAACAGGAACAACTCATCTTCTGGCTATGTTTTCAAGAATAGCAACAACCTTTGCTGCATTTTGTGTTGAGCTCTATATGACAGTGGGGCTCCAAGAAAGCATACCACAAAAGGTTCATTAATGGAAAGAGCACTTAGTTTGCAGATCATGACAGATGATCAGCCCTGCCAAGACAGAGGCACTTCTGGACATGCCCAGGAGAAGGCACTAGAGGAACCTGTGGAGCGCTATTTAGTCACCTCTGGGCTTTGGCGTTTTCATATTTAGGCGATAGCTGAGTGGGAGCATTGTGTGCAGCCTGTTACAAGGGAACTATCGAGTAATGTACTGAATTGTGGGCTACCAGAGCAGCAGATCCAGGCACCCATTCAGAGGGGGTACAAGAGGGTCCATTTATGAGAGAGGGCCCAGCCTGGTAAATAGAGACACTCTTAATGAACATACAACACATAATGTTAGTCTTGCTCTCCCTGACTGAGGACATTTTCTCAACTAACTGCAGAAGGAGCCATGTGCTCAGTAAATGTGTTGGTGGACAAGTCAGCTATTGAAAAGCAAGTTCTGAAGCACACCTTTGGAATCGAAATTATAATGAAAGCAGTAGGTTGTCGTTTTTATATATAAATTACCTCAGAGACTTGCAGTTACATATTCAGATTCCTGTGCTGATTTGCTCTGTATTGGAATTCTGACTACCCATCAGTTTCACAGCTTTACATTTCTTTTTTGGGGCCAGGAATATTTTGCCTTCCCAACTAAAAAAAGGACACTTGCAACCAGACCTCATGCTGACAGATTTGTGGAAGAAGTCTGTTCCTTTAATGTTCATGTCCTGGACATCACTCTACCCCAACTATAAATATAATACACCAATTATCTTGTGTTCACCAAAGACCAGATCTTTTTTCCTAGTTTTCTTCAAATTGAGATATGACTAAAGCTGGAGAAATGAAGCTCAGTGAATAATTGTAGTCCTAAACCTGGAAACTTGTGCAGGTAAGTAACTGTACCTTGAACTAACCCCATGGCAGTCTACACATGTTTATGTGTTGGCAGGATCTAGGATTTATGTAACAAATTTGGTCTTTATTTTGTTCATGCTTCTGCTTTTGTACCAGTTTGTTTTTGTTTAGACTTATTCAATGACTAGTCTGTACAAACAATTCAGCCTCTGGATTAGTAGTGTGCTTTTTGCTGCAGCTGTTGCTTTCAGTATTTGATCTGCTCTTCGCTGTTGTGTTGGGTGCTGGTTCCCAAAGCCAAGGGAGGTTGTTTCTTCTCTCAGACTACACGAATTCTAAATTCACCATTATATGTATTTTTTGTGACTTGTATTCCTAATGCTCATGTCAGTTCTTATTGAGACTGATTTTTGCCATGCTTTCCTTTCTGCCATTCCCATGGCATGTAAGAAAAAGACCAGTCTGTGCTGTCATTGCCAGGTATTTGAAACTTCTGACAGTGAAACTTCCACCTGTCTTTCTTTTAGCTGTCCATTGAAGAATAACATGCCAATCTCTTATGTAATCCCTCTTTCTCTCTTGCTTTCTTATCCCTTTGTTGCCCACCAAAGGATGTATTGTTCAGATATTTTTTACAATCTACATCTATCTACAGTATTTTAAACTCCACAATCCTTTTTGGTCAATATGACAGAGCTTGATGGAAAAAGAAGCCTTTTTAAAACAGCTGTCCATGAGGTGGTGTCTTTTAGTCTCCCAAAAGCAAAGGTGTATCTTCTGTCAGGAGTCAAAAACTTCAGTCTCCCCTGAAGTTTGGCTTTATTAAATAGAGCCAACTAAACAATTAAAACAATGTTGAATCCACATTTATTTACTTATTCAACCTCTCTTGTGGAATGATTTTGGTTTTGAAAACTTATTTCAAAGTTGTTTCTCTTCCTTTCTTTCCTAACCTATTAAATCCATTCAATCCCAAACTGAAACAAACATCACCTAGCACTCCCCAAAAAGATGCTGTTGCAAATAAGATGCAACTGAAAAGAGGTGAAGGAATCACCTATTACCCATTCCATTATAGAAGGATCCTGTGATAGAAATTGTTCAAGCATAACAGAATTGCTACTTTAGTGCACTTTATATGCATGTACATTTTAACTATGGTAATGAAAAATATTTTACATGGAAATCAAATGCACATAAAAATAAAAAAGTAATTACTTAATACATTTAAACTAGAAATTATGTGAGTTTGAAAATGTAAAATTGATGATTTTTTGTGGAAGTTGCTCTACAGACTTGAAAATCACTCTAAATAGCCAAGTATACCCCTCTTGAATAAAGAAGAGATTAACGCTATTTCCAGAAAATTAGGAAAGAATAAATTATGGACTTCCATAAAGGACTTCAAGCCATACAAATATTTACAAAATAAATTTTATGAATGTTTTATAAGAAAAGTTTCTCAATCTGTACCTGTGCATTCAATGAAGTTATGTGGCTCCTACTGACACAGGGAGTTTAATGTACATATTATTGCTTTTGACATGTGACTAAGACCGCATTTAGTGCTAAGCCCTTTGAATGACATTTTTCAGTATTAAAAAAATTCAAAATCTGTTTTCATTTTGTTGGGTAAGAACCACTTTATGCCACTGTTTTACTAACAGATTATTTCCCTCAATAAAAAGTTAGTGTTTGCAAAATAAATATACTATTTTGTAAAACAAATTCAAAAATAGCTTTTCAACTTTTTTTCTTCAGAAACTTAAAAAAAAATCTCTTAACTTTGATCAAAAAGGAAGGTGTTTTTGGACCAGTTTGTATTAATAAATGCATACAACTTTTGAGGCAAGAGGAGCTGCAGCCTTCCAAATCTCACAGACACACTTTGTGGGCTAGCAGAGAGAATCACCACAGTACAACATAAGCTAATGCTCATTTTCCTTTTCATTTCCATAGGAATCTACTGTATGGCATTTCTACCACTGTCTGGGTGATGTTGCAAATCAGGAATATTCCCAGGTGTACTCATGAATCCAAAATAGTTTTTCTTAGTAGCAAGGTAGCACTGCATACTTCCTTAAGCACACAGGAATATGCCTGTAAGATAATGAGGTCTGTGAATAGGGAGCAAGAGGATGGAAGAGACTAAGCCTTCAACAGGAACCTTGACATGTCTCCATCTCTCCAGATTAGACTTAGGGAAGGTCAGTTAGATTTCAGTGGCTCTTCCCTTCACAAGTTTTCCTTCCTTAGCGCTGGGAAAGCCTGTAACATGCAGTGTCAGCTGTGTTAACTGAGCAATTTTGCATTGCATCCATTTTTAAAATTCTTTTATCCATCACATCATAGGCTCTTCTCAGTCTTCTTGTCTCACTGCTTTCTCCCCCTTGTTCTAGACTGCGTCATGCTACACCCCAAAGAACCCACCGCATAATTCAGGGACTGTAAACAAGTTCCAGTGAGGTCCAAACAGTGTAAGAGGAGGTCTTTTTGCCCACTTTAAAAATTTTGATAATACTCAGCTGTGAAAGTAGAACGCTCAGTGACTTTGAATTCTTTCCCTTCCGTGTTCGTGACAGTCAGGGCTGTGGAGAAGGGTGGGTACCTCACACTTTTTCTCTCCAGGCTTGTTTTACTTTCTTCCCTGTTGTGGGATTTCCTCCTCCTCTTTGAATGTGGTACTAGTGGGGTATGAAAGACTTTTTATTTGCTGTATTGTGATTTTTTTAAACCTTCTTTCCTACTTATGGTCAAATGCAATTTGACTGAAAGCAAAATAGTATCTTGTTATGAAAAAGTAGCCTTTTTAAAGAGCTTGCTTTGCTTTAATTTCCTCTTTTGGTAATTGCCTCTGAATGAGATCAGGGAGAATGTATTCGCTACTTATTTTCTGGCCATTGGATTCATTGGATCTATTTTTGCTTAGTTGCGGCTAAAGAACCTCACAGGTGCAGCTGTGGCCAGTGGGTAGAACAGCAACAGGTGGTCTGGGAGGCACAAGGCTTTGCAGAAGCAGTGGAAAGGGAGAGAACCAGTATATGCAACTATTTCAAGGAGGAAAGGTATTCACTCACAAGAGGTAAATGTAACAAAAAAGGCTTGTATTAGGCTTAAGGGAAACTTACTTTTGTGCTTCTTGTTTGTGGGTGTTTTATAAATGGTAGCTAAATAGTTTATTTCTTATTTTTGTGACGTTCCTGTCCACTGTGGATTTAAAAAGCTAGCCTATCTGATTAGCATCTTTGTGGTGGTTTGTTTTCTTTCCATGGAGACCTTCAGCTTGCTTTGTAGTCTTCCACTGTTTGCCACTTCACAAGTGTTATTCAGACTATTACTGTTTGTTCTGAGTTGCTGTTGTGTATCTTGTATTTGCTTGTCTGGGTTAAAGTCTGATTCTGCAAGCGACTCTGTTTTTCTAACATCTGTGGAGCTCTGTTGACTTTAGTGGGACTCTGCAAGTACTTAGTTGCAGCTCAGTACCTGTATTTTGGCAGTGACTCCAGCACGAGGTCACCATTTTTGTAAAGCAGTGTGGGTGCACAGATGCACGCGCACACATGTGCACATGTGTTCAATGTACATGTTCAGTATATTCAAATATATAGCATTGCCTGAGTAGTAGCAAATGTTCAGGGACTCGCAGGCCAGTTTCCCGTTGGGAGCAGAAATTAGTGATACAGCCTCAGGTATTCCTCTCACATGTTTGTGTGCTTATAAAATGTACTAAGGTCCAGTTGGCTTATATTATCTCTCAGTTCCTTTCAGAAAATTGGCCAAGTTATCTCTGCTGTATCCTCACAAACTGCTGCTTTGCCTTTCTTTCAGTTTAAGCTGACTGATACACAGACACCAGATTGATTAGTGCACACAACAGCTTTTTTTAGTCCCTAAGGGTTTTTTTTTTCTTTTGCTGAGAGAAATTTTGGCCCTAATGCTCTCATTTGGGGTCACATGGCTTTCCTTTTTAATCCATTTCCCAATAAGGCTTTTAAACAAAACAAAAAAATAATTTTAAATGCGTAAGGAATGTAGTTGTGATAACCCAGGTAAAGTGCTCAGCCTTCTCGAGGTGCTTTTAGTGTATAGTGTCTTAACTCCTTCCTATGAGGGAATTTTCACCTGGTGGGGATTACCGTGACAACTGTCTATCATCTTATGTATGAGTAATAATGACCTTATCTTCTTAGCAGTAATCATAGTGCAAAGAGCTGGGTGGAGGTTAGCCACACATTTTTTTTTTCAGAAGATTCGTTTTCTGGATCTTAAACATCAATAAAATGAAAGAAGACAGCAATCAGTGTAGTACAAAGACATCAAAACAGCAGTATTTGAAGTGATAGGATTAGCGGATGTCCTATATTGCATGATAGGTGAAGAAGGAAAGGCAGTATGGGCATGCCATTAGTACTGAACAGTACTGTTGTGGTCTGGCATTAGTGAATGGATTGTTGACTTCAGAAGTGCCTCTGAAGGAGTGACAGGGCCTACAGGCTGCATGTGCTATAGAAGGAACTGTGAAAATGCAGCTCAGTGGACTATCTTTGATTTTCCCCATAGGCTAGATTGTTTTATCTTGTATTAGACTTACAGTACTGTAACTGCTTGATCTGCACATGAGGATAACTGTAGCAGCTGATGTGTACAAACCTAAAGTCTCCCAAAGCAAGCCTACAAAAACCTGAGAACTTGACTATTGCAAGTAGCCCTTGCTCACACATGCTTTAGAACAAAAGCAATGTTTGAGGAGGGGGGGGATTTGTCTTCTAGCATTCACCACAGCAATAACTCCCAGATGATTTGGGAAGGACAAATATAATGCCCACTCTCTTTTAAGACCAGGAAAAAGGAGGATCCAGGGAACTATAGGCCAGTCAGCCTTACCTCAGTCCCTTGAAAAATCATGGAGCAGATTCTCAAGAAATCCATGTCTAAGCACTTGGATGAGAAGGTAAATGGGAACAGTCAGAGTGGATTCACTGAGGGCAAGTCATGCCTGACCAACCTGGTTGCCTTCTATGTGAGATGACTGGCTCTTTGGATGTGGGAGACTGGTAGATGTGGTGGTATACCTTGGTTTTTAAGTAAAGCTTTTGATACAGTCTCCCACAACATTCTTGCAGGCAAGCTAAGGACATACTGTGCATTCATCCAGCCTGTAAGGTGGGGAGAGAACGGGCTGGAGCATCAGGCTCTGAGGGAGTAATCACTGGCTTGATGTCTAGTTGGTAGCCAGTATCAAGTGGAGTGCCCCAGGAGTCAGTCCTGGGCCCGGTTTTGTTGATTATATTTATCAATAACCTGGAAGGTGGCATAGAGTGCACCCTCAGCAAATTTGTAGATGATACCAAGCTGGGGGGAGTAGTAGATACACTGGTGGGTGGACTAGGATTCAGAGAGACCTAGACAAATTGTTGAATCTCATGAGATTTCTTTTTGGTCCAATCCTCCAAAGCTAAGTGCAAAGTTTTATACTTATGATGTGATGGAACAATCCCATGCACCAGTACAAGCTGGGGGCTGACTGGCTGGGCAGCAGCCCTGCAGAAAAGAACCTGGGGGTTACAGTGGACAGGAAGCTGAATATGAGAAAACCATGTGCCCTTGCAGCCCAATATGGCACTTGCCTTCTTGGCAACATTGGTAGGAGTGTTGCTAGAAGAAAAGGGAAGTAATTATTCCTCTCTATTCAGCACTGTTGAGGCCACATCTGTCCTACTGTGTTCAGCTTTAGGCCCCCCCACTACAGAAAGTATGTGACCAAATTGGAGAGAGTCCAGCAGAGGGCAGTGAAAATGGTTTGGGGGCTGGGGCACACGATTTCTGAGCACAGGCTGAGTTAACTGGGCTTATTTAGTCTGGAGAAGAGAAGAATGAGGGGGGATTTAACAGCAGTTTTTAACTACCTGATGGGAGGGTTCAAAAGAGGATGGATCTAGATAGTTCTCAGTAGTGACAGATGACAAAACAAGGAGCAATGGTCTAAAGCTGCAGCAAGGGAAGTTTAGGTTAGATATTAGGAAGACTTTTTCTCTCAAGCAGGGTAGTATAACACTGGAACAGGTTACCCAGAGATGTTGTGGACTCTCCATCCTTTGAGGTTTTTAAGACCCAGCTAGACAAAGCCTTGGCTGGGATGGTCCTGCTTTGAGCAGGAGGCTAGACTAGATAACTGCCTGAGGCCTTTTCCAACCATAATTTTCTATGGTGATGTTTGTACTTGCTACCTGTTTCCACAACTGGTTGAGCACAATATGAATGTATCATTAAATACTCTGTTTTTATAAGTTTGGTCTGGTGATCAGTACAGTGTTATACAGCTGATGATACTGCAATAAAGACATGCTGGAGAGTTTAGCCAAGTTGCATATGTTCTGTGTCTTCATGATTCCATTGGAGACACCATTTAGGAACACCGCCAGGATGTTAACTCCTTCACTTTGAGATCTTGCCATTTGCTTGATGAGGTCTCAAAACTAGATTGCAGGAGGCTACCTTGCAGGTATTCTCACTCCTCAAGCAAGGTATAGCATTTGCAAAGGAGGTTATGCAGACTTTAGCTATCTGCAGTTTTATCCAAAATGTATCTATGTTCATTTGCCTAATCTCATATCAAATGTTATGAGTCCCAAAAAAAAGAATGGCTGCTAGAAAGGAGAAGCACAGAAAATGATAGGATAATCGGACCATATACTAACTTCATAGCTTTTCACCCATTACATTGACAGCACCTTTCCCACTTCAGCATGTTGTAGGATGTTTCTGATTTTGTTTTATGACTGAAATGAGAGAGAGGGGAATCAAAGTGATTGATATTTTGGGCTCAGTGACCTAGAAGACCCCTTCTAGCCCTTTATTCTTATGGAATCAGTAAATCTATTAAGGTGCCAAATTGGTATGTGCAGAATAGGGCTCTACAAAAGAACGTTAAGTCCTGGGAATAGCAATTAGAAATTGCAATGTGAATTCAATTGCTTCTGTCCCCAATTATTATTTTTGGTTTGGTTCTAGGTCCTATCTGAGTTGGCATATCCTTGGAATCAGAGTATTGCTTAGGTTGCTGCTAAGAAAGATGAATGAAAAATTTCCTAGGCAGTGTTCTAACTGAAGTTCTGTTTCAGGATCTAGGTTTAACACCAAGTTTCAGTATAAAACTAGTGAAGGAGGACTCGCTCTCTGCTTATTTGCACAGTATTTTAAAAATGAGTTATTTCTACAACTTAATCATGAACTTCAAATGATGCTGAAAAGCCACATCAAGGCAGTGGGGGGAGGCAGTGTGCTCTCTTAAACACAAAGAGATTTATTAAGAGAGTAGCTTAAAAATTCAGAATATCACTGTCCCAAACGATATTAGCAGAAGCGGCGTTTTAGCAGCCTCAATTTCAATAGCACACTGGGTGCATCTACAGATGCATATTAATGTGATGCAATAAACTCTGGCGCTTATGCACCACAGTTGATCTTTCCCAGGCACCGCGTTTACACATGAGCCCAGGACCGCAGCATATTGAGCCAGGTCAGAGCAGCCCCAGCTGGCAGGGGGCCCAGGAGGTCAGCCTGCCAGCCCGGGGCTGCTCTGACCTGGCTCAATGTGCTGCAGAGAAGCTGACTGGGGCACAAGGGTGCCCCAGTACAGGGCTAGCTGACAAGCAGCCCCTGCACTGAGGCACCTTTATGCCCTAGCCAGCTGAGTCGGCATTAACATGTGTACTGCTGCTGAGTAAAAAGCTCCACAGCAGGGTAGTACTTGTATTACCTGCTGCAGAGTTTATTAGTTTACTCCAGCCTAATAGCCCTGCTCATGTAGATGCTGAGATATTTATTGCAGAGCTAATTAGTTCACTTCACAGTGAATGTCATGTGTGAACATGCCCACTGTGGCTAATAGGATTTTTCTCTAATGATACAGGTTGGCTACAATGTATATTCCCTTTTAGACACCAGTTGTATTGAGTAATAGTTAAACAGTTCAGTAAAGAATTTATTCTATAATTTTGCATCACATTTATAGGAAAACATTGATGGCTTTCAGCACTGTCCTTGCTGGGCAAATTAGAATTCTCATGTAGGGATCACGAGATGTAGTATAAATGAATATCTTGTAGAAAGAGGAACATATTATCATCTTCCACAGTCTAATGCCTTTATCTGAGCCAGCAGTTCATGATGCTGCGAACTGCAGGATTCAAGTGACCTTTTCCAGTGATATTCACAGTAAGCAGTACTAATAACAAGGGTTTTTTTGTTTTGTTTTGTTTTGTTTTTTAAAACCTCCCTGGAAACTTGTTTTTTTTCCCCCTGTCCTATTATTATTTCATTATAAATAAAGGCTTCTTGCAACACTGGTTGCCACCAATAGTTATGCAGCAATAATCTGGTGGCTGGTGCCTCCCCCCTGGCTGTGACTTCATTATGGTCAGAAATACAGAAAAATGGTTGTCTTGGCCCTATTATGGGGCAGTTCTGCTTGTTTTATTCTCTTGGGTTAAATTCTTCTTGTATTGCCACAGTGGACACACTCCATGAATACTTCATAAAAGTCATTCTCTGGGAGGCTACTGTGCCAAAGTTGTATCTGCAAGTGCTGCTTCTGCTTCATACTCGGCTTAATTCATTTCACTGAGTTCTGGTCCACATGCTTCATGTTGGGACTGCAATAATCTGAGATAATTCTGGAGACAATTGTCATTGAAGCAGTAGGTGGCTCAGCATTGCCGTCTTTTAGCTAAACTGATATAGGTTCTCTAAACCAGTACGTTTAACCAAAATCAGTTGATATAAGGTTGGGGTATTAAAGATACCTTGTGAATACATTAAATTTAAGTCCTGTTTCTTTTGATAAAGGGGCATATTTTGTATGTGGTTGTAGGCTTTTCCACCCCCCCTGCTCTCTCGCCCCTCCCCTCCATGAGTTGCCGTTGTGTGGAAAGTATACAGATGACAGCATCTATTCTGTGTAGAAAGGAATGACTTGGAGATGTTTTCATGGTATGAAGCTGCCTCTCTAATTTGGTTTTATTCAGCATCAGTAAGAATTGCTAAGGCTGGGTGCTTTAAGTGATGTGAAAAATAAGATTCAATTAGATATCTTTATAGTAAGTTTTCATGGAGAACTGAATCTTTTCTTGGGGGAGTTGAAGCTAACTATGCTCTATATATGTGACCCATAATTAGTAAAAGCATGAGGAGTGCTGTCTTATTCCAAGATATTCTGTGGCAGGTGAGTAAGAGTTAAATGAAAACTAAACATTGGCAGGAGCACTTGTCAATCCTCATAACATTACTATTTGAAACATTTCTTTACAATAGGGATGTATGTAAGAGAGAAAAATACACAGCAGAAATTCACTATGGTGATAATGCACCATTCCCTCAACAATTTAGTTCACCATATTGCTTATGTTCTAGACTACTGGATGCCACTGTTTCCATAGGAAATTATGACAGTTAAAAATGGCAACCCATAGGGTCAAAACAACTGTGCCAACCCTGTAGCCCTAGAAATTGGCACAAGAAACAAGGGGAAGTTTCCACTTTTTATATAAAAAAATAAAAATAAAATCATAGGAACTAGGGTCATAAGCCAAAAGGAGAGAACTGGTAAAAGATAAAGAAGCATCAGCACTGTGGTAACATACGCTCGGCACCTTTAATTTCCCCCACACATCTTCAGAGGCATCCCCAGACAGGTCTTTAATCCCTAGAGTGCTTAAACAGCAGCCTGCAGATGCCTCCAAGTCTGAGTTTAGCTCCTTCAATCCATAGTCTTGGGTGACAGAGCCAGTGAGATCTCCAGCTCCACTGTGCACTCCTTTGTGTAGGGCTGACCAGGTTCTATGTACAGGCTGATCTTTCTTCTAAGCTTTGTATTCCTTTTTTCTCCTGCCCCACAGCCCCTGGTGGTTTCTGGGAGTTGTCATCTGAATTAAGTCAGCACAGCTCTGCGGACTACTCCATGGTTCCTTTTGGTGTTACATGCATGACTGTGGCAGACCTATGTGCTACCACCTGAGGGGTGGACCACACCTGAATCTACTTGCTTGTCATGAGTTTTGGAAGGTGCCTTCTGACCCTGTAATGATGTGAAGATGTTCTTATTGGCTCTGGAGCTTCCCTCTTGTGTGTCTTCTGCAGGGCTTCTCCTCTCCTACACTCCAGTCTTTTCCTTTGGGGCATTCTTGCAGATCACAGGCTGCGCCTAGGTGTCCGTTGCAGGTTGTTCAGAGTGCAGCTGGCTTGACATTAGGGCCATGGCCACTTGCTGTGCTTTACTGTATTTCAAATAAAAGGCTAACACAAAAGAAACCAAAGAACCCGACATGGCTCAGGCTGAGTGGGGCAAGGTACCATTGCCCCATGCTGAGTTGCTCACTCCTGAGCATGGAGCATAAGGGCTCACTTCCTCACCCCCTTTTCTCCCCTTTTCCTCTAGGGTCTCCTTTTCCTAAGGGGCTCTTCATGGTTGTCTTATAGGCAGGTGTCTCTGTGGTGCCTTGGGCTCCCTATCAGGCATGCCCAGGGCTGGTAGCAGGGGGTTGCCCACTGGCATGCTTCATGTGCATGTTTGGGTTATGGGGCAGCTAGGGTACTACAGCCTGTACCTTCAGGGTTCTTCCTTGCCAGCCTCCTAGTCTGCTGTTCCCCATTCCCGCTGGCCCATAGAGGGTGTGGACCCTGGTCAGGCATGGACCACACAGTCTGGGGGCCTTGTTGCAGGTGGCAGAACCCTGGTTCAGACCACTGATAGATCCTCTGCGTGGGGCCCAACTTGCTTTGTGCCACCCTGGGTCCGAACCCCTGAAGCCCCTCTGGCCTGGTTCACTTGGTTTGTGTGGGCCAGGTCACTTGACCTTATAGGCCGGCGGCATACATGGCAGTGGCAGCAGCATGAGTGGTGATTCCCCAGTGGTGGGGTCTGCATCCAGCCCTATTTTTGGTGCCCGACACCTTCCAGCCCATCCCTAGCCCCCTGGCTGTTCTTTAATTCGTGGCCACTGCCCCCATACCCCAGTCAGGGCCCAGCTCATTTTGCTGCATGGTGTCAGCTGTGCCAAGTGTTCCCTGCACATCTGGGCTGCAGAGAGCAGGTGAGTTGGATGGGGGCTGCCACAATGACATTCATATTAGGTTATGTTATCTCTTAAGACCACAAATAACACACAAAATGAACTGTAAAGGGTAACATAATGCATGGATAATCAGACCTCTTTCACGTTACTGAATAGGCATTAAATTGTTCTTCTAACAACCCCAAGAGGGAACATTTTTGGATGGGAAAAATGAGATTCAGGCCAACAGCACTATGTTACATGGCTATGGAAGAAGAAAACAGAAAGCATCCTTTTCATTTGTTTCTCTTCCCTAACTTTAAAAGATCAGAGTAGGCAGGGTATGCTACTGCTTTCACAGCTGACGCTGCTTCATACTTCAAAGATGCTGTGCTATGATTGACAATATGCAGTAGCAAGGGGATCTCCAGAACACTGTCTTTCTTGGAGCAACCAACTATGTTCAAGTACGACAACCTGAGGATGCTCTATGGTGTTAACACTTCGGGGTTCTCCTTCCCCAAGTATCTGATATGGCATATTAGTGTTTTTTTGGGTTTTTTTGCACAAGCAGGTCATGTGTGGTGAAAAATGTACTTTCACATGTAGCTGAGCATGTGTTGTAATTTTAATGCATGCTAGTTCACTGAAGCAACTCTTAGATTTCACCTAGGTCCTCACACTGAGTTAGTGGTAAACACAGAGCTAGAAACCAGGAGATCTCAGATCTAGAAGCCAGGGAGCTGGCAGGGGTCATCACGGAGCCCTTGGCTTGGCTGTATGAGCATTTGTGGTCATCTGGCCAGGTGTCTGGGGACTGGAATCTAGCTAATGTGGTTCCCTTTTTTAAGAAAGGGAGGAAGGAGGACCCAAGTAACTATAAGCCTGTAAGCCTCACCTTGGTCCTCAGGAAGATTTTGGAGAAAATCATCAAGGAGCACATCTGTGGGGGGCCAGCAGGGGAGATCATGCTCAGGGGCAACCAGCATGGGTTCATCAAAGGCAGGTCCTTCCTGACCACCCTGATTGCCTTTTATGACCAGGTAACTAAATCCTTGGATGATGGTGTCGCCATGGACGTAGTCTTTCTAGACTTCAAGAAGGCCTTTGACACTGTCTCTCACCCTATCCTCATCAATAAATTAAGCGACTGTGGCATTGATGCCTGCACAGTTGGATGGGTAAAAAACTGGCTGATGGGGCGCACCGAGAGAGTAGTGGTGGACAGGTTGTACTCAACCTGGAGAGATGTGAGCAGTGGGGTACCCCAGGGCTCAGTGCTCCAGCCCGCACTGTTTAACATCTTCATCAGTGACTTGGACGAGGGGGTTGAAAGCACTTTGTCCAAGTTGGCTGATGACACTAAGATGTGGGGTGAGGTGGGCACACTTGAAGGGAGAGAGATGCTGCGACTAGATTTAGACAGACTACAAAAGTGGGCAGATGAGAATACGATGGGGTTCAACATTAGATAAATGTAGGGTGCTGCACCTCAGGAGAAGGAATCCACAGCATACATACAGGCTGGGGAGTTACCCTCTTGAAAGCACAGAGGTGGAAAGGGATCTTGGAGTCATTATTGACTCCAAGATGTACATGAGCTGACAATGCCAGACTGCAGCCAGCAAGGCCAGCCATATCTTGTCATGCATCCAAAGATGCATCACAAGCCAGTCCAGAGAAGTGATACTCCCCTTCTATGTGACATTGGTCAAGTCGCAATTGGAGTACTGTGTCCAGTACTGGGCACCGCACTTTAAAAAGGATGTGGCTAGCTTGGAGAGAGTTCAGAGGAGGGCCACCGTTTGGTGACAGGGCAGCAGGACAGGCCCTATGAGTAGAGACTGAGGGACCTGAACCTGTTTAGCCTCGGCAGGAGTAGGCTGAGGGGGGACCTGGTGGCTGCCTACAAACTCATCAGGGGAGATCATAAGCAAATAGGAAGAGCCTTACTCTCCCCAGCACCACCTGGGGTGATGAGGAACAACAGTAATAAACTGATGGAGTATAGGGTTAGGTTAGAGATCAGGAGGCAATATTTTAGAGTTAGGGTGGCCAGAATCTGGAACCAGCTTCCTAGGGAAGTGGTCCTCACTCCTACCTTGGGCAAATTCAAAAAGAGCTTAGATGATTACCTGTCTGGGGTCTTGTAAACCCAGTATTCGTCCCTGCCTGTGGCAGGGGTCAGGCTAGATGATCTGTTCAGGTCCCTCCTGACCCTAGCTACTATGAAACTATCTCCCTCCCAGTCCTGTGCTTAGTCTCATGAGGTAGTTACAAATGCTAACAACTGAGTAAAATGTAGCAGTCCCAAGCTCAGAATGATTTCTTAAACCCTTTTTGTACTCTTAGCCCTTGATTCTGTAGGTCAAATAATCTCAGTTTTTAAAATCAATCTGCTCTTTAGAAATTTAAAAATAAATGTTTATGGCCTTTTTGTGTTAGTTCTTTTTCAAAAGATACTTTAAAGCCCCAGTTGCTATTGAGAAGCTTGTTGAACATAACAGTATTATCAGTACACAGCGTGGATATATATCACATTCTACTGAGCTGGGTAATAAAGAATTAAAATAGACCAAGTGTAGAGCTGTGAGTTTTGCTGGTATGAATGGCACATTAGTTCAACAATGACCCATAACAATAGAAGCACAGATGAAAGATGGGAGTTTCTTCATATTGATCACAGTAAGTGCAGAATGCTTGCTTGAGAACCAAAGGAGACGGTAATCCTGAATGCAAGCATGTTGTTATCAAGAACAGTTTAAGATGGACATTAAGGGAACTAGCAGATGAGCAGCCCCCACTTTAATTCATGGCACTTTACTTAAAATGCCATGGGTTAGAGCACCCCCCCCTCCCCCCCAACCTAATAGACGTTTGCCTGTTGGGCTGGTGGAATCAATCCTGCCTCCAGGAAAGCAGCCAGCTGAGGAGTGGCCCATCTGCAATTAAGGAGCTGCCCCCCTCCCCATCCCTGTCTCCCCCTTGCAGCTCTGGTGCTGTCAGCAGGGAAGGAGAGCG
>NW_005841863.1:81275-90883 GCF_000455745.1 Alligator sinensis
TAGCCTGAGCTGGAGGGAAGGGGCTGGAGGAGGGGCTGCAAGGTGTGGGGGCTCCAATCCACACACCATCCTCCATCTTAGGTCAGGAAAATCCAGCTGGCAGCTAGTTGCTGCTGGCTTCCCCCTCTCTCACTTCCTACTGCATCGACTCAGCCCCAATTATGCAACAAAATTAACCCTAGGGGACACAAGTTCCATAAGGCACTCTAAGGTGGAACACCTTCATCTGATACCTCTTTTGAGGAAGGTTAATTTTTTCCATAATCAGCCACTTTAAAAGTGCTCTACAGCTGTGCGGGTGTGTCTTGGCATGGCTGTAGAATGCTTTTGGGGGGCCATTCTCATAAAAGAAGTAACTTCTGTCTGTGACCTTAATGACTTCATCTAAAGATAAACAGCTCATGTGACACCACTGACAAGTAGAGCTTACTGTTCTAAAGGTGATGTGTTTATGACTGGAAATCCTCTTTTCTCATTTGATTAGGACAGATCCCCTTTGTCCTAATAGCCGTACCTTAGATTTTTTAATGCATCTAGCATGAAATAAACCAGTAATCTTCAATGTTTATGTTTTGTATGATTTATATAGAAGTTTTGCAGCTAGTGTTTTACATGGATATGAAAATCAGGGTTGGAGGAAAGTAAATCTGAAACGTCATTCATCACCGACTTGAAACCAGGCTTTATGGGCGTTTTTACACATACAAGTGCCGCAGCACTGGGTGCTTTGAAAAGCACCTGGAACTGCTTGCAGTTGTAAAAGTGGTGAAATGCGTGTCGGCGCTGAAAAAATAGCAGCAGTGCACTTTTTTGAAGTAAAACACACAGAAGGTGTTTTAGTTCAAAAGTCCGCTGCCACCACTTTCTGCGTGCTGATGCACATTTTGCTGCTTATACAACTGCACACAGTGCAGTGCAGTTCACATCAGCTCACATGTAGAGCAGACTCGATTAATTGAGTCTTCTCTGAAGCAAAGGGTCTCCAGCATGTCACGGGACAAAAAGGTATGTGTATAAATGCTCTATATTCCTTCATATAGCTGGACCAGTCCTAGCAAAGTAAACAGGAAGTCTCTAGATTCAAAACAAAAAGATACAAAACTGAATTTGTCACAGCTTATCTTACAAATTTTGTATCTAGAAAGAATACTCGGACATTTTAGCTTATACTGTACATGTGAATTCACTTTTTAAATTATTTTTATTGACTTGTATAAAAACATTTTGCTAACTTTATAGACAACATAATTTCAGAGACTATAATCATTAAATGCATAATAAGGAGTTGTTGGTTGAATTTTAATGAATACTGCAAATAGCAGTTCTATATAAATAAATAATGCTGGTAAGAATAGATGATATCTGTAGAAAGAACATATTTGATAGAAACTGAATTGTGATATTTCTCAAAAATGTGAAAGGCTGTTTTTATTTCTAAATACTGGTAATCATGAGGAGCCTAATCCAAACCAACTGAAAAGGCTGCTGCTGAATTCAGTGGTTTAGGACTATGTCCTTGATTCATAGATAAACAGTGATGCTAGACTGGCTCTCTGGGGATTGTGGGATTTGTTAAATGTTAGCGCCTCAAGGGAGAAGGATGGACTTAAAAGATGGGGGAAAGAGGTTTGTGGATGGAAATAGCTGTGAAAGCTTTGTGAACCTTTAGAAAGCATGCAACAGTCAAATAATCTCAGAATCATTGCTACTAATGAAGGGCAAATTACATGATTTAATTATTTTCACTTTGAATCTAATCTTTTTGTGTATTCCTTGGGAATAGTTTGAACTTTAGCTTTAGAATGACTTCAGATTTATCTCATGTGAACACTTAATTTCTCACTAAAACCAAAACTTCCTAGAAAGCTGCTGTTTCTACAGTGGTGTTGTGCCTGAATGTTAATAGGGTTATGACATTTATGACTTTTATTGTATGTGTTTGTTAATATTAAACCAAATTACTTATGTGGATACCCTGTTTGCTGCCTGTAAATTTCACTAGTATATGGAGTAGAAAAAGTCATCATGGTATAATTATTTTAACACTTAAAAATTCAACCCAATTAAATTTGAAATACTGATACTTGAAATAATATGCTTCAAATAAGCAGGATTTCTATCCTTCAAATGAAAATATAAAAGATTACTAATGAGGAAGCTTGGGTGTTAAGGATGGCAGTTTAGTAGCTGGCAAAGATACAGCTTTAAAAACCCTAAAATGTTATGCTTCTGTATTGGGAAGGCTCTTAAGCCCCTGCTTAACTTAAAGAACACACTGAAGTCTTTTCCTGCGGTTTTTTTTTTCCTCCTTGAGTTGGGACTTTGGTTCTTTTAGGAGATCTTCGGTTCCTCTGCTTTTGGAGCCTGCTGGTCAGTAGTAGATAGCAAATTAGGCCTGTACAAATACGGAAGCATTCGATTCTGATTCAGCCAATTCAGAGGACAGTGATTCGATTCAGACATTCAGATTACTGTCCCAAATTGATTCCGCCAAATTGGCTTCAGAACTTTCAGTGCTGATTCGGAGAGATTTGGAGATTCGGCCATAGACTATAATGGGGAATCGCTGAACTACCTATAATTTTGTCATTTTTCCGCTGATTCAGATACAAATTACAGGGGTGATAGCCACTTCTGAGGGCATTAAGCCTGCCAAGGTTCAGGGAGATAGGTGGAGGGGTTTTTGGGAAACCACCTCATGCTACTGACAAGCGAAATTTGTGACATGGGTGACCCTGTGGGTGTGTTAAGGGTGAAAACTTCAGGCATGCTAGGCCCTCCTGAGGTCATGGGGCCTGCCAGCTTTCAAGGAGATAGGTGCAGGGGTTTCTGGGAGACTGCACCTCAGGCTGCTGACAAACAAAACTTGTGACATGGGTGGGTGACACTGTGTGTGTTTTAAGGCGTGCCCTCAATGGTGCTGGGGCCTCTACATGAGACAGTAGTGTGCCTCAATGAGCACCTCCTCACCTACAGCCTCAGACTGGTCCACCACTTTAAATAACAACAGGTAATAAGCAGTGCACTGCAGCATAGTAGCATTAGCATCTCGGGCAGCTAAATTGCCACAGACTAGAGCCTTTCTTTCCTTTCCTGCAGGAGCTTCTTCTCCAGCAGCTGCCAGAGAACTCTCCCTGCCAGCCCCAGCCCTGGGGCTTAGATGTGCCAAGGTCCCTGTGTCCTTCTAGTCAGCTCACCGGGCACAGGTGCTAGGGGTGTTGGTCTAAGGACATGGCACTAGCAGACAAGGTTAATTGGGTCAATCTAGTGTCTTTTAGTAGACCAACTGAATAGTTAGAGAAATATACCTTAGCAAGCTTTCGGGTTGAAAAACCCTTTGTCAGGCTGAGGAAGCACCTGCAGTTTGTGTGTACGTATGCTGTTCCTGAATGGAAGGAATAGAAAAGAAGCCATAGGCTGGCATGCAATGCAGGCAAGAAAGCCAGCCAGTGAAAATGGAAATGGAGGTGTCAGGGGGTGAGGGACAGGCTGGGGGGAGGGGAGAAGGGGACATATCAGTGCAGGTAAAAGTGGAGAGGTAACTGGAGAGTCCACTTCTGGGTCTGTTGGAGAGTGCGCTGAAGCCCCCCCTGCATCCCTCCTGGCTCGGTGATCAGGAGGGACCCCGGGTGCCTGCCCCCCCAGACCCAGGAGGCATCAGTTGCCCAGCCAGGGGAGTTGTAGTGTGTCAGAATTCCATTGTCTATCTTGAGTCCATGAGTTTCTGTACCTAGGAGGCTGATAAAGTGAAGTTCATAGGCCTGGCTGGGAAAAGTGGTTTGTAAGTTCAAACAAGCACCAAACCTTGCTAACTTAACCTCATCACCAGAAGCCAACTTCCTACAGCTTAGAACACAAAACCTGCCAACAATCTCCAGTAGGGCTGTGTGAAGCTTTGGCCCCTGATTCAATTCGGTGGAGACTCGGCCTGATTCAGTGGCCGAATCTCCAAATCTGAATCGAGTCAGAAGACCCTTTAGTCTCTCCAAATTGAATCAGAACCCTCTGAATCAATTCGGAGAAATTTCAGAAAGGTTCGGTGATTTGACACAAACACAGTTTTAAATGTTTTTTCTATATACCTTTAGGTAGCAGGCGGCTCGTGAATGCTGTGATGCTGGGGCGCATAGAATGTCCCACAGAAGCATGGGGGGGCAGGTCCCCAGCACACTTGGCAGCAGACACAGAAGTGGACCAGAAGTAGTTCTGGGTCTACCAGGAAGTGCACAGGGGTCGTCCCGCACCTCCCCTGGCTCAGCAAGTGGTGCCTCCTGGGTCTTGGTGGGGCACCCAGGGCCCCTCTGTGGCCAATTGCCAAGCCAGGGAGCATACATGTATGCTCCCCAACAGACCCAGAAGTGGACTGGAACTACTTCCAGTCCACTTCTGGGTTCACCACTGAGCACGTGGAGGGCCTTACCACACTCCTGTAGGATGCTCCATGTGCCCCAGCATCGCAGCATTTACAAACCGCGTTGGTACCTTGAAGTATGTAGAAAAAACTTTTAAATCTGTCTGTCTGAATCACTGATTCTCTGAATCAGCATTGAATCTTCAGATTCGGCCAAATCTAATTGGGGACATTGATCCAAATCAACAAATTGAATCATTGTCCCTGATTCGGGCTGAATCCAAATTGAATCAGGCCTGCTTTGCACACTCTAATCTCCAGTACCCCACAAAATGCATACCAGACTCTATCAAGGAGAGCAATTCCCAACTACCTCTGGGGGCACATTTCTCACAAACCAAATACTCTGTCTCCAGTCTCTCAGGCCTGATCCTGAATGGAAATTTACAAATCCCCCTGTCCCTCAGCCCCTGATGCCCCATTTCCATTTTCACTGACTGGCTTTTTTGCCTGCAGTGCATGCCAGGCCAGCCTCTGGCTTCTTTACTATTCCTTCCATCCAGGACCAGCAGACACACCAACTGCAGGTGCTTCCTCAGCCTGACAAAGAGTTTTTTCAGCCTAAAAGCTGGTATCCCAGGCAGCTTAGCTGAGTTCACCTGGAGCCTCACAACTCCACTGCAACCAGCAAGCATCAGGTCTGTCAGACATGACAGGTCTGGGCTTTCCCCAGCTGGGACTGGGTGTGTGCATGCGTTAGCTGGAGGTTATGGTGCCTCCTACCTGCCTTTCACCAGGGGATCCTCAGTCCTGGCATTTACAGGGCTGCCGTGCTGCCAGCAGTCTCACCAGGCCTTCCCTGGCAAAGTGCAGTTTTAGTGGTCATGCCCAGGACCTGGGTCCTCCTTCCCAATAGCCCCAGCCCATACATCCAAGTTCATCCTGGCACAGAAGCTCAGCAGGCACATGTTCTTCCCTTGCTGGCTGGGGATGCAGTAAGTGCTTCCTCTGGCTCTGAGAGTGGGGCATTAACTGGTTTAAAAAAATAAAATGGAAATGGGTGTAGACAGAGTGAGGAAGGTGGCACTCATTCTGTCTGCAGGTGGAGTTTGGGGAACTCCAGCAGTGGGAGGTTCACCTTCAGGAACACCAGCTGTTCCACCAAACCAGGATCCAAACAGGTGTGGTGGGGTGTCACAACATCTCCAGCAATGCTGAACACCCTCTCACTTGGAACACCAGTTGGTGGACAGGACAGGTGTTCCTGGACAACTGTGGCCAGATCCAGTCACATCTGGCTGCAGCCTGACAAGTAGGCCAAGGGGTCACAGTCCAGTGGCTCCACATCCTTGGCAAGATAGGTAGCCACAAAAGCCTTGGCATTATCTGCCTATGGCTGCGGTCTGGTGCATTTCTTTAGCTGGGGTGCTCAGGTCCGCGGGTTCCAGCTCCATCTCCTCCTCTGGCATGGGGAGGTTTGTGCTGGAGATGAAATTGGGGTGGAGGAGATGGTCATTCTGCTGCTGGTGCCTATTTCTGGAGTTGGGGGAGGTGGTGCAGGGACAGGTACTGCTCCCACCTCCTTGCTTCCACTGGCAGCAGAAGGCTCATGGCTGCCAGGAAAGAGGATGCATCTATGCCTGGGGGTGGGGAGAAGGATGGACTTGCAGCTCTAGCCCCTCTCCATCCCCTGCCAGAAGACCTGGCACCTGTCTTTCCAGCTTGCTTCATATTAATCTTTCCTATGCTGGAAATGTGTTTGTGTGTGTGTGTGTAACTAACTAATAATATATGTTTTCTTCTTCTTTTCTGATGTATGACTGTGTCTCACTTTTTCTTCTGTGTTGTGTTTACTGTTTTGTGTGTGTACACCTAAAATATTATCTCTTCTTCTTCTATGACTGTCTGATTTGTGTGCTTGTGTTAATCTGAATCTCTATCTGACTACTTCTTCTGTGTTGTCTCTGGTCTGTATGTAACTGTAACTAATAATATTAATATATATATAATCTCCTCCTCCTCATCGTTGTTCTTGTTCTGTGTGTAAGTATGTGTAACGTACATGCTTCCCTGCCCAGTGGTGGATCACACTGCCAGGGAAAGCACATCTTTCTTTTTAAAAAGTGTGTGTGGGGTGGGGAAACAAAACAAAAATAAATATAAATTGAAAGAAATGGATTGGATAGGGATAAGTAGAGGGTTTCTAGTTGGTAAGCTATATCCAATCCTTTCCAAGAACAAAAAGTAGCAGGAGACTGACTGGGTAGGAAGCCAAGCTAGTCTAGTACCTTTCAGACACTCTTGCTCAGGCAGAAACAGCTCACAAAAAGCATAGAAAGCCTGCAGACAAAGGCTTATATGTTGTTGCTACATCCCTCCCCCAGAGCACTGTGACTGGAAGGGGACTCAGGGAAAGATCACAGTCACTGGCTGGCTAGAGATGTCAGTCTTCCCCCCCCCCTTCTCAGTTTCTGTTCCTTTGAACTGCCTTCTGAATCTCCAAATCTTTTCTGAATCTATTCGGAGGCTCCAAATTTATTTGGAGGTTTTTTGTCTTCTCCTGATTGGATTCAGATTCAGAGATTCAGCCTCTGAATTGGGCTAAATCTTCTCTGAATCATATCGCGGACCGAAGCTTCGCACAACCCTATAGCAAATGTATATTTCCTTCTTACTATCTGATCACAATTATTTGGAACACATGCCAGTCAGAGGTAGTGACCTGAATATAAAATTCAGAGCTGACTACCTACAAACAGAACTAAGCTTTCTATGCTTTGTCCTGGCTATGTGAAAATTAGAAATGTTGTTTAATTAAGCCACACTTATTGTTATACAAAGATTTCAAATTAATTAATCAAATTGTTTATTGCACAGTGTCACTTTCTCAGGAGCCTTTAACACCCTTTGCAGGGATGGGGAGCTGTCATCAACCCTTCCTAAATTGGTTCCAGTCCATTGTTCCCCATCTGAGGGATGGAAAATTGCTGTCTTCCTTTCTGTACCAGATGTTAGGAGCCCCAAAACATTTTTTCCCCAATTTCCTTCAGGGCTGCCTTCCCCCACATCAGTTCCAAATTGTGTTACAAAGGAACAGTGTCCATTATGGAATGAGAATTTCCACTGGGCACCCTGTCACCCTGTCACCCTGAAATTGCAGCAACTTGAACCAAGCTGTCCAAAGTACCCAACAGTGGGGAAGTTTTATGGGGAAGACAATTGAGCCTACTCTATCTCAGCAAATCTGGTGTGGAGAGGAGAGGAGGGGAATTCCTTGGCTAGCTCAAATGATCATGATTCATGCAGCTCTTTTAGGAGATGAAGGAGGTGGTTGCTGTGGAGAAAAAGTCCCATCTGAAAGCAACAAGGGATATTTACTTTCTCCTTATTGTGCATAGATAAATTACATGCCAAACTGCTTCCAGTCTTCCTCTGGCTTTGGTGAGACCTCCTTTGCCTTCCCTGCTAACTTAGAGAAAGTGTTGGGAACCATATAGTCATAGCTCCTTTTCTTTTAGTTTTGAAGACAAAGACATTAAGGCTTTGGGGAATTGTTTTTATCTGTATGTCATTTCTGTGAAAATTCCTTTCTCTTATTTTCCAGAATATTAGAATTTTAAAAAATAATAATTTGTGGTTTTGGAGGCTGACTGAGCCTGTCAGAGGTTAGGGTTCAGTTGTGATCTGGCTCATGGATTCATAAGTTCATTTTAAAAGTCTGCAACTTAATTCTGTTTGTCATGATAAAATGTGGAAACCTAGTAATATTAAAACCAAACTATTGTGTTTTTCTGTGTGGCAGCAGCTCTCTTCTCAAGTTTCAAGCAGCTTTGTGACCACCTACTCAGAACTCTAAATTTCTTAGTTGAAGAATCTACTGTAAATTGTTACTTCACAAAATTAGCTGATGACTATGTAGTTATCTAGTTTGCTTTTTGATGTAGATGAGAATGGGCTAGAGTTGATTGCTGGAGTCTCATGAAACATACCTGCCTTCATTAGACATTGCCCAAAGTCTCTAAAAGGGAAGACGTATGAGACTGTTATGTGTCATTAAACTATTCACTTAAAATTTGGGCAAGGGTTTATAGTACCATACTTTCAATTAGTGTGTTACCATACTTCCAACTAGTGTGTTCCTATTTCCTTTTGGGTGAAATATAACACTGATATGTAAACATGTTACTTTCTTTTGGGCCAGCCAACAAAAATTAATTAGTAATATTTCTCATATTACTAGAGCAAACATAAGGCTTTCAGTTAATAGGACTGTTTTTGAGGTAGAAGTCTCAAGTCCATAAAACCAGTATAATTAATGACTCGGGTCCCAGCTGCTAATTAAATTTTTTTCTATATTTCAGCATATTGAGGTAGCAATTTCATTGTGAAATTCAGACTGATGGATCTTAGCCATACATTGCAGATTTCTTAAAAAAATAGTTAAGATTTATAGAATTGCCCATCATAAGTTACAAATATTGCTGAAAGTCTACAACTGACCTTTATAAAAACTTTTCCTGTGATCAAGCAATTAACTAAGATGATGGCTGGAACTGAAAGAGCAATTGACATATAGCAATATGATATGTAATTTATAATTCCGAGACATAAACCATCTTAGAAACTATATTAAAATTTAATGGTTTCAATTTTCTCTCCTATAATCTACAGTAAACTCTTCAGTGCTGGTAAGGAAGAAGATATGTTCTACTTCAGTATCTCCAAGACAGCAAGTATCCTCTAGGGTGTGGTTAATTTAGAGGAACTTTTTCTCTGCTGTTTGCTGACAGGCTTTTTGCTTACTAGCACTATCTGACAGGAGTGACCTACAAGTACAAGAACTGGTTATATTTATTCTTGCTGTGCTCCTTGATGGATGTTATTTTGGTCAGGCTGGGGCAAATCTCTTGGGAAATAAAGATATCTATCATGCATGTCTGAATGGAAAAATGTATGTGTTTTCCTATTGGTACTTAAAGTCTGTGATGAGGACTGTCTCCTTGTTTCAGAATAAAGTATTACTTGTTTTGCAGTTTTGGTGTTAAAATTGCATGGAGCAATGTTGTGGAGAAATCTTGCAAGTCCTGGGGCCAGAGCTGACCAGTCTATTGAAATACCTTTAGTAAAGAGTCTAAGGGCCACAGCTGTTGTTGTGATTTGAGGATTTTTCATGTCAATGGGTCAGGATCAAAGCTCTGTCAAGAAGCTGGAGACATGCTTTGCTTCATCCAGAATGATTTGTTGGAGAACAGAGCAA
>NW_005841863.1:90893-103285 GCF_000455745.1 Alligator sinensis
GGATGTGAAGGAATGCATTTGCCTGATGTTTTGAATCTAAAATATGAGGAGTCCAGTGATTTTTGCTGATATTTTTTCCTTGTTCTTTTCCACTGTTTTCAGCTTACTTACTACACTGCTGCACTAAGCCTTTCTTTCCATTTACCTTTCTTGTCGATATATTGCTATATTGATTTGTTTAAATAATAACAGAAAAAAACCCCTCTTTCCAGCCTACCCAGGCTTATTGAAAGGCAATTTAAAGGAAGTGAGAGCAAAGGAGCTGAAAACCATTTCCTAAATACATTGCCTCTGCTTTATTTGCTACTGTTAATCTAGTGGGATGCATATGAGCTTTCAAGTATTTCTAAAATATGGGAAGTAAATTTGGAATAAAAGCCTTGCTGGCGAAGCCCTATGAGACCCTGGGTCCCTCTACATATGCAGGCAAAGGCGCAATGGGATTTTTAATGCATGATCTACACAATCACACCTCCTGCCATGCCACAATGTAGGATCGCTAATCAGATCCCAGCAACTTTTATTGCTGCTGCAGGTAGCTCCCTCTGCACCAGCAAGAAGCAAGCTTCTGTGGCTGGGAGCCTCCTCAGCTGAAAGGACTCTTAGCCATGAGGGCACCCCATGCACCCCCATGGCTGGGAGCCCTATCAGCTGGGAGCTCCCATGCCTGGGGGTGCACATGAGGCCCTTCTGAACCCCCCCCCCCCTCCAGCTGGAAGCTCCAATCATGGGCTCCCAGCCATAGGGCCCCCTGGCCACATGTTCAATTAATGGCATGATAGGAAGCAGCTTCAAAAGTTATTACATGTATTTTGTAGAATAACTTCATAGCTGCTGCTGCTTTTTTATCAAGCTATTAATTGATTGACTGTGTGGCCTGGTGACCACTTAAGGCATGATTAACTGGTTAATCACATCTTGAGTGTAAGGTGTAGATGGGGCTTCTGTGTTGGCATTTAATAAATTGGCTGACGTAAGCTCACACCACATTTAAGGTAAAAGACATTACATGGAGCAGACTTCCTGAATAATGGTGGTGACGTGCTACTAGGTCACTTTTTTTTCTCTGGAAGCATCTTGTAGACTTTGGGTGAGATCCTCAGATGGTGCACACTTGACAGAGCTCCTCCAACATGGGTGGATTTCTGCTAAACTTTATCAGCTGTTAACATATCAGTATGTTAATAGTGGTGACCTGTCTAGATTTTGGGTTGGGGGTGGCTTGCCTTAATCCAGAATTGCTGTTTTCTTGTCTGTCTTTTCTTTGATTCCAACAGATGTTGCTGTTTACCAGACCTTTGGTGCAAACATAGGAGGAGAAATGAATGTGCACTAGAAAGGATGAAATGGTGGCTCAAGCTGGGAGGAGTAACTGCCAGGTTAAAATCCTGGCTTGACTGAAATCAATGGGAGCTTTCACAGTGACTTCAATAAGTCCAAGATGTCACTTTCTTGCTTGGCATTTAGAAACTTGGTCAGATGTGTAAGAACAGTTCTAGCTGGATAACTGAGACTGGCAAGATGTGTTATGGAACATTTAAAAAAAAGAAAAAAAAATCAGAAATCTAGTCACATTTCACTGTGTGATCACATAAGCATATAGTCACATTCGACATGGAAGGTGTGTGCTGTGCCAGTTCACCTAAACAAATATTACTCCTGTTTGTATCTCAGTTGGGTGAATTGCTTATAAGAAAAGGAAAATGGATTCCTTATGACACAGGGTGCAGTAAAAGAGCCATTTTAAGATGGCATTCTTTCAATGGAGGAGAGAACTTAAAATGCACCTGCCCCCCACATGGCAGGTTGCACCTGCCCTTCCTGAACTGCTTTTATGTTTGTTTTTATATTGACTACTTTCTGGGATTGGTATTGGAAAAACCTCCTCCTTAGACCTGCAAACCCATGT
Organism: Alligator sinensis; assembly: GCF_000455745.1. Lineage (NCBI taxonomy): Eukaryota > Metazoa > Chordata > Crocodylia > Alligatoridae > Alligator > Alligator sinensis. Next base: position 92,803 of record NW_005841863.1, read on the forward strand.
TTTCAAATAGTTGTCATTTGCTCTGCTGCTGCTATTTCTGATGTTACTTCTAATATGTTTAGAGCTCTTCAACACATTTTCATATGGTTAACACAGAACTCTGCTCTAAAATATTGTAGTTACTTTGGTTTTGTAAGTCACAATGGTTTTATGTCTGAATCAATTTCTCTGTCTAAAACATGGAGGTATATATGCAAAATGTGTTGGAGTTCATAGTAGGAGATTTCAGTAGATCTATTTCAATGCATAGATTCCTGCACTATTTAAATATTTTTAAATGAATTATATAATACATACTTGACTTGTACTCGCATCAAAGTAAAATATATCAGACTCAGACAGAGTTGTTCCTGCTAGGAATACTTCAGCTTCTAAGACTAACAATACAATCATGATATAGAGTTATAATGTATTTATAGAAAGTACAGTTTGGTTTAATACTGAGAAATGTATTCCAAAAATATATTACAAGTACTAACATCTAACCAGGACATAAACTAACATAACTCCTAACTAGCCCTATTTCAAACTCACTCTAGTTCTCCTATGAGAATAAGAGTTGCCTATATTGGACGTACGTAGCAGGCAGATGTAGCAATGTGTTTTTTTGGCACTGGAGCTAGAGTTGTGCAAAACTCGACTCTTTCTTTTTGAATATTTCATATTGCCAGCTAGGAGTTTCAAACAAATCTGCAATATCACAAGAAATATACTTTGAAACTGTTTTCCTGTTGAATTAGTGTGAGATGGTAAACTTCGTGTACTTTAGACTCAAACCCATAATATCAGCCTAGACATGTTCCAGTGATTTGGAAACTGGCCTGAGTGTCAAGTTAGTAAGAAGATTGCTGTGCTAAGCAAGCACTAGAGAATTGGGCTGGCTGAAGGAAGGCCCATGCTTTTTGTTAACAGCGTGAACACTCAGTTTAGTCTGAATAATCCATTTCTAGAAGTTGGAGCTTTGAGTTCACACGGGGCATGCACAGAAGCTTAATGTAATAACTGTCATAGCTATTTCCTTGCCAGCAATAAACAGTTTTATTAGCGAAGTTGCTCCCATGCAATGCCAAACCTTATGGCTTAAAGGTTTGGTTGTGAACCTAAGGTAAACTGGCAACAGGGAAGAGTGCTTATGAGAGTCTCTAGTTTAAAATCCTGCTAACAAGTTAAGGAAGGGAGTGATGATTTTACCGTGATGGAATCCATCCTGTACCTTATAGATGCTGCATCTGGGCATACAAAGAATTCCAGGAGCATCTAGATGCTGCATATATGTGAAAATATGAATCGTGGTCTTGCTTTACAGAAATGACTGACAAAATACGTAGCTATCTACACTCCTAGGCTAGGGACAAAAGTTGCACATAAACTGGTTAAGTGATCAGAAACTGGTTTAAACCTGTAACAGAACATACATTCAGTGTACATAAACCAGTTTCAAAATGGCTGAAACTGGTTTAAGATAAACCTGGTTGAATGTAGTATCAGACTTAACTGATTTAGATCAAGCCAGTTTTTGCAACTTCTGTCACAGACCCCTTCCTGGTTTAAGTTTAAACCAGAGTCCTCCAGCATCCCAGCACGCTCTCTGGGCTGGGCTGACCCCACTCCTCTTTTTTCTTCCCCTGAGCAGGGACAGGGACATAGCAAGACACAAGCCAGCATGGCCCCGTTGAGGCAAAGTGGGCAGCAAGGGGGTTAATTCTTCCCTCCTTCCTCTTCCCCCCCACCTCAGCCAGGGTCTGCAGGTGAGCAGCGGAGTGGACAGGGGCATGGCAGACCCCCTGTTGTGGGGGAAAAAGGGACAGAGGGAGGAATTAACTCCCTTCCTGCCCCTTTCACATTAACAGGGCCATGCTGGGATAGTGTCTGGCCATGTCCAGCCACTAGAGCAGCGAGAGGATGGCAAGAGACAGTAGCCTCTGTCAGAGTACCCAGGAGGGGGCTTATTCCCCACCTCCCTTCCCTCTCCCACCAGCAGGGGCTGCAGCCATTCTGGCATGGCCCCACGAAGGCTAAGGGGGCAGGGATGGGGTTAATTTCCCCCCCCCCCTACTGGGGGGGACTGTAGCTGGGGTGGAGAGGCCCCCCTCCTCACCTCCCCCTGCCACAGGGTGGGTAGGGGGGTTCTGTGCAGGGCTGCCCAGCCCCAGAGAGAGACTCTTCCCCCTCCTCCACCCCTCCCAGTGGAGCAGGGTGGGGGGCTCTGTTCAGTGCTGAAGGGGGACTCATTCCCCTCCTCCTCCCACCACCCCCAGCCACTGCAGGGTGGGGAGGGAAGGGGGGGTGGCTCTGTGTGGCCTCGGTGTGGGGAGCTGCTGTCACTGAGCCATAGGCACTGGGGATGGCCCTGCCCCTTGCCATGGGCCGGCCTTGCTGAGCCCCAGGTGAGGCAGCTGCATGGTGGGGGCAGGCCAGGCCATGGGGGCAGAGCCATCCCCAGTTGCTGTAGTTCAGTGACAGGGAGGCTGAGCCCTGTCAGTGAGATCAGCCTGGCCCGGTGTGCATGGGCAGTGGCTGGCTGGGTAGTGAGCTACCCAGGCTGGCTCAGAGGTGCTGTGGGGGCCCATGGGTCCACAGAAAGCCCCCATGGTGGGCAGCTGCTGAGTTCTGGGCCCTTTGGTGCCTCTGAGCTGGCCCAAGTACCCACTGCCTGGCCAGCCACTGCCTGTGAACCCCAGGCCAGGCTGCAGTCACTGACAAGGCTCAGCCTCCCCATCACTGAGCTGCAGCCACTGGGGCTGGCCCTGCCTCCATGGCCCAGCCCAGGGTTGAGTGGGGCCTGCCTGGGCCATTACAGTGGGACCACACCAATTACTGCAGCTCAGTGACAGTCCCTCCCTGCACTCAGGCTGGGCAAGGCCAGGCAGTGCTGGACAGAGGCCGACCTCTCCACTCCTTGGCGGTGGGGGGCAGGGTAAGTAGGAGGAGGGGGAAGAGTCCCCCTCCAGCACCACACAGCTCTCCTCCCCACCTTGAAGTGAGTGGGCAGAGGGAGGAGGGAGACAAGTTCCCCCTCCGGGAATTGGCAGTGCTGTGTGCCCAGATTGCTCCTGGCTGTCGGGAGCCACTGCGGTGGATAGAGCTCTCCCCTCCTCCTCCCCCACCACAAAGGTCTGGCCATGCTCCCTCTTCCTTCACCCTCTGAACTCTGGAGGCCAAGATGGGGGGTTTAAACCTATTCTCGATCTTACTCAGGCCTGCCAGAGCCTGGTCACAACCCTGCCCCCCTCCCCCAGTTAAGCTTCCCTGTGGAAGGGAAAGGAGTGCTGCTGTAGCACCCCTGGGCTTCTGGCCTAAGCCACTGCAGGCATATGCCTGCATTGCCAGAATGAAGAGGGAATGCTTATCCACTTGCAAACCAGTTCAATCACTGAAGGTTAGACTAACCTGCAATGACTGAATCAATTCAGGCTTGGGCTTTTTGAATATCTGTCCCTAGCATTACAGGTTTCAAAATGCTAGGCTACTCTAAGTGGGGACTCATTTGTGGGGATGCATAGGTACTCAGGCTGGGGAGTCGAAGGTAGCTACACGTGATGCTAACCTCCATCTTTCCTGTGTGTGCTATTGGTAACAGATTTTGGTATACTTTAAGCACAGTAACCTATGGATCTTTCCCATAAACTGAGATCAAACGTTGGCACTGCTCCAATTTTTTTTCCAAGTTTTCAATAAGTAGGTTTCAATAATCCCTAAAAGGAACTATTCTCATTTAAATGAAAAAGCTTTCAAACTTTCTTTTATAATTTCACAGCTATAAGCTCTTATTACCAGGTTATTGGATAGTTTAAGGAACGCATTCACTTCTCCAATGTAAAGATAAGATAGATAGATATGATGCAAAAGACAGCACTGCTTGATATTTTGAATGCTTATCTCATAACAGTACAGTTTTTCTGCAATGATTTTCTTTGTAAACAGTTTTGGTATCCCTTACCTGTGAGTATTTACTCGATGTAAAACTTTCTGGACTTACAATTTAATCACATATAAGCACAATTGGCAGGGGCTCACTTATTCCATATTATTGCAGGGCTGGGTGCATTTGTGTTTATAATAGATAGGACTATGAGACTATCGTCTTTATATTGTAATAAGAACTAGTTAATTGTTTGCCATTTCCTATTCTGTACCATGGGGACTAATTCATTTGAACCATTTTCTGTGCTCTGTACCATCACTGCCACAAAATGACACATCAGAATGTTAATTATTTGTAATAATCTGTGACTTATGGAAGACATTTCCTAGCATATAGAATCCTTCCAACATTCATTAATTTGATGGGTCATTCCTATTATATTCCACTGCTCATGTCAAGGGGCATCATAACCTGCTAAACAACATACTGAAAGGGGTGTTGCAAAGCCATGTCACTACTTTACAGAATATATTGCATGTTATACAATTCATCAAGGTAATGAGATTTTAGAATTTTAATGAGAATAGCATATCACATAAAATGTATCCATTCATATTATATTGGAAATGGGATATGAGGCTGCTTTAAGGCATCCTTCTATAATTTCACAATTATAGTCTCATATCCTTCGGTCACTATATTAGTGAATCTTTCTGCTACTTATCTATATCTAACCTGTCACTCTTCCCTCATGTTCTGTCTTAAATTTGGAATTAAAGTACAATTGAGTGTGTCTGCAAACTTACTATGGCTGTGCATGTAACTGCATGCATAAATATTTTTGCCAGAAATTTTTTTTAAACATGATGTCCATCTGTTGCCTTGCTCACAGTTCTGTTTCTGTGCCTGAAATTCTTTCAGTGAACCCTAGAAATGCCGGCCCCTCAATATGGCAAGCCTTAAGGTCTATTTTGCTCTTTTTAAACTGAAATAGTGAGATCTCATAAAAGCAAAAAGGATGCAGTCTAGACTGTTAAAAAATTTTGCTCTGCAATAAAGACAGCCTGTAACAATGCACTAGCATGTGTTGCTTATACCTTTTATATCCTACTCAAGATGGGGATTGGTGAGAGGTGGGGGAAGGGCAAAGGGGAGCATCCCATCTCTTCAGGTATGGGATATTTAGCTATTAAACTGGAATAGATTCAAGGAGGAACAGAACATGGATTTATGGGTGTGGTACAGTTGAATTCTCCTTAGAATTAATGTTCTCTGGTACAAGGATACTGTATGGGATGGGATCAATGGTACAAATATGTATGTGTCTCCTAGGATCACATTCATGTACAGAATAACCATACTTCTCATGTGCCTCTCAGACTCATTTAATGCAGAACCAAACCATTAGGACTGTGTGAAGCTTTGGATGGTGATTCAATTTGGAAGAGATTCGGCCTGATTCAGTGGCCAAATCTCTGAATCCATATCAAATCAGGGGACCAATTAAAAGGTCCAAATTGATGCAAAGCTCTCTGAATCTTTGAAAAAGATTCACGGAGCTTTGATGATTTGGGAGGTCCCTGGTGGCTGCAGCCAGCTCTGAGCTAGTAAGTAGGGGGCAGGGGAGGGGACCATGGGAGGACCCCTGACCCCCCAGAGCTCACTGGGTGCTGCTGGGTGGGGAGGTGATCCCTGCTGCCCCTCACTGCCCCATACTGCATGGGGGGCTCTGCATGAGGCCCCTGACCCCCCCCCCCCACTCCCTAGGCCTGCCATGGGTGCCCTGCCTGGGCCAGCTCCGGCCCTTTTAAGAAAAACAAACAAACAAGAAAAGCCCCGGGACTCGCTGCTTCTGGTGCGGCTTTGGGGGGGCTTGTGAAAGAGGCACGGGGTAATGGGGGGCAGCAGGTATTGCCTCCCCACTGACAGGAGCGGTGAGTCCAGATCGGGGTTTTGGCTTTTTTTTCTTAAAGGGCTGGAGCTGGCCCAGGCAGGGCACCTGTGGTGGGGCTGGGAGAATGAGGGGGGGGCTCTTGCCCACTGCCCCATACAGCACTGGGGCAGTGGGGGGGGGGCAGCGGGGATCACCCCCTGCTTGGCAGCACCCACTGATTCAGGGCTATATTTTTAACAAGTGCCAGGAGCTGGGGTGGGTGGGGCAGCAATTTGTGGGCTAGTGGGGATGGGCTTGGTTGATTCGGGGATTCAGCCAAATCGAATTGGGACAATGATTCGAATGACTGAATCGAATCTCTGTCCCCCAAATTGGCTGAATCCGAAGAGAATACTAGCTGTTTTGGAAAGGGCTACAAACCATCCCTGTATAAACCTTTAGGCTGTTTCCTAAATAGGATTTCAGTGCTCTTGCATATAAACATCATTACTGTCTAGTGTTACTTCATGAGACACTTTTTGTTGTACCTGTCTTTTCTATGACCTGTCATAGATCATCGGGTCTAGCCCCCTGTATGAGCAGGAAAGACATATGGGGTCAGACGACCCCAGTCAGGTGACCGTCCAGTCTTCTGTTGAAGACCTCTAGGGTAGATGATTGCACCACCTCTGGGGGGAGCTTGTTCCATAGTCTGGACACCTTAGTTATAAAGAAGTTTTTCCTAATGTTCAGCCTGTAAGTATCTTCCAGGAGTTTGGCTGTTGTTTCTAGTTTTTCTCCCAGGGCGCTCTGGTGAACAGTTGTTCACTGAGATCCTGATATACGTCTCTGATGTAGCAGTAAGCCGCAATCAGGTCCCCTCTCAGCCTTTTCTTTAGGCTGAAGAGTCCAAGATCCCTCAGCCTCTCCTCATATGGCTTGCCATGCAAGTCCCTGATCATGTGGGTGGCCCTTCTCTGGACCTTCTCAAGCTTTAGCACATCCTTGTTGAAGTGCAGTGCCCAGAACTGGATGCAATACTCCAGCAACAGCCACACCAATGTTCAATAAAGTGGGAGAATCACTCCTTTGGATTTACTGGAGATGTATCAATTGATGCATGCCAGAGTTTTATTGGCCCTAGCAACTACTACGTTGCATTGTCGGCTCATATTCATGCTGGGGTCTATTGTTACCCCCCAGAACTCTTTCATTTGTAGTGCTGGTCAGGTTAGCGATGCCCAGCCTGTAGGTGTGCTGGGGGTTCTTCCTTCCCAGATGCAGCACTTCACATTTCTCTATGTTGAACCTCATCTGGTTCCATTCTGCCCAACATGCCAGCTTGTCTAGGTCTGCTTGTATCTGCAGCCTATCTGTGGGTGTGTCTGCACAATCCCATATCTTGGTGTCGTCCGTGAACTTGGCCAGTGGGATTTTCACCCCTTCATCCAGGTCATTGATGAAGATATTGAACTGCCCTGGGCCAAGTACCGATCCCTGGGGTATGCTACTGCCCACATCTTGCTAGGATGACACCGATCCATCCATTTGGACTCTGTGTCCTACCCCGCAACCAGTTTCGTACCCACTTGACAGTCCCGCAGTTGAGCCCAATATCCTCCAGTTTTCTGATCAGTATGTCGTGGGATACCAAGTCAGAGGCTTTCTGGAAGTTGAGGTATATTATGCCAATTGCTTTTCTCTCATCCAGGTGACAAGTCACCTGATCATAGAAAGAAATGAGATTGTTTAGACAAGACCTGCCTGTGACAAAGCCATGCTGGTTGTCATTCAGTATCATGCCTTCTGCAAGTTTGTCACATAGACTCTTGGATGAATGTTTCTAGGATTTTCCCTGGAATAGAAGTTAAGCTAATTGGCCTGTAGTGTCCTGGGTCTTCATGCTTCCCCTTCTTGAAGATGGGCACAACGCTGGTCCTTTTCCAGTCCTCTGAGATTTCTCCAGAGGCACACAATTTTTCAAAGAACTTTGCCAGGGGCTCTGTGATTACTTCAGCCAACTCTTGCAGCACTCTTGGGTGGAGTTCATCTAGTCTTGCTGATTTTATATACGTCTAATTTCTTTAATTGATCATACACCTGTTCTATGGCAATGGTGGGAACTGTGTCAACCCCACCCTGCTCATTCTACGTCCTACCTGGCATGTTGTTCCCCTTGGTCCTGTGAAAGACTGAGGCAAAGTAATTATTTAGGAGTTCTGCTTTTTCCTAAGTGGTAGTGACCAGGTATCCTGAGGCATTGAGCAGTGGCTCGACACTCATTAGTTTTCCTTTTGCTCCCTATGTAGCTAAAGAAGGACTTCTTGTTGTCTTTGATTCTTGTAGCTAGTTTTAGTTCAGTTTCTGTCTTAGCTTGCCTAATCTGTTTTCTACAAGTGTGGGCCATTGTCAAGTAGTCTTCCTTAGAGGCTGTCCCAAGCTTCCATTGTTTGTACGCATGTTTCTTTTTCTGTAGGAGGGATGCAACTTCCCTGCTTAGCCAAGAGGGTTTTTTGACTCTTCTGCTACTTTTTCTCCATTGTATCCTTAAGGAATGACCATTCTTCTCATGCTCCCTTTACCTGTGGTCCTTGGTCTCTCGGGGCATTCTGTATTAATGACCTGAGCTTATTAAAATTTGCGTTTTTGAAGTCTAAGACTTCGAGCTTAGTATCTGTTTCATCAGCCTTGTGATGGACCGTGAACATGATTTCATGATCACTATTGCCTAGGCCACCTTCTATGTTTAAGTTGGTCACCAAGTCATCCCCTTTGGCTAGGACCAGGTCAAGAACTGCATTGCCTCTAACTGGCCAAACAAACGAAAAAACAAACAACTTTTCGGTGCTGGTCAGGAAGGATCATGATCAATCCAAGGTGGCCACGTACTCCTCCCAGGAGATTTCTGGGTGGTTGAAGTCACCCATGACAACAATGTCCTGTGCACGTGTGGCCTCCATTAGTTCATGGGCGAACGCTAGATCAAGTTCCTCCCCTTGGCTAGGTGGCCTGTGATATACACCTACAATTGGGTCTCTCTCGCTGCACCTGCCCTGGAGCATGACCCAGAGGGTTTCAAGCTGTTATTCTTTGGGGCTAACATTGGCCTGTAGGGAGGTGTATTGCTCCTTCACATGGAGGGCAACACCCCCACCTCTCTTTCCTACCCAGTGCCTTCTGTGAAGGACGTAGCCCTTTATGGCTATGCTCCAGTTATGAGAGGAGTCCCACCAGGTCTCCATGATCCCTGCTAGATCATAGTGCTCAGTGGAAAGTAGGAGGACTAGTTCTTTCTCCTTGTTCCCGATGCTTCTGGCATTAGCGTACAGGCACCTAAGTTCTTCTACTGAGGTCACTGGCCACCTGTCACATTGAAGGGGAGCTGTTTTTCTCAGCTCCCGTAAGAGTGGCTTGCTTGGTTTCATTGTTGATGGAGCTTTCCTGTATATTGGTCCCTGGGTAGGCTCCAGTTAGCATTTCCCCATCCGCCTGTAATCTTAGTTTAAAGTCTTATCTAAGAGATTGGCCATCCTGGCCAAGAAAAGGGACTTACCTTTCCACGTGAAGTGGATGCCATCTCTCCCCAGGAGTCTTCTGTCCTTGAAGTGGGCACCATGGTCATAGAAGCAGAGCCTTTTGGTGACACCGTCGGAGATGCTGGTTTACCTCATTGATGCCTTCTTGCCTCCTTGGACCATGGCCTGCAACAGGGAGCACAGAGGAAAAAACTTCCTGAGCCCCCAATCCTTTAAGCCCAGCTCTGAGATTCTTGTAGTCACTCATGACATGGTCTGGATTGCTCCTGGCTGTGTAATTTGTTCCCACATGGACAAGGAGCATGGAGTAATAATCTGTGGGCTGAACAAGCCTGGGGATCCTCTCTGTGACATCATGGATCTGTGCCCCAGGAAGACAGCAGACCTCTTGTGCGGTGGGATCTGGGCTGCAGATCTCTCCCTCCGTTCCTCTCAGCAGGGGGTCGCCTACTACGATTCCCTGACACCACCTTCTCTGGTTGCTTTGTTGCCTCGCAGCCTGCTTGGTGGTAGGTGTGGGTGCGGTTTCCATTGCTGCACTCACTCCTAGCAATGCCAGGGACCCAAATTGGATCTCCAGCTGCACTGGAGGAGTTGTTCCAGCAATGTGGGGTCTAATTCTGCATTGTCTAGAACTAGAGGTGACTGTCTTCCGTCTGGCAATGTCAGGTCCCTCTTGTGTTGCCATCCCATCATTTGAGTGATCCTGCAAAGAGTGGAAGTACCCAGCAATCTCATCCTCAGTGGCTCTGATCCCACACACCCTGCTAACCTCTGCCTGGAGTTTCCTCACCTGCCCCTCCAGGGCCTTAATCTGGGCACATGTGGGACAGGTGAGGGGACTCCCAGCCATCCCGCTGCCTCCGGACCCCTGAGGACCCATCAGGCAACCCCTCCAGGCAGGGGGCCTGGGTGCCACCGACCCACCCAAAGGCTCCAACAGGGTGGAGGCCTCAGAGGAGCCCTAAGCAGGTGGCAGCATTGGGACAGGGTCCCTGGCTGCACTCTGAGTCACCACCCCCATTAACACTTCCTCACATGCACTCACCTATTTAATGATTTCTTTGCCTCTGTCTTCCTCAGTAAGGACCAGAACTGCCACCTCCCTGCTAGGCCCCCATCGGGCCCCGAGGGAGGCACACCTGAGCCCAGGGTAAGTGAGGATCTAGTTAGGAAGCTGCTGGAGGGGCTGGACGTTTTTAAGTCAGC
>NW_005841863.1:103946-104571 GCF_000455745.1 Alligator sinensis
GGTGGAAAAGGATCTTGGAGTCATTATTTACTCCAAGATGAAGATGGCTCGGCAGTGTGGGGAGGCGGCTAGGAAGGCCAACTGTACCTTGTCGTGCATCCACAGATGCATTTCAAGCAGGACCAAGGAGGTGATCCTCCCCCTCTATGCGGCACTGGTCAGGCCGCAGTGGGAGCGCTGCATCCAGTTCTGGGAGCCGATCCTCCCCCTCTATGCTGCACTGGTCAGGCCGCAGCTGGAGTACTGCGTCCAGTTCTGGGAGCCGCACTTTAAGAGGGATGTGGACAGCATCGAGAGGGTCCAGAGGAGGGCCACTCGCATGATCAGGGGACAGCAGGGCAGGTCCTATGAGGAAAGGTTATGGGACCTGAACCTGTTCAGCCTCCAGAAGAGAAGGCTGAGGGGGGATCTTGTGGCCTGCTATAAACTAGTCAGGGGGGATCAACAGGCACTGGGGGAGTCCCTGTTCCCCCGAGCACTGCCAGGAGTGACCAGGAATAACAGTCACAAGCTGGCGGAGGGAAGGTTTAAGTTGGACATCAGGAGGCGCTACTTCACGGTCAGGGCGGCTAGGGTCTGGAACCAGCTTCCAAGTGAGGTGGTGCAGGCTCCCACCCTGGGGGTT
>NW_005841863.1:104591-105070 GCF_000455745.1 Alligator sinensis
ATTTTCCCCCCAGTACTCTTTCCTGCCATGGCAGGGGGTCGGACTAGATGATCTGCCCAGGTCTCTTCCGACCCTAGAAACTATGAAACCTGGAGACTCTGTACGAAGTCACCAACTCCAACGCATGGAGTCTCAGGCCCCTCCTGCTCTCCCCCCATGTGAACTTCCACACAAACTCCAGTGCACCTCTTGGAGAGCACACCTGTTTGTGGCTCCCACCCGGTGCAGCTAAATAGGGGCAGGAAGAGAGGAAAACCCCTTCCTGATTCCCTACAGCTGGCCCGGCTCCTCCTCCCTCTTCTCCCCTGCCCTGCCCTGCTTACTTTGATTCAGCTGTTGGCTCTTTGCTCGCTGCTCCACTTGGTGTGGTCAGGGGGAGCCGAGGGCTCATGTGTGCTGACACACCTGTGTCCCTTCTTTGGCATCCAAGCCTGACTGGCAGGGATTTGATTTTCCATTGCATTCTGCTTGTGTTTTGT
>NW_005841863.1:105086-112597 GCF_000455745.1 Alligator sinensis
TAGGGAAAGCATAAGATAGTGGAATTGGTCCTATGAAAAGGGGAGGCAGCTGGTGATTATACAATGATATACCATTGCATCAGAAGAAATTCTTTTACACAGAAATTCTTGTAAATACTGCCTCATGGGAGATTCCTGAGGTGAAACAGTTCTTATCAAGGTGGCATGATAATTTGAAAGGGAATTCACATTGGACAGTTGGTTGGGTCAGTTGTTTATATGATTATCATCTGTTTCTGTTTGAAACCATTCCCATGTCATTGTGGAGTGTACTTAGCCTCCTGAGGCTTTTCAAGAGCTTTTGTTGGTGAAAATTCAGATTTACTGTTCATATTCTCCTTGGCAGAGAGACGGTCAGTGAGCCCAGTGGGTCTGTCTTGCCAAGTGTCTTGATACAGTGAGTCTTCCAATCATGCCACGCACCACGTGAAATTATTTATACCCGTGTTAAATGCAAAGTGGGTCTGGGCTAATATTGACTTATTGGAGTGATTACACTCAAGTAGTGTTGATGTAAATGAATACATCAGGATGGAGCCCGCTCAGAATCAGACCTTCAAAGTATTCCTTGCAGGCCAGCCCTTCCTCACATCACTTACATATCACTTTAGAAGATGCTTAGTGTCTGAAAATAACTGTTAGCAAAATTTCAGTAACTTAAATCTCATTAGTCTGAAAGAAGGAAGAGGCTATGCCATAGAATCGCAGAAAATTAGGATTGGAAGGGACCTCAGGAAGTCATCTAGTCCACTCCCCTGCTCAAAGCAGGACCACCCCCTACCAAGGCTTTGCCTAGCTGGGTCTTAAAAACCTCTAAGGATGGAGACTCCACAACCTCTCTAGAAAACCTGTTACAGTGATTTACTACCCTCCAAATATCCATCCATAAGTCATTCCTAATACAAAAAATGTACTCCTTTTTTCCGATGTTGTTTTCTGTCAAGAGTTAAAATTCTATCTAGCTCTGTTGTTTAATTTATATTATCTTCCATATAACAACCCCCACCCCCCCAGGGAAACTTTTAGTTTTATCTTAAGTGTTCCACCCCTGGTTTTCTTATCCAATATGTTTTTAAAATATGATCGCTTTAATCTGTAGGTATGCACATAAAATTCCTCCCATTTAAATCAAATTCCAAATCTGGACCTGCAAAACAGCATTATTCCATTATAAAATAAATCACCTAGTTTATGAATCCCTTTATAGCATTGACACGAGTTATTTACTGAATTATCATGATATACAGATGGTATTTCACTGGTAGTCATAGCTACCTGAACAGGTGAAATATTTCAATACACAAATACAGCACCAAACCAGAGCATTTATTTGAGTTCACAATCTAACTGTTCTAAGCTATTTTGCATAATGGAGCTTTTTTTATATTCATTGCAAAATTAATAGTTATTGGTACCAAGATGCTTCATAAAATAATATAGCTGTCTAATATATTGCATTTTCATTTTTAAAGATCCCAAAGCATTTTTATAAAGTGTGGGCCCAATCCTGCATATATAACTAAGCATGGTACTTAGTTTTAAGAACAATACTGTTACTGTCAGTGGCTTTGTTTACACAGGTAAACACCATGCTAAATAGTAACTGTTTGATCAAGCCTACGTACTTCTGATTTAAAAAATGTTTCTTTCAACACAAGTTTAATCGCTGCTGAGCTGAAGCATGACTAAAAATCTGTACAAATAATGGCACAGAAGTCAAGGACATCTTTTTTCAGTTGACACTGAACCTAGGGGCAAATTACACCAACGCTGACTCTGAAGTACAATGGATTTTTAACTGCACAAGTGGGTAGGGTCCCAGTTTCACATCCCATTCAAAAGAATACTGCTCCAGTAGCCCAGTGGTTCTCATAAAGTTCTGTTGCAGAAGAAAGAGTGCCATGAAATAATATTACTTCGGGGTGTCTTTAAGTACCTACTAGAAGTGACATCGTGTTTACCCAAAACAATTTATCTTTTATTAGATCAACTAAAATAGTTGGAAAAAATATTTGTAAGCTTTTGGGTACAAGCACCCTTCTTGACACAGATGGAACGTATTGGTAGTGACGATACTCAGCTTGTAAGAGGTGGCATGTTTGTATTTTGGTCCTTTTGCCATTTTCCCTTTGGAATCAATTCTCTTTCTATTCTGATCTGTTTTCAGATTGTAAACTCTTTGGACAAGGCATCATCTTTAGCTTTGTGCCAGGGCTTTTTATTATAGATGCTGTCTAACTTCATTATTTTAATAACAATAATATATCACATGTGTTTTGGTCATGAATAACACCAATAGTTTTGAGGTCCTGTGCACAAAGTGTGGAAGCCTTGAATGTTCTTAAATAATATAGTGGTTTTGAAACTGGGGTAGCCTGAGGAAGGGAAAATCTTGAAGAGCACGGTCAGTGGTGACTCTGCTTGATACGCTTATCAGTTATGGCATGAGAGAAAATGTAGACTGAGATTTTTGGAGGCTGGATCAAGCGTTTTATTACCTGACTGGGTTCTATCACTAATTGTATCTTGCAAAGTATAGGAAGATGTGAAGGACTATGACATGATAAAGAAAGGATATTAAACATAGGACTCTGCTTCCACATTTTTTGTACTGGCTCATATCTAGCTTCAGTTACCCTTTACTATTACTCCCTTTTTTCAAGGACTCAGACTGGTATATGTGTATTATTTTGTAAATAACATTATCTGTGCAGGCTCCCCTTACACTGACAGTAAGGCATGATTGGATCTAATGCATGATCCATCTAATCACACCTTCTGCCATGCTGCCAGTGTATAGGAGGAGGTACGACTGGGCCCACATTAGATCCAACTGTGCCTTTCCCTGCACATGTCAAGGTGCCAAAGTTAATACTACTCATGCCAGGAGAGTTAATGGATAAAAGCCTTTTAAATAAACCCCCTCTGACAGTGTATGTCTTGGTCATTACAATGGAACTGGTTCATTAAGTCATTTCCAGTATAGACTGTCCATAATTTGCTTCTTCAACAGTATTTGAAAAGACTAGGACCTTATGATTCATCATCTTACCAGGAGACATTTATCACGATACTTTTAAGTGTACTGAGTATTTATCTGTCAATTGACAGTATTTCCTTGTTAGAGATGAGAACAATGAATTAACATACAATTTTGTAATGGAAGTATAAGTGAAGTGAGTCTTGGTGAGTGCAAGTGGCTGCTTTCATTTTAAGTTGAGCTTAATATTCATGTAGTGGAAGAAAAATCAGGCAGCAAATAGTGCATTTTAGGAAATACTTCTTTTAAAGCCATGTGTTGCTCCTTGAGCTATTTAATGTCTGTGCTGAACTGAGGGGGGTGGTGTCTTGGTCCTATTGAAATTAATGGCAACACTTGTGCTGATTTCAGTAGATCAGGATTTCAGCCCAAATGAGTTATATTAGAGGACATGGTGGCAGTGTGGTGCCACTGACTGTTAGATGTTGTGATTTTTAATTATGTTGGCTGGCTGGACTGTGAGGCTAGGGTGAATCTTTGACTTCTTTTGATGATGTATTGCAACTTGCATCCAATCGATGTAGCTTTAGCAATGAGCAATTTGGAGACACCTGCAGATACTGTACCAATTTTTTACATGTAGGTAAACCCATTACATTATGTCAGAAACTACTACCAATCATCAATATGTCTGAATTAAATAGTTCTCCCTTTAAAGTATTTAAAAAAAAGTTTTTACTGAGCGATCTCTTGAGGCAACAGGCCTGTTAATCAACTGAAGAAATTCTAGCCATGTCCTATGTCTTATTTTAATTTAGCAATGAGTCCTGCTCTGAAAGAAGGATTATATAATGCATTGCTGGTACTTTGTTAACAGTAGGTTATGTCATGTTTTGCAACAGCACCTCATGTCACAGTGAGTTATTTAAAGTAGCGTGAAATACCCGGTATATTTCCATTTCTCACAATGCATCAGAAAGAGTAAAACAGACTGAGAATCAAAGATACCTTGGATTAGAACTGCTGACTGGAGATTCGTTCTGCATTGATTTAATGATTATAATCTGTGCTTTGAGTTCTGTGCCTTGAACCAAATCAATGCACTTTAATATGTCGTGCAGTGAACTGGTAACAATTTCTGAGAGGGAAGAATAGTTCATGTTTTCCAATTGCTATTAACTGTATAGCTCAAAAATTATTAATGCCATGCAAAGGTTTCTTTGTTAACTCCTTGCTGCTGTTGGGTCTGAATCCCCCACCAATCCGAGCTAAATGTATTTTGTACAACTGTATTAAGGACAGTTCTGACTTCTAAAATCCAAGTGTGGATAGGAATACTATATGTGCCTAGCAGTTAATAAGGTGCATGGAATACGTCTTATTGAAGGAGAAAATTCACTTCTGAACCTTTGCCAGTCATTCTGGAGAACCTTTGTGTTACAGAGCTGATCATGAATAACGTTGGGTCACATTTCTCATGTGACACTTTTCATGAAATACATAGGATCAGCACAACAGGAATGCTTAAAGAATATATAATTGCTGCCTGAAAAACAACTGACATGTACTTCCCAAAATTATTTTAAAATGAAACACTTCACTTTCAAATGTTTTAATGAACTTTTCAATATGTCCTTTTACTTTAAACTATTTTAAAATGTTTTAAAATAGTCAAAATGAAGAATTTCAGTTTGATAAAAATATTTTGTTGTCCTAATATGCATGTGTCTCTCTTTTTTGGGGGAAGGGGTTGACTTCTCAAAAGTGCCAAATTCATTATTCATAATATTTGGCTGGTGGCAACATCTGAAAGTTTGCTATTTAGGCAGCATTGTCTGACCCAGCATGGCTTTTTTCATACTAATAGACTCCTGAACCTGTACTTTAGGTCAGTGATGAAGGGATTTAACTCTTTGAGAGTTCATGGCATAATCTAGAGCTTTAAACAGCTAGTCTTTCCTCCATTTTCTGTACCTATCTATTCCTGAAACATTTTTCCTAATATACATTTTTTAATTTGTACTGGGAAATATCCTGAATGTTGCACATATGGATGTTTGTGAGAGAAACCGGCAGTAATAATCCATTAATTGCTAGTCAGTAGAAACAAAATGCAAACATACCCCTTTCTTGACTGATGATATGTAAGGAAGGTGACACCTCGTACTCAGCTGGAGGCACTGCAACTTTTAGAGGAATAACACACATTGCCACTGAGCCTGAACATTTAGAAATGCAGAATTTGGGATGCAATGGGAGAACGCTCTTGTCTGCACTTTAGAAGTTGATTGTGGTCACTTAGGCTAAATACTGACAGTCAAAAAGCCCAAGGCTGAATCAATTTAATCTTTGCAGGTTAGTCTAAACTGGGTAGATTAAATCAATAAGCAAATGAACAGACATTCACTTTTGATTCCAGAAATGCAGCCACATGTCTGCAGCGGCCCAGGCCAGAGGCAGTCAGAGAGGGCACTAGGGCACACCTCCCTGCTCAGCTGAAGCAGGCAGCTTGGGCCAAGTCTAGCCCACCCATAACTCCCACAGGTGTGAGGTGGGGCTTTTGGGGAGGTGCTAAGCATCCTGGGATACTGGGAGATTGAGAGTTAATTGGAATCTGGAGGGGATCTGGAACAGAAGTTCAATAAACTGATTAAACCTAAATCAGTTAAGTCTGATACTGCATCCATCCAGGTTTATCTTAAACAAGTTTTGGCCATTTTGAAAACAGTTTGTGTGCTGAGTTTCTATTGTGTTACATGAACTGGTTTCTGATCACTTATACTGGTTTATGTGTAATTTCTGTCCCTAGCCTAAGAGAGTGTGTTAAAGCTTGGTCTTTGCCAATACCAATACATAAAATATATGACTTCTTACAGCAATAGCTACAAAACTCAAGCAGTAGCAATTTATACTTCTAGCTTCCCAGAACCCCAGTTGAGTCTCTGGTGTGTCACAGTGAATGGCACCCAGTGGGTGCCATCTACTTGTTCATTAATGCACTGTAGTTACTATGCATTAAGTTTAGTACTCTGAATAACCAAATACTAAATCAATGTGCAGTAAGTGGCACTACTGCACAGTAGCACTGGCACATGGGTTTTTACAGATGCTAACTGTACAGTAGTGTAATAGCATTGGTTTTGCCTAG
The DNA here is from genome assembly GCF_000455745.1 of Alligator sinensis. Lineage (NCBI taxonomy): Eukaryota > Metazoa > Chordata > Crocodylia > Alligatoridae > Alligator > Alligator sinensis. The sequence goes on from NW_005841863.1 coordinate 111,215, forward strand.
CATGCTACTGTGTAGTATTAGGCTACTGCACAATTAGTGTCTTGTATAGATTCACCCAGTGCGTACTTTCTGAGCTGTTGTGTGCACAGTATCTGATTCTCTACTGCCTTGTCTTTATTCACACCTGTGTAGAGGCCTTTGCTGTTCGAGTGACTTTAAAACAACCATTTTGCTGTGGCGGTGTGTTTCACCAGAGGAGAATGATTGGGTATGGACAGATGAGTGGCCAGGTAAGCAGTTCAGTTGAATCCTGTATAAGCCCTTCTTCCCCTTTAAAAAGCTATCCCCCAGGAATGGGGAATGCTGGTTAACCAAATGTGCCAGTGAATCAAATATGCCATGTCTGGTGCACCAGGGCTTTCACTCCCTGGCACCAGTGTGCTGGGGGACAGGGAGGGGGCCCCCGCACAGGCTGCTTTACCCTGGGCCATGGTCAATGAGGAAGAAGCAGGACTCGGATCGCAGCAGCGAAGCCAGAAGTGGGACTTTTGGTTTCCCTTTTGCCACATCCCTCAGAAGGAAGATTTGCATTGACAGACGCTGGTTAATGAAGCTTTCCAGTTGGTAAAGTGCTGGATAACATGGCTTTTCGCTGTAACTGTGTTCCATCAGCAGTTGTTGGCACAGCTGGTAGTAAATGCACATGCAGGGAAAAGGATGGAAGGTTCCAGAAGTGCACATAATCTCCCCTGGTGTGCTCCAAATGGCTTTAAAAATGTGTACTGTGTTTGCAATGCAGCTAACACCTTCACTGATATACTTGATATACTAAAACCCATTTTTGGTTTTCTAGCAGTATTTGATAAAATATCAAGTAGTCTTGGCAGCTACAATTTATTGTAAAAATAAATTGTCTGAAGGTATTTAACCTACATGTTAGGAAAGCTCAAAAGTTCATTTCAGAAGAATATGCATAGCAGATGGCCCAAAGGGATGTCTGAGCTGTGTGGATTGTTATATTAAGCTACTCCAACATAAGATTTGCTTTATTGAACTACCCTATATCTAGAAAAATATGTCACAAATAAAGTAAGTACTGTAGTAATTTGAGGATAGAGATTATTAAAGGATCCCTCAATCAAATTGTGCTGTTATGAGCCAAGCTTGAAATGATTCCCTGTGGGATAAAAACATACTAGATAGACATGCAACAGAAATGGTGTTTAAAAGACAGAGCGGCTTTTATAAATAACTCTTGGAGTTTGAACACAGGTTTAAAAAAAAGAGAGAGAATTGCCTAAAGATCAACATCCAATAGAAATTCTGAAAATGAGTTGGGTAATAACACCAATTCAGGTCGAGTGTCTGGACCTTTGAAACACTATTGTACCAGCCGTGAATAATCTTCATTAAGGCTGAACAACAACAATACAAAATCATCAG
>NW_005841863.1:112607-114123 GCF_000455745.1 Alligator sinensis
AGAACAAATGTGAAATATTGTATGTGATGGAATCAGATATGACAGCAAAATTGGAACTAAAAATTACTTATGAAAAGGGGTTGCATGGGCAGTGGGAGGGGAAGGGCCAGGAGAAAGGGAATGGGAGTAATAGATATTTAATGTTTGGCACATTAAAGAAAGAAAGAATCTCAAAATGAGGTAATGTCAGAAATGTGAAGGAACATGGATGCTTAAATTATACTTACCCATCTGTTCAAACAGTAAGAGAAGAACATCATGTTGAAATAGATCAAATAAGTAAATTCCTTCACAATCCAAGAACAGCCATTCCAAAATCAAAAATAAATTAAAAGAAACAAGTCTTATCACTATACAAATTGAAATTCAGGAAGAATGACACCTCCTGACACCTGTGTAAAAGCTTTGAAAAAAATCTAGGAAACCCTTCCTTTTTTAAGGGGAAAAGCTCTGCCCTTAAAATCCCAGGCAAAATCTTATTCTGTAACTGAACAGATGCATTTGAAAAAGAGTGTTTATATATTGCAAAGGCAGCAGTAGTATGAACCCATATTCTGATTCTAAATAACCCAACCAAAGCCTGGGTCCTGGTACACTCTCACTTGCTGAAGTGAGAGTATGTTGTAAAAGCTGAAGTTCATATATGGAGACCCCTGCTTATCTAAGCTAGGTTTTCTACTTCCATATTCACTCAGATGAAACCCTGTCTTCAACCTATAACTCTTTTTTTTATAGTCTATGAAAAAGGTGCTCTGATTTATGTTGGATGTCTGGGATTAGGCTGAATATCTGAGGGGTTAATTTTTTTTCTAGAGTGCGCATTCAGCAGCATGTGAGAATATAGACCATAGAAATTAGAGAGGGAGGGGAGGAAAACGTATATCTGAAGGTCTTGTCTGTCCCCCTGTCGTTGTATGGTGGTTCCCTTAGTATTTTTTCTGGTGCTTTGTTTAAACCTGTTTTTAAATAACCCAATATTTTAAATAACCATGATTGGCCACTCCGTTTCTTGGAAGGCTAAAGGGCCAGAAAGCTCAGGTGCGTATGTTCTCCATGTCATGACCCAAAGGCATGATTTTGTGTGTGCTTCAGCACCAGAATTATCCCCGTCAAGTTGCAGAGCATTGCACGGGAGTGTTTCCTGTTGTAGAGGAAACCCCGGTGCAGGGACGAGTTTCCCGCCTTTTCTGCAGCTTCTTTTGCAGGGTGCATTGCTCATGTTGCAAGAGAAATGCATGGTGCAAAAGAGTTTCCGCCACCCGCATGCAAATTTGTTCCCCGCTATTGGCTAGTTTGAAATTATTCCCACGTGGCGGCTAGTGATTGGCCTGTTAGCTGTATAAGAGGCTTGAGCAGTTTCCGCCCAAGCCGAAGAGGACTCCACATCCATCTCGTGGGGACTCTGGGTACACGGCAGGGTAATAGAAACCCTGTGTGAGATCCAGAGGAGCTTGGCGGCCTGATCCACCGCCCACCTCTTCCCGTCTTCGAACGCAACTTTTATAAGACGTATTTA
>NW_005841863.1:114527-114978 GCF_000455745.1 Alligator sinensis
GTGTATCATGGGCGATGAGCGGGTCTTGTTCAAGCCCCTCGATACCGTGTCCCTTGCCAAAGTCGACCCGGCAGGCGCAGTGAGCCCGGACCTATCTCGGAAGTGTGCCCGTTGCCCGAGATGCGCCCAAGAAATTAAAGAACTGGCGCAGATCGATTGGTTTTCCCCTGGCACGATGGTGCCTAGATTGAGGGATCGCAGGCGTCCGTCCGAGCTCCGTGAAGATCCGGAGACGGAGGAGCGCACTGTGAAGGAAGGAGTGGCCCTACGGGACAACAAGGGGGGGAAAAATGAGTGCAGCTTTTCAAACGGTAACAGATTTAATGAATGAAGGTTTAAGTTTAAAGGCCTAGCTGCATGTGGTCGTTCAGGCGGTTGAAGAAGCGGCTGAGAAAAAGGATCTCGGAGCGCCAGCCCAAGATGGCGCCGAGCTGAAGGGGGGCCACGTGGA
>NW_005841863.1:115040-115926 GCF_000455745.1 Alligator sinensis
GGCTCCACCTAGCGACGCAGCGTCGTCTCTGCCGACCACGCCCTCCTGCCGACAGAAGAAAGAGCCGAGCGGAGGGGTGCATCTGCCCCTTCTGCCTGAGATACTGACAGCCATGACTCGTAAAGAAATTGATCAACCTGCAGCATCAACCAGCCGAGTCATCAAGCCGCAGAATACAGCTTGTACTACTGCCTATCATGCTCGATCCAGAACCGAACTACAGGATTTATACAGGGAATCCAAGATCCAACCCGAGGAAACCCTTAATTTATGCTTATGCTCCCCCTGTGCAAGAAACCTAGTTTCTCGTTTGGAAAACATACCAGTATGCTCGCATTCACTTTTTGTATGGTAGTAATAGAGCAATGGCATACATTTGGACTGCATAGTTGGTTTATACAAAAACATTTTGTTAACTAACATTTGGCTTTTTTGATGGCAAAACATCTTTTGGACTATAGTGTACTTTTACAACATAATTCGTTGTAGTAGGCTCAACTTTCAGAGCTTGGGTTGAGTCCCAGGCTTGAGATCCTGCTGTTTTAATTGGTGGAGCCCATCCACCTGTAGCAAAACCCCCAGTTTTTTAAAAATTTATTTATTTTAAAATGTATTCCCTCCCCTTCCCCAACCATTTCTGACTTTTTCTCTCCCTCTCTGTTCCCTATAGATAAGTATATGTGAGCTCAGACTTAGGATAAGCTTTAAACATTTTTATTTTGGTAGCAATTTTTTGGTTTTGGATATCCACTGTTGTATATTGTATTATTAGGTTTGTATTGATTTTTACTGTTGTATATTGTATTATTATAATTTTTGTATTGATCTTTATTGTTTCATATGGATATTGTATGGTTTAGGCCTGTGTTTGTAAGTGAACCAAAGT
>NW_005841863.1:116619-120544 GCF_000455745.1 Alligator sinensis
TTGGGTCATGTTTTACTGAATCCCAGTCCCTTCCTTATCTTAAATTCCAGCCTCTCTCTCAGCTCCAGCCCCCACCCCTCTCCACTAGTTTCCCAATCTCCTTTCAATTCCTACTGCCTTTTCCCTGTGACTTTCTGCTGCCTTTCTCTGCTTTCCCACTGCCCCTGCTGCCTTTCAGTCTCTCCTGCTGCTTTTCCTGTGATTTTTCTGCTGTCTTCTCTCTGTTTTCAGGCTTTCCCCGCACTTTCTGTAGTCATTTCCCCAACCCCCCCCTACAGCTTCCCAGCTCCCCGTGGCTGTCCTGCAATTTTCTCCAGCAGCTGGAGCCTACTGCCACTCCCTACAACTTCTCTAGCTGCCCTGGAGCTATCCTCTGGCTCCCTACACCCAGAGCCCCTCTTTAGCACTCACACATTCCCTTAGTCCCATTTTCCGTCTCCCCACCTACCTTTTCAGCTCCCCCGTAGCTCTGGCTCTGGTCCCAGCCTCTGTGCCGGCATGCTCCCCTATTCTTTAGGCTTTGGGCATTGTCTTTTAATCAATTAAGCTCAGTTAACCTAAAGTTACCCCTGAGCCTCAGTTCTTTAGCCCAAGGCCCTTTAGTCTACCGGTTCTAAATCCCGGTCCCAGTGACTTTCACTCCCTACACTTCTACTTTCTCACCTTTCTCCAGGTATCCCAAGTACAGCACGCACATACATATGTACATACATACACACACATCACAACACCCAACTTAGGAACTCACCTGTGTGTATGTGTAGGTGGGTGGTATGTGTGAATACACACACACACATATATACCACACACGCACAATGATATCTATATATGAATTATTATCCTCATTTGTGTATTGGATGTGCAGGTGTTGGTAACTGGTAACTGATTCTGTCTAAATTTGGTGTGTGTAGCGTGTATGGGCTTAAACTGGTGATAGGTGTGCATGAACCTAAACTGGTTATTTTGAACACGTGTGTATCAGAGTTGCTAGTGTGTGTCTATGTGTATGTATATGTGTATGTATATATATGGCATTGCGTGCATGATATACAAATTAGTGATCTGTGTCTAACTTTTGGGGTGTATAGTGTAAGTGCTTGAATTGGTGATAGGTATGCATGTGCCTAGGCTGGTCTGGATGCGTATGTGCCTGAGCTGGTAGTGTGCATGTGTATGCACCTAATTGATTTGTGTGTTTGTATATGTGCAATTGTCGCACCCTCCTGTCTAACAGCGCAATATTGAGATCCTGAGAGTTGGCCTGACCCCACAGGGCAACACACCAATTGGGAGGGAGTAGGAGAAATAAAGTTGCGCCCCTTTCCTGAGGGGAAGGGGAGAAGAGCTCGCCCGGACCTGATTGAAGACTGTAAACTGTCAGGTCCGGAAGACTTCAGGGGCGGAATCCTGGAGCGTATAAAAGGAGCTGCGTGCCCAGCACAAGGGGCAGATGTGGCGAGGGACTCAAGAAGAGCGAAGCCAAGAAAAGCTGGGGAGCTCTCCTTCCGCAGGCAATAAGACCAAGGTTCCTGAAGCTGCCACTGAAGGAGCAGCTTTGGGAGCAGTGCGAGACTGCTTGGGTTGTTGACCATGCACAGGGATGGTGTGTGGAGATCTGGCCCTGGGAGCAGTGTGAAACTGCTCAGGCCCATCATGGTGTGTGGTTTGGTGCATGGAGTCCAGACTTTAGGAGCTGCATGCAGCAGCTTGAGCCTGCAACCCCGGCAGGTCCAGCAGGCCACATGGTGCATGGGGCAGTGCACAGGGCAAAGGCCTTGGGGATGCAGTGAGGTGGCTTAGGCCCCATCTCCTGGCAAGTGTCCAGGTCCCACAGTGCACAGGGTGGCGCATGGACCCAAGCCTTGGGAGCCAGGGAGCAGTGGAGTCTGTTTGGGTTAGCCACCCGGCATGAGGATGGATGGCCGGAGGCTGAAGGGCCTGGCCTGTGCTGAAAGAGCCCTTGGTGCCGAAGCCAGGGCATGGGAAAATAGTAGTGCTGCAGCATGAGGCCCAGCATCCAGAAGCCAGCAGCTGAGAGGAGCTGAGCCCTTGGTGCCCAGAGTAGGGCACAGGGTGGAGAGGAGTCCAGTGGCACAGGAGAGGCCTGGAGAGGCGCTCTAGCAGAGGAGACACCATAGAGCTGCGCCCTGACCACCACCACCTGAGGGAGCATGAGTCATTGGGCCCTTGGGTCCCACAGGGGAAAGATGTTTGGGGTAGGCAAACCCAGAGAAGCGGCTGGGGAAGCAGCCCCCTGCCTAGTCAAGGCCCTAAGGGGAGGGGCACCTGGTGCTTCCTAGACACCCCCCAAGGGACCCCATTGGAAGAAAGACCATCTCTTGCCATGGGTCAGGAACTATATTAAGGGATAGATGTTATTAAGCTTGATCATATTTGCATCTTATATTTTGCAATTGAAATGTTGTATTGTGATGTTGTAAATAGTGTTATTTAGGGTTTGACCTTGGTTATTGGTTAGTGTTCACTGTGTAAATATATGTATATGATATTTAGTTTGATGTTTATGTATATTATAACTTAATAAACTGTATATAGTTAAGAACTTTGGGCTTGGGCTAACTCTATAGAGGAAAGAGGGATCTGCTTGAAATTCTGGCATCCCTCTCTCAGCACCCCCCTCCTGCCTACCCATCCCATTGAATTGAGAATAGGGCACACCCTTAGGTATACCTGGGTTGCATCATTTTCATACTGTTAAGTATATTATAGGTCTATTTCAATGATTTGAGCCCTTACAGTTTTAATAAGAGCTAGTTATATTTGCAAAACAAGGGATATGAGATAGGATAGTGCAAAAATATGCTCATTAAAACAAAGATTGTACAGTCGGATTCCATTTCACAACATTCCTTGGATCTTTTATGTGTATGAGCATTTCTCAGTAAGAGCAGGATTTTCAAAAATATTAGGCATTGACCCGATTCCTCTAATTGATGTTAATTTCCTGATGTATAGAATAGAAATAGTTTGAAATGCTTTCAAAATCCCACAGTACATGCCTGTGGCAGCTGGGGGGAGAGAGGACATTTCTTTTTTTTTCCTTTTGTGAACAACTTTTCCTGAATGCCTAACGTACTCAGACTCGAAACGGGTTTTTGTCTCTTGTGGGATTGAAGAAAGTTACAAATAGAAAATACTCTTCAGAAAATTTCTGGCAGGGCTGCAACCACACATTTGCATAATTTAAAATTAAATCATTTCTTGCTTCTGTTTATGGCAGACCATCTCTCCAGTTTTGGGAGGGCATGCAAGGCTTTTTGCAGCTCAAGTGAGAAGGCAGAGGTTATTTTTTAAATGTATTTTCTTCTTAAACTACTAAAATGTTTTTTTTTTTAGTTGCTTATGTTCTCAGCTTCTTTAACCTTGAGTCAGGGTGTCATCTCTCCTGTGGTTAACCTTAGTTGCTGAAGAGCAGTTAAATGCATTCACAGGACACCAAGATGAGAGGCTCTTATTATCCTGACCCCTTGCAAGAGAATAGAGAACCATAATAAAGGATATAGGAATTGTTCCCTAAAGCTGAATGATGATTGGTGTGCTATTCTATATAGTTTATATTCATTGATACGAAATAATCCACTAATAGGACTTTTACACTATTTCTGAACCTCTGGAAATCTGTGTTAAATTGGTCACAACAACAGAATCAGGGAAATCAAGCTGAGCTTGAGGAAGAAACAGAGAAAAAACAAAGAGAATATGGTTTCTGATTTCTGTCATGAGTTGCATGAGTTGTTTTTTTTATCCCCCTCTGATGTGTGATACTAAAATGAATGACACATAGCAACTGTTTATGAAAGTTTGGGTGAGAAATCCATAAATTGAAGGCTCTACAGAACAAACATGTTGCTTAGGTCTGCATTGCTTTACCGCATCCCATGTGTCTGTGCTTTTTCATTCCTGC